>NC_040893.2:1641071-1969285 GCF_900634795.4 Betta splendens
AGGAGCAGAGGCGAACGTGTCCGGGGCCGGACCACCAGGAGCAGAGGCGAACGTGTCCGGGGCCGGACCACCAGGAGCTGAGGCGAACGTGTCCGGGGCCGGACCACCAGGAGCTGAGGCGAACGTGTCCGGGGCCGGACCACCAGGAGCTGAGGCGAACGTGTCCGGGGCCGGGCCACCAGGAGCTGAGGCGAACGTGTCCGGGGCCGGACCACCAGGAGCTGAGGCGAACGTGTCCAGGGCCGGACCACCAGGAGCTGAGGCGAACGTGTCCGGGGCCGGACCACCAGGAGCTGAGGCGAACGTGTCCGGGGCCGGACCACCAGGAGCTGAGGCGAGCGTGCCCGGGACCGGGCCTCCAGGGGCAGCACCTGCACACATTGGCTCAAAAAACACATGAACCAGGAGCGGGCCGACCACCTCCTCCGGGAGGTCGGCCGGAGACGGAGCTGGACCGACCTCCTCCGGGAGGTCGGCCGGAGACGGAGCTGGACCGACCTCCTCCGGGAGGTCGGCCGGAGACGGAGCTGGACCGACCTCCTCCGGGAGGTCGGCAGGAGCTGCAACAGACACTGCGGCAGACGCTGCGGCCGGGACGACCCCCTCCTGGGGATCGTCAGGGGCTGCGGCCTCCGAGGGGCAGACAGTGGCAGGAACTAGAACGGCGTCCTCCTCAGGGGAGCCGACAGGAACTGGGACTAGAACGGCCTCTACTTGGCCGACAGGAACTAGAACGGCGTCCTCCTCTGAGGAGCCGACAGGAACTCGGACTAGAACGGCCTCTACTTGGCCGACAGGAACTAGAACGGCGTCCTCCTCTGAGGAGCCGACAGGAACTGGGACTAGAACAGCCTCAATATGGCCGACAGGAACGGGAGCGGCCTCAATATGGCCGACAGGAACGGGAGCGGCCTCAATATGGCCGACAGGAACGGGAGCGGCCTCAATATGGCCGACAGGAACAGGAACTGAGGCCTGGTGTGACTGGCCAGGGGTGTCCGCTAGCTGGCGTAAAGATGGAGCTTGATCTTGAGCTTGACCCGAGGCTTGAACCTGACGTGACTGAGCTGGAGCTTGATCTTGGGCTTGAGCTGGAGCCGAGGCTTGAACCTGACGTGACTGAGCTGGGCTTTGAACTTGACGTGACGCAGCCGAGGCTCGAGCTGCTGCAGGCTGGGCTGAGGCTCGAGCTGCTGCAGGCTGGGCTGAGGCTCGAGCTGCTGCAGGCTGGGCTGAGGCTCGAGCTGCTGCAGGCTGGGCTGAGGCTCGAGCTGCTGCAGGCTGGGCTGAGGCTCGAGCTGCTGCAGGCTGGGCTGAGGCTCGAGCTGCTGCAGGCTGGGCTGGAGCTTGGCATGGCTGAGGTGAGGCGTGAGCTGGAGCTTGGCATGGCTGAGGTGAGGCGTGGGCGGGAGTTGCTGCCGCCAGTGGTGCAGCCAGAGACGCTGGGGCCGGTGGTGCAGACTTAGACGCTGGGGCCAGTGATGCAGACTTAGACGCTTGGGCCAGTGCAGGCTCTGATGCAGGAACGGGTGCAGGCTCTGATGCAGGAACGGGTGCAGGCTCTGATGCAGGAACGGGTGCAGGCTCTGATGCAGGAACGGGTGCAGGCTCTGATGGGGGTTCAATGAAACCCAGGGCCTCGCGCAGCGCAGGCTTCCGGGCGATGAGCAGGGCGGCTTCACGGAAGTGACGCTCCTTGCTTACCGGGTCGGTCTCTGCCTCAGCGGAGTTCAGCCAGTGTGCAAACAGGAACAGGACCGGAGGGGCGCATTGGGCACGGATCCGCAGGAAGATGCTGTCCGGGATGCCTGCGATGGAGGTGGGCATGTCGTATGATGGAGCGGGAGTGCCCTCTGCTGGCGGAGAGGGCCGCTTGATTTCTGTGACCGAGTCCTCTGGAGCCTGGACAGGGGAATCCGGCTGTCGTCGACGCCGTCTGGACCTCCGACGACTAGCTGTGGACTTCACCTCCTCAACCGCCAGGGCTGAGGCAGGGGCTGGATCCACGGCACGGACTGGATTGGACTGGGGAACTATGGCGGTAACGTGGGCATGGGCTTGGTTTGACTGAGCAGCGACAGGAACGTGAGCTTGACTAGACTGAGCAGCGACAGGAACGTGAGCTTGACTAGACTGAGCAGCGACAGGAACGTGAGCTTGGTTCGACTGAGCGACGGCAGGAACGTGAGCTTGGTTCGACTGAGCGACGGCAGGAACGTGAGCTTGACTCGACTGAGCAGCGACAGGAACGTGAGCTTGACTCGACTGAGCAGCGACAGGAACATGAGCTTGACTCGACTGAGCAGCGACAGGAACGTGAGCTTGGCTCGACTGAGCAGCGACAGGAACGTGAGCTTGGCTTGACTGAGCAGCGACAGGAACGTGAGCTTGGCTTGACTGAGCAGCGACAGGAGCGCTTTCCGGTGCAGCAGGAACAGCTGATGAGACGCTGGCGGGCGTCGCGCGCAGAGCGCGTGCCAAATCCCTCCGTACTGCCTGGAGTTTCTCAAAAAGCGTCTGCACTCCCGGGTAGTCAAGCCACCAAAATTCCTCCTCCAGGATAGCGATCGCCTGTTTTATTACGCGGAGCCGCGCCTTCAGACTGGGGGCTTCCGCGTAATTCCTCGCGAGCTCCCCGAAGCACCAGCGGAGGTCCTCCGGCAGCCTCGAGCAGGTAAACACCATAGCGACTCTGCGTTGTCTGAGTACACAAAACAAAATCCCTTGCAGCCCTTAAACCGATGCAAGACGCCGGCTGGGTCCGAGTGTGGCCAGATTGTACTGTCACGGACTCAAGGCAACGGACCCACACGCACAGCGGAGACAAGGCTCAGTGAACAACAGTGTTTATTCACGCTCGTAGTCAGGCAGGCAAGGGTCGGTACACAGATCAGGCAGGTTCAGTACAGACAGGGTTTAGACAAGCGGTGGTCAAGGCAGGCTAGGGTCAAACTCACGGCACGGCAGGATCAGAGATGAGACGAGAATCAGGGTCAGGAGAAGCGAGGTCATACACAGGTTCAAGATCATGAGGATAACGCTGGATTGCTGACTAATACACAAAGACAATCTGGCAAGGTGCAGGGCTGAGGGGTGGTGCTTAAATACTAAATGGAGATGATGGCTGGATAGTTAGCAGGTGAGTAATTAGTAACAGGGCACAGGTGCGTCAAACTAAAACCGGAGGTAAAGCTGGAACTGAAAACATGGGCACTAAACAGGAAGTGGTACAAAATAAAACCGGAAATGATTGAGTGCAGTGGCTAAATGACCTGGACTGTGACAGTTAGTAGCATTAGTGTACACAACCTGTACACAGCTTTTATTTAGTTTTTCTAAGTTTGGCGCAGTACAAAAGCTACGATGTGCGTCGGGGTCAGAGCGTGCATTGTTCTGATCACGCTGCGCAGCGCCGTAGTTCTGCCCAGAGACAGAAACGAGATCACCGCTGAGGTGCTGGAGAAGTCCCGACGTGGGCGCCGCGCCGGAAAACTACGACGGGAGAAAACGAGATGCTTCAGGCCCGCTGTCCCCTCCGTCATCATGGGGAACGTGAGATCTCTCCCCAACAAGATCGACGAGCTTGCGGCGCTCACACGGTACCAGCCGGAGTACAGAACCAGCAGCGTCCTGCTGTTCACAGAGACCTGGCTGACGTCACTCATCCCGGACTCGACTGTCGCACTGGACAATTTTCATCTGCTCATGCGGACAGAACGGAGAACAGCGGTAAGAGGAAGAGAGGGGGTCTGGCTGTGTTTGTGAACACCAGGTGGTGTATGCCACGACAATGCACTGTCAAAATGAAGCGGTGGGCATGAGGCCATTCTACCTGCCAAGGGACTTCACACACGTTATAATAATTGCTGTGTACGTCCCACCCTCCGCTAATGCTGACACAGCTTCTGAGAACCTGCTCTCAGTCACCAGCAGGCTGCAAACACAGCACCCACAGGCCCTCTTCCTGATCTCTGGGGACTTTAACCATACACCTACTTCAGCTGCTCTGCCTACATACACCCAATATGTGACCTGCCCCATCAGAGACAATAAAACCCTGGACTTATTCTATGCCAACACCAAAGAGGCCTACACTGCATCCTCCCTCCCACCACTGGGCAGAGCTGACCACAACACCCTGCATCTCCTGCCTGTGTATAAAGCTGTTGTACACAGGCAGCCGGTGGTGCCCCGCACAGTGAAGAGGTGGACGGCTGAGAGCGAGGAGGCTCTCAGGGACTGTTTGAACACCACTGTGTGGACGGAGCTCTGCGACCCACATGGGGAGGACATTAACGCAATAACAGACTGTGTAACGGATTACATCAACTTCTGCTGTGAAAACACCTTTCCCTCCAGGCGGGTTCGGTGTTTCACCAACAACAAGCCGTGGGTCACCTCTGATATTAAAGCTCTGCTAAATGAGAAGAAGAGAGCATTTAAATTAGGGGACAGGGAGGAGCTGAGGAGGGTGCAGAAAAAGGAAAATCCGTGAGGGGAAGGCCAACTACAGGAGGAAGATGGAGGAGCAGCTGCAGCAGAACAATGTCAGTGAGGTGTGGACGAGCCTGAAAACCATCTCTGAAAACCAAGCTCCACACCCCCAGGCTGAGTGGGACCTGAGCTGGGTCAACGAGCTAAACTCATACTTTAATAGGTTTGACCAAGCACCCACTCACACCTCCCAGCAGCTGCCTCTAAACCTTTTGTCACCTCATCCAACAACACCCCTTCACTTCACACCACACTGAGACACTCCCTCAACCCGTATCCTTCTCCAGCACCCAGGTGAGAAGTGAGCTCAGGAAGATCAAGGCCAGGAAAGCAGCTGGATCAGGCGGCTGCAGCTCCAGACTCCTAAAGTCCTGCGCAGGTGAACTTTGTGGAGTTATGGAGCATGTCTTTAACGTGAGCCTCAAGCTGAGGGTGGTACCAGAGCTCTGGAAGACCTCCTGTGTGGTACCAGTGCCCAAGACACCGCACGCCAAAGACCTCAGCAGCTTCAGACCAGTGGCTCTGACATCACACCTGATGAAGACACTGGAGAGACTGGTCCTGGGTCACCTCTGCTCTGCGGTGGGAACCTACCTGGACCCGCTGCAGTTCGCCTACCGACACGGCATAGGAGTGTCAGAACACACGGACGAGGACCCAAATGCACAGCGCACAGACGTGGTGAGGAAGGAATCAGGGTTTATTAGCACACTCGTAATCAGTCGGTCCAGGTCAAACACAGAAAAGCACGGTCTTTAAGCACAGGCAAGGATCAGGCAATGTCAGGTCCAGTAGGCAGGCAAAGGTTTGGCACACGGGGAAGCACAGTGACGGTAAGATAAGGACTAGGCAAAACTCACGGGTCAAATGGTCAAGCAGGTTTCGTTATCCAAGCGAAGGTACAGGCAAGGGTCAGACAGGATTCAGTGGTCAGGATAAATCAGGATCAAACACAAGAGACGATACTAGAACGCTGGATAGAAGTGCTATGACTTGAATCTGGCAATCTGGCAGCTAGAGTGTGTGAGAGACTAAATACTGGTGTGATTACTAATTACGGACAGGTGTGGATAATGAGAACCGGTGATGACAAAACAGCTGAGGTGAGACGTGAACAGGAAGTACTATCAAAGTAAAAGCAGGAAGTGACACGGAACGTGACAAGGAGTAGACGACGCCATCATCTTCCTCCTACATCGAGCTCTTTCCTACCTAGAGGAGCCCGGCAGCACTGTGAGGATCATGTTCTTTGACTTCTCCAGTGCCTTCAACACCAACCAGCCGGTGCTTCTAAAACACAAACTGGGGGAGGCTGGTGTGGACCTGCATCTGACAGTGGATTATGGACTACCTCACAAACAGGCCTCAGTTTGTGAGGACTGTGTGTCTGACACTTTGACCTGCAGTGTGGGGGCCCCACAGGGGACTGTACTGGCCCCCTTCCTCTTCACCCTCTGGACACGGTGCAGGAGGTGGGTGAGAGAGGGGTCCTGGCTAAACTGACATCCATCATGGACCAGGACTCTCACCCACTGGAGGACTCACTGTCTGCTCTGGAGAGCAGCTTCAGTAGCAGACTGATCCATCCTCGCTGTGTGAAGGAGAGATATCATAGATCCTTCCTACCAGCTGCTGTCAGACTGCACAATCAGAACTGTTGACCACGACCTACTACAGTCACTCACCCACTGCATCAGTGGTTTATACAGCAACCTGTTCTGCACAATATTTGTGTAAATCTGTGAACGATCATGTATATTGTTACCGGTACAAATCTTATACCCATTACTGTGCAAAAACCCTGCAATGACCTCATACTCACTCTAACTGTACTGTACTGCTTTGTACTGTGCCAACACAAACTGTTCTGTAGCTGTACTCTCGCTTATCTGTACTGCTGTTGTGAGACGTAATTTCCCCACTGCGGGACTATTAAAGGTTTTCTTACTCTTATTTTTTCTTAATAGTTGCTGTCACACCATGCCTCTGTAGGCATTCACCATTTCCACATTGGCCCCTCATTACAGCCAAATACGGCAAAATATAAGCTGCAGCTGAAGACCCCAAATATGGAAAAAATATTTTTACACAGCAGCAGCACAAAAAAGAAAAAAACACGTAAAAATGAGTTTATATTAGTTTATCGAGCTATGCGCCCAAACAGCCTGTAGTTGTGTTATGAATATTCTGTTGTATTAATTCAGGCTGCTTATTGGCAACCATTAGTATTAGCGTTAGCAGCTAATCAAGTTGCGTATTATATAAATCAATAAATTAAATTAAATGTGAAATTGCCAGTTAGACATACCTTGCGTCAGTCGAAGTGTAACCACTTCAACAGCCTCCAATTCGACTTCAGAGTCAGATTTTGGATCAAACATATGGTTGAACTCCACTACAAGGACAAGGGAGCCAGTTTTACTGGCTTTCACTGACTTTTAATCCTCGCGGCGGATCACGGCTATGCGCTACCTCAAAGGTGTGTGGCGATCAACTTCGCTTGCGACACACTCCGAAAACAGAGCGTTGTGGGCGAGAGCTTAAAACACACATTTTCAGACGGGCCGTGTGGGCGATCTACAGCGCTTTTTGACAAAAAAAGTTACAGACACCTTACTGAGACATCAAGTTCAAATTCTTTAGCATTGTGGAGCATGAAAAAAGCGTGTGCATGGACCTTTAATAATAATTCTGTTAATAACAGATTATACACATGAGGTCCCCCAACAACATGGGCCACTCCAACCTCCCTCGGAATCTGCTCGAAGCTCTCCCGGGGTTGTGAGTTAAAGGTCTGTCTGACAGAGGGTTCAGCCAGACATTCCCAACAGACCCTCACGATACGTTTGGGCCTGCCAAGTCATTCCAGCCTCCTTCCCTGCCAGCGGAACCTACTCACCACCAAGTGGTGATCAGTTGACAGCTCAGCCCCTCTCTTCACTTGAATGTCCAAACATATAGGTCATAAGGTCAGATGAAACGACTACAAAGTCTATCATCAACCTCCGGCCTAGAGTGGGTAAAAAGGGTGAAAAAGAAAAACATAAAAAAGAACATAAGGGTGTCCAGATGAACACCCTTATGTTCGAACATGGTGTTTTTTATGGCCAAACTGTGCCTAGCACAAAAGTCCAATAACATAACACCATTCAGGTTCAGATCAGGGAGGCCGGTCCTCCCAATCACGCCTCTCCTGGTATCACTGTCTTTGCCCACATGGGCATTGTAATCTCCCAGAAGAATGACGGGGTCCCTAGTTGGAGCGCCAGGTACTCCTTACTACCGTTTGGCTACGACAGTGAGTGACTCATCCCCCACCCGAAGGCGCAGGGAGGCGACCCTCTTGTTCACCGAGGAAACCTTCAACACGTGGCGGTTAAGCTGGGGAGCTATGAGCAAGCCCACAGCAGCCCGCCGCCTCTTGCCACAGGCAACTCCAGAGTAGAAGAGGGTTCACGAATGGTTGGTCCACCTGAGCTCCTTTGGGCAGTGCCAACAAGGCCCCGTGAGAATAGGCCAGGCCACCAGGCACCTGGCTTCAGGGTTGGGCCCCGGCTGCACCATACTGTGCAACGTGTTTCGTCGGTTTTCGCTGTTTTTTTATAGGGGGGGTTTTGAATCTCTGCAACCACAAAGTCTATATGACTGCAAACCATGTCATAATGTAGGGGACACGTGTGAGATGTGATATGAGGTGTAAAATTAGTGTAGGTGTTACTGATGTGATGTTTATAAATAATAAAATAGTAAAATGTTCTATGCACTTTTAGAATGAATATCTCAGTAAAGCAGAGGCTGCTGAAACTTCTAAACCCCATGAAATCATAGCACAATGAGTTTGAGTATGAGTTTCTTAGTGTGGATATTCTACATGTTTTTTCACTAATATCCACCTAAGACAGCAATAAAAGTGATCAATATGTCCAAATACCACTTACCTATACCAATCTAAACATATGTAAAGGTGTCCACCATTTCCAAATCTGTCGCTGTAAAGGCCACTAGGGGGGGAAGGTGTCATATTACCTCCAACTGACTGTGGCAAATGAGGTGTCTTTTTACTTTGTCTTTTATAAGCTATGGAATTGGCCTAAAAAAAACACCAACAAGATTGACAGGACTGGTAGCCAGTAAGAATGTGGGTAACCTCCCAGAAGGTAGAAATAACAGAGAATGGGATCAGTTCACTAGGAATATGGACTTTGTGTAGAAAATATTTTACAGCAGCGCTCTGCTTTTTACGCCCTCCTGAGACAACCGACTTTTTATTATGAGTTGGTCTTCTTTTGGTGACTCCTGCTAGACGCTGCCCTGGGGGGGGGGTGTTTCCTGGCTCTACGGGCTAAAACCATAATACCAGAACACCCCTGACGTTCTTCTGGCTGCCCGCTGGTGAACCTGCTTATTGCCTTACTCATGACATCAGAGGCAATGCTTTTAGCGGCAGCTGTTAGATGGGGCTTGGCTACGCTAAAGCCCCTCTTTACCAGAGGCATTACAAAATGAAACCGTTTTAACAACATAGAACCTATGCATCTATTGTACTGTGCAGGGGCTCTCGTAAAGCCTGAAAGGGCAAACCCCACCTGATCATCATAATAGCTGACAAATCTATACAAGTCAGCGTTATAGGCCAGGCGTGTCATGTTTTTAAGGGCCAAAAGTGCAGCATCAGTCGTGTCTTGCCATACGTGAATTTGATGGGCTTGTTTTGGTCGTTTTTAATCTCTACGTAGATGTTTTCTATTTGATGCTTAAACAGTGGCAGGTAATGCGGACTATTAAATGTCTTTGTGATAGTGTCACCTTATTGACCCTCGACTGTTATGCAGCACAGTGGAGGAGCGAATGAGTCACCAACCACCTGGTGCCTCACTATATTCGAATAACACTATAAATAGTAAAATAATGCACAGGTATTTCATACCCTAGATCAACATCCATTTAAGCTTTTTAAACCGGTTGTTCAGCTTCTTCATGGGGGTCTCTTTTGCGTAGGAATCATATCCAAAATACTCTTGGTGCACCTTGTACTTTGTCTCATCCACGGCAATGGAGACTCTGGGCTCTTTGGGGCGACAAACTGCCACATATCCATCCAACCAAAATAAGTGGTCCCCTGAGGTATTGTTACCCATGTATGCATGTACAATAGGTCTGTTAGAGCAACTTCCCAAGCTCCTTTCAGATCAATGAGCTGCGCCATATCTATTCAAAATTTAGAGGGTGTGTTGTCTGGGAACAGCTCTGCACCCGCTTTGCATGGTAGGGTAATGTAAAAACCATCCTCGTTCATATCTTATACGTTTACAATCTCCAACACCTTTATATAACTGTTAAAATTTTTGACCAGAATATGCTCCACCCCTCCAATTTTGTGCTTGCCCAGAATTTTTTCCACCTTGAACTTCTTGTCACTGGTCACCATTACCTTGGAAAAATACTGCATTTAATCATTGAAACATATTTTGCTGAAGCCTCGTTAGCTGTGCTATAGCCTTGAGGCGCTTGTGCAGGAAATAGTTCCCACGTTCTGTGTGACTATGCACCTCCCAGAATGCAATACATATTATGAGCTGAATCCTTGTCTTCTCTTCAGTGAGAGGAAGTTGCCTTCGCTGTAAACTGCTCACTCCTTGCAAGTAAAATCCTGAAGAAGGTCTCAACTGATTGTGTCTGCTTTATTTAAGATTTACAAAGGGAACTAACAATTTCCCTAACAAATTCTACCTCAGAAAAGGATCCTTCGATATAATCGCAGAGGCATCCTAGGAAGGCAGTATATTTTTTATCAAAAACACCTCTCAGATTCTAACATCCCCTACTTTAATATTATCTTTAAGTCGTTCTTGTGTCTCAAAGGAAAGAAACCGTACAGATTCTGAAATACCTCTAAAGCATTTTCAGACGTCTCGTCACGTGAGCAGGTGCCATTGTAATACTGGAGTGATAAGCCTTATTGTAGCTTTTGACAATTTGCTGCAAAACCTCTGCATATCTGAGGTAGTTTTTACCTGTAAAGTAACGGTACAATTTAGTATTTTTTCATCAGAGCCTTACTGTAAATAGCTTGTTAAAAAATTCTTCCATCCATCTGAATAGATTTAGGGATGTCACTCTTGCCAAGTACGGATTCACCTCTTTTGCGCCCTTATTTCTAATAGGCCTAACGTACACTTTTTTAGAGAATAAATCAATAACAGTCAGCAGAAATGTATAACCGTCGTATGACGCTAGGGCCTGCATATCGCAGAGATCAGCTTGAAATTGGTTCAGTGATCTTGACACAAATACCCTTTTTCTAAGGAAACGGATCATTACCGGCTTATCTAGCATGTACATGTCTTGTTTTGCTAAAAACTCTTTGATGCGATCCATACTAATTTTCTTGCCAGACTCCTGTTCTGTGTAAAGAAGCCACACCACCGTAACTGCCTGGATGAGACTAATTGTAATAAATCTTTATCAAGTTTTTCATTTTAGGAGGCATCTTCTCCGCTCACCAAAAACCTCTGCTCTGAACATCCCGCAACCTTTTTACTTTATTATATGTTTTCATTTACTTCAGACTTATTTTTACAAGTTCACAAGTTTTTTTTTGTTTTTAAAAGAATAAATGTCCGGGTTAAATTGTTTATAGAAAATGGTTATACAAAAAACAAATAAATGCTTACAGTGTGATTACAATACACAATGATTAATGCAGCTAGAATGAGTACATAAAAAACTAGATGCAATTAGAATGGGTTCACAAAATTAATAAATTAAACTAGAACTATCTACAAATTATTATCACAAAGGCGCCCCTTCTCCTATGTGGATTTTATATTTGCCAAGCAGCTTCCTTGACGCTACGATGAAGCTGCTGGTCAAAACCAGCTTCTTCAGAGGCTTATATTTCCCCAGAAAGTATGCAGGGATTCCAAACAGATAGGTGTGCTGCAACTGGCTGGGGTGCAACATCTGGCAACCGTTGCAGAGAAACACGCTGCCCCCATCTGATCACAGTTCCAGAGAGGGCCATCCGCTGATCCGCGTCAATGTCGATGCAGTGTCATCCCTATTGTAGTAGGCACTATCCACAGATCAGGTTGATGCTGAGAAGCCATGCTTGTCTGCTTGCTTGATGAGGACTGGAGCCGAGGGTCTGTATTTATTCCCAGAGAAGAGAGGGACAGGGTGGGTGTGGCTAAGGGAACAGAGCCTTTTTGACTACAATCAGTTCCTTATAATCCTGGCATATTCGAAACAGAAGAGCAATCTCATTTTCCCAATTATGGAATATTTCCAACCAATGCATGACTCATTGGTAATCTGCTGGAAAATGCCACATTATGCGTTGAAGCGGGCTACGAGCAGACTGTTTACACCTCCGGGCACATGTAAGATAAGATAAGATACAGATGGAACGGCAAATTTTCGCTGCCTCGCTCCTGCTGGATTTCATGCTGATCTTGTCATGACATTAGCATGACTTAGGCACCATTCCACCAAGCCCCCCTACACCAGTCATGACCCCCCACTGTGACGTACTTAATGCGTAGCTGCCTTGTTAACGCCCCCTAAACCTTTTTTAAGAAATGACCTGCAATTGCACAGTCATGCACCAGGTGGAGCAGTGATCTTACACCCTGCAGTTATGTGCTGGATCGTCTCAGGGGCCTCTTTGCACAGTCTACACCTTGGGTCTTGTCTGGTGTGGTAGATCTGGGCCTCTATGGCTCTGGTGCTCAGGGCCTGCTCCTGTGCAGCCAGGATGAGTGCCTCTGTGCTGTCCTTCAGCCCGGCCCTTTCAAGCCATTGGTAGGATTTGTTGAGATCAGCCACTTCAGTTATGTTCCAGTGGTAAATCCCGTGTAAGGGCTTGTCCTCCCATGATGGTCCCTCTTTCAGCATCTCATCCTCTGTTCTCCACTGCCTGAGACATTCACTCAGCACGTCATCTGTCGGGGCCTTATCCTTGATGTACTTACAGAGGCAGCCGGTAAAAGTGTCTACCCCCACCGTGTTTGGGTTTCCAATCTGCCGCGTCAGTGCCGGGTTTGTACTGCGGGAGGAGTGTGTTACGTCCTTCTGGCCTGTAGGTGGCGATTGACTCCCACTTTTGGTCCTGAAACATCGTAGTTGCTTACGTCATATAGCCTCTTGTAGAACAACCAATGATCAGGTCTTGGGTGGCCTAGTGGTTAACGTGCATGGCCACAACTTTTTTTTTTTGTCCGGGGTTCGAGTCTGAGTGGAAGCAGTTTTTTTATTTTAATTATTGGAAAAACAGCGTCTCATCATCATCATGTGATCACGAGATGACAACGTTGTATTACTTAGTGCATGAATCGCCAAGACCATGAACCGCTGGTCGCGTTATAGTATGAAGTTATGAACGTAAGTAAATTATGGCAAATTATGGCAGTTTAAAACCGAAAATAGGAAGCTGAACGGTGCGCCCTCCCGCGTGCAGCGTTCGATTTATGGCAGACAAGCTACTGTAACCCTGATTTCTTGCTGTTGGTACGGGCAATTTTCTTTACGTGGAATGCTTCTTTAATGCACCACACGGCAAAACAGTACGGCACATGTACACTTTTGTCTTTACGCCGCGCTTATCCAACGCGCGTCACATTTTCTTGTCCCCCGTCAACAAGGACAGGTAGGAACTAATGTTGATGACAAATAAAATCACAGTAGCTGAAATGTCACGTTTCCCAAACATAAAATAAAAAAATAAAAAGGAATACTAACTAAGGTTACACTACTACAATTTAAAAAAGTGAATAAGGATGATCTAGACCAGAGGTCTGCCACCGGTAACACCCACGTTTTAAATGAAAAAAAACAAACACTGGGAGCCGCGGAGGGCGGCAATATTATATTATTTGAGAACATTCAACATTTGTTTTTTAATCCAAAGAAGACATAAAAGTCGGGGCTCAGAGATCTAACCGATGCTAAAACATTGTCAAGGCATCGACAAGGACAGCTAACTCGCTTTTCCCTGCTTCAAACAGCTGTTTTAACTGAGAGCAACCCGAGCGGCATCACCGGTCAATCTGTAAACGTATTAATTTTTTTTTGTAAATAAAAATAATGTTTGCCCTGTTCAAACCTGCATGGGGAATTCTGAAAGCGGCTGAGCAACTTCGTAGGAACACATTTCATATGGTACAGGTGAAAGGGACACTAACAACCCAACGCAGCCGAGGCTGTAGCAGCAGAGAAACGCAGATCTTTGTCCTGCGTGTTGATGAGTGTTTCCCATCCCCCAGTGTCACCGCTCTGGGACGTGGATGGCCACGCCCACTTTCATTCAACAGACGGACATGAAAGAGGAAATAACGAAATAAACAGCTGGTTAACTTTGTGGGAACATGGCTGTAGCTCTGCAATGACTTTATGTGGTACAGGTGAAAGGAGTAATAACGAAATAAACAGCTGGTTAACTTCGTAGTAACACCTTGTAGTAGGAACTGGTATATTTAGAAAACCCAGTAGTCCTAGTGTTAAGGTGTGTGAACTGGGGAGGAGACGGCAGCAGCGACTGAAGAGCAACTGAATAGAGTTGATGTCTTCCCCGCTGACAGGCGCATTCATTTGATAATGCACGTACCTTGGCTGACAGTTCAGTCAAAAACCATACTGAATCTTTATTAAACCGTCCCTGAATAACAAATATGAACTGCAGTTTCTTCCTTGATTATCCATGATTATTATGAAAGAAGCGCAAATCTTCGCCAGTCCAAATTGTTCAATTAATACTGTGTTTACAATAAAGGTAATAAATAATAATATTAGTATTTTCATTTTAAAAAGCACTGCATATTTTTAAACGAATGTCGAAGTGCTACGAAAGCTACGATAAATACATGTGTTTATTTTTGCAGAGTAAACGTATGTAGAACAAACTACTTGCTGCATTAATGAGTCTTAGACCTGCAGCTGATCACGCCTCCCGATGCTGCCCTGTCTCCCACGGAGCTTTGTCCTGAAGCTGAAGTATTTCTCACCTGCTGATCGAGTAGTAGCAACACATTAGCATGTCTATGCGCCTCTACGAAGGAGGGGGGAGGGGTGTGTAGATTTCCTTTGCGACTGTGAGCAAACATGAGGCAAGCAAAAGCTTGGTCGAACTCAGATCTAAGTCATCTGAGTATGAAACACATCACATTTCATTCGATCTCGTGTTTCATTCGAGCGGCAGTCGGGAGCTCTCTGCTACGACTGCTGCCCCGCGACCCGTCCACGGATGAGCTTCCATTAAAAATTAAAAGCAGAGGTTTTTTGTTTTTCGTTTTTCTCTAAACGAAAAAAACAGCTTAAAATTCAAGTCCGTGTGTTTTTGTTAAAACATATTTTTGTTCAGTTTATTGGTTTGTAATGCGGTGCTTTTATTCAGGATAGATAGACGGATGGGAAATCAAAGTTTTGAAACGTACACGGGCCGAATAAGTCACATCAGCCACTCATTCAGTTACAATGACACGTACAGTCAAAACAAATTCTCGCTACATCTCGTGCACCACTGCCCCGTTCCTCTCGTAGCTTGCATTTGCACATCCATACATTTGTGTATTGGTCACTCTCTGTCTGGACACATGACTCCGAAACACGTCACGTGTTTGTGTAAGAGGTTGATGTCTCCACCAAATTATAAGCAGAGGTAACGAGAGAACGACTTTTTGTTTTCCGTTTGTCTCTAAACAATAAAACATATTAACTCCAATTCCGTGTCTTTTTGTAAAAAACAAATATTTTTGCCTGTTTTATTGGTTTGTAAGGCGGTGCTTTGATTAAAATCCGTTTGCCGCTCATCGAAAGAGAAACGAAAACGCCGGTGAAAGTGGCTGGATGAACGGATGGGAAATGAAAATGTTGAAACGTACACGGGTCGAATAAGTCTTTCAGCCACTCAGTTACAATGACACGCACAGTCAAAACTAGTCAAACTGCAGTTCTGCAGACACAGAGTAAACGCGTAGGAACAAACATGTTGCTGTAATGCGTCGCTGTAGATCTGCTGATTTCTGGCGTCCTGTCAAAATTACGACCGACAACTGCTGTAAAACAAATTCCTATGATTATTACAGTTATTTACGTAAAATCTACGACTATTGGAAAACATTCATTAACAAGTTGTGGAAGTTTAAAACCTAAATAAGCGGCTGTAGTCGCAGATGGACTGCGCTCTACGTCTTTACTTGCGCATTCAAATTATATTAATTAAACCGCGACGCATAATCATGGTATTATGTGAAGCCAATATGTTGTATCAGATGTTAGAGCGGTGGGTGTGTACATATTTTTAAGAGACGCCTTCTATTTAAAGACACGAAAAAGCTGAGGAGAATGAAAACAAGAATGTGTTGCTGCTGTGGCGCTGCCTGTTTTAAACCACACAGAACGATTATAACTTCGCAGTGAACAGAAAATAACTAAGCCATCAACAAGTTGTTGCCCTTCATACTCCCCATGTTTTAGCACACAACAGATACTTGATAGTAAAGACTTAATAGTAAAATAGGTCTGGTGTAATATATGTGTGTTACAGGTAGAAATGAACAGTCGGACCTCAGTTACGCTGTAGTGCTTTGGAGGCTTCTAATCAACGCTGCGCCACCTGGTGGTTAAAACGAGACTAGCGTCCTGATTTTTTCCAGCCGGCTGCAGGATTAAAAATCTTTAGTCAGCGACGCACTCGCTGCGCCGTGGCGACGCGGCGGTACTGCAGTAAAAACCCTAGTCACTTTGAACCGCTGCCACTGTATGGATCTTGGATGTTTCATCTTATAGCCAAGCACCTCTAGGATCACTGATGCTGAAGCGTATATCAGCTCATTGGTTCATTCTGTGATTGTTGTGGTAGGGATCGCTCTCAATGCTGCATTCACATCTTCCATGAGACTTTCTGATGGTACTTGTAGTGTTGATGGTACAGTAGTTGCTTGTTCAATCTCGTGCTCATTGGGGCTGCGTACCCAATTTCCGGTTGGGGAGACAATGAAAACCTCCCCCTCTGACCTGGTGTCCCCCTTGACAACACTGAGCTTCGCAGTCAATGAGGGTTGGTAAAGGTTTTTATTTTTCAACATGTGGGTTTCTCCGTTCTGATTCGCCCCCCCGAATGCAAGTCCAGCGACTTTACCAATTGAGCTATCCAGCGCGCACATATATATATACATGTATGTATATATATACATATATACATATACATATATACATATAATGAGTACACAAACCTCATGAATGTCTTAAATGTAAAGTTAACTTAAAGTCATTTATGTCTAAGTAAGTAGAAAATGACAGCAGTTTTGAATAAAATGCCCTTTAGTCAAACATTTAGTCAAGATCCACATGGATATTTTATTTGTTCTAATTATCAGACTTTTGTCTGTCTGTCTAGCAAACGGTGTGGAACTGACATTATCAGATTTATGTCCTGTTCTCAGAACTGTGCCTATACTTGGTATTTGACCCAGGTCAGATATACAGGTACTGTAAGTAAACCTTTAATAGTCCTGCAGTGGGGAGCTAAGCTGGCGTTTCTGTGGGCCATTCAAAGACAACTGAATGCGCTGAAGGTGGGGTTTTTCATTACAGAAGGCTCAAAGCGTTGCATTGAGAGCTTTTAAAAATAAATTATTTCTTTGGGAGAATCAGATGTTGCAAATAAAACTGAGAAACCTTCCGACAAAACAGAGAACACAAAGATCTCTGTGAAAAACTCATAATCGCGCATGTCAGTTCCGGTTTTATTCTGTTCTGCTTCCTGTGTACCATTCACATTACTGCCTGCTTTAGTTCCGATTCCTTAGCCACCACCTGTAATCCACCTGAAATCACCACTGTACTTAAACACCAGCTCTTGCCCTGCCCAGTTGCCAGATTGTCTGCATTGTTACTAGCCAGCATTCCAGCAATACCTTGTTACCTAGAACCGTGTATGACCCTGATTACCATGACCTTGTCTCCTGCCTTGCCTCCGATTGTCAGGAACACACGGAGGAGGACCCAAATGCACAGTGCGAACGAGGATTAAAGTTAACAAGCAGCGTTTATTGTATCGGCGTATTCAGGCAGTCCAGGTCATACACAGAGTCTCAATTCTTCGAGTACAAGAGGAGCAGGCAAGATCAGATCCAGTAAAACAGGCAGAGGTTCGATGCACAGGTAAACTCGGCAGAGGAACAGACTGGGGCTAGACAAAACTCGGTGGTCAGACAGTCAGCAACATTACCAGTAGATCCAGGCGAATGTACAGACAGGGTGTTGACAGGAATCGGCGGTCAGGTACGGACAGGATCGTGCAACAGATTAGCTATACGGAAACGCTGGAATGTGGTACTGAGAGTCGACAATCTGGCAAGGTACTGGGGTGAGAGGTGGTGCTTAAATGTAAGGTGAACTGATTACTGATTAGTGCAGGTGTGGATAATGACCAGGTGAAGCAGGGAACAGCTGTGACAAGACGTAAACCGTAAGTAAAGCTAGAACAGAAACAGAAACCGGGAGTGCTACCAAAATAAAACAGGAAATGAAAACTGGAACCAAAACATGATGACATGGATGACGAACTGAGTCCTTACAAAATAAAAGCAGAACTAGAACCGTATCGTGACATCGATCTTGCACCGCCGTAAGTCTGACCCAAGCCTGCCTCTTGACCACCAGCTGCCGGATCTTTACCTATACTGTAACTGCCACCATTGTGTATTGACCCTTGCCTGCCTAACCACGAGAACAATTTAACTCCTTCCTCCACTAAGCTAGTTTCCGCTGTGCATGTGGGTTCCCATGTGCAGTCCTACATGGGTTCATGAGTTCAGGAAATTTTATGTGCTGGAGTTTGTTACCCATCTATAAGTGGTGCGCTCATTACATCTCTTCCCCCAGGGAAGGGCACATTCGTATGAAACTGAAAGTTCTGTTGAAAAATAAAAACCTTTGAATAACATCCATGAACTGCAGTAGTTTCTTCATTAATTACTTGTGATTATTATTTGAATAAGCACAAATTGTGGGCAGTCAGAATATGGAGATCTAATTGTTTCACTTATTTAGTTTTACCTACCTCTTTGTAAAAACACTGGGCCAGTGTGCCGCTGAGCGTATTTGGTCAAATCAAATGACACCATAATTCAATTGTGGATTGCTAAAGTGTTAACAATAAAGGTGACGGACGTGACAAAATGTGTATTTTGAGTTCAATACACTATATGCAATATTAATTTAAACTCAAAATCTTTATTACCATCAACTGAGCTGCTAGACTAAATAATTAAAAAAACGTTACATTCAGTGCATCATTATCTAATTGATTTAACCAAATAACATTTATAATAATTCAGTGGCTTCACTTTTCATCTTAAGCTAGGTCAAAGCAAAATTTGATTTAATAAACCTGACTAATGAAATCCTAAAGACACTCAAAACAAATGTATTCTTGTTCTACTTCATTTGGAATTCAAAATCAGAATTTATCACACTGTTTCAATAGCAGGAAGGACTCCTGTGTTTAATCGTACCTAACCAAAAGTAATAAAGGTTATAAAAGATATAAAAATGATTTCCCATGCATCAGTCATTTGAATATAATAAACAGAATCCCCCAATGTAATGCAATTCTCAACCAGTCATACTGTAACTATGTTATAAAATATACAAGTATATAGTACCAAACAGTGTAACATCACAAACTAAAAAATGAAATATCAGAACTAGCCATGGGTTGATTTTTCAGTGTTTGAATTTTAGGAGAACGCTCACTTCCACCCAGCTTGAGCATTACAGCAGCTGCTGAACAAAGGTAAAAGTGTTTTTCATGTAAGGGTTAGGGTAGGCCAGGTGGAGCGTGTTGACCAGTCCAAAGTTGGAAAGTCTGAGGCAAATTGGCCAGTTCATCCATCACCAAATTCCCCTCCAAGATGATTCCCAGTCTGGATGGGTTGAGCTGAGGATTTCCTGGATTCTCACTAGTGTTTCACATGAGTCTTTGTCAGTTACATCTAAAAAAGAAACTACTATAATGTACAGACATGTACAGTCTACTGGTTGGAAAACCAAGAAAAAAAAACATACCATTACAAAATATGCAATATCCCTCATGCTAAGTTGAGTCCTTATCTACCTGCATCACCACCATCAACCTTTACAATAACTTTGAAGACTTACAGTGCAGGTCATCAAAAACGTGGAACGATCATCACCCAAGATGACTGGAAGTCTTCCAGGGATTTGTGTCTGTTGGCCCAGTGGTCTGAAACACAAAGACCATTTTTGCCTAACAAATGCACGGGAAATGACAGGAAAGGGAACACCAGCACAAAATGCAAAAAACAAACAGAAAACATATATCAAAATAAACATTATTTGTCCTTACAGATATTAAACCTCACAAAGCTTCTGGTGATATTGTTGGTCAATTAGCGTATGAATATACATAGTTACAACTGCGAAAAAACGTCCTATGAAGCAAAAACAAGTTTGTGTTTTCCTTGTTCTCAGGTGGAGGTATGAGCCTGGGGCCCGTTTCAAGAAGGAGGTTTAACAAACTCTGAGTTAAAACGAAACTCTGAGTTGATTTACTCTGAGTTTGCAAACCTGGAGTTTTCGGTTCCAGAACAGCTGAAAAGAGTTGGTTTAAGCAACTCTGAGTTGTCTGACTCAGAGTTAAGCGCGTGCACCGCGACGATACAAAGCCCTGATCAATGGAGTGAAGATATTACGAGTCACCATGGCAACAGGACAACAAATGGATATGTTACGTCAAGCATATAGCGACTACGAGCCTATAATCCGTAGAAAAGGCAACACTGCTGCAGCGGCGAAAGAGAAAGAATTAGCTTGGAAGAAAATAGCTCCTCGAGTCAATGCGTAAGTTTACATTTTAATCATACAGCGTAACTAATTACTAAATAATTTTAGTATTGTTGTTATATTTCACTCGTAAAGTCAGGACTTTTTCACTCATCTAAGGCGTTACTTCAGTAATTGCATGAAATACCGACGTTTGCATGAATTAAAAGTGCAGTGTTATGTAAATGCATTTTTAAAATTCCTGTTGTGGTTGATGTGGGATTTGTAAAGTAATGATAATTCAATAATCCAATACGTTTTATGGAGAGCAATTATTACATTAATCTAATTAGGTTTTTAAAAGTTACCCAAAACACGTAATAACATAAGAAATTAATTTCAGTTTTCATGTACAGTAGGCGCAATCCTGCAGACATAGAAGAACGTGGCTAAAAATGAAATGTAAAAACATAATTCAAACAGGTATAAGGCACCATCATGTCATGGGTGTAGACTACCTGACTTTACAATATTTGATATATTAAATAACTAAATAGCATGCAGAGTATAGCAGTGCAGCAGCATTTTCAACATGGCTGTAATGTTTTCACACAGTTAAACATTTGACTTCTACTCAGCCAACAGAAAGAAGGCAGAGGCTAGAACAACTGGTGGAGGACCTGCACCTCGCAGGAGGAGGTCAGTCACATTTGCTGCACAGATGCACACGGTTCAGTGATGTTCAGTAAATGCCAGAGTTCAATTCTGTAAGAGTAATGAGGAACATGTCATGTCAAGATGTCATGTAACTCTAAATCTTCTGTATTTTAAGTTACCGGTTATTGAGTTGTATAAACTAAATCTCAAGGAAATGTTATACTTGTATCACAAGATTGAGAAGCCAGATCTAGAAATTGAAATTCCCAAACACAAGCTGGAGATGAGTGTATAGTTAAAGGTGAATTGTATGAATTATTGGAAGAATCATAAAATCTAACATTTGCCTTTGTATTTGTACGAAATGAAAAAAAAAACAAATTATGATTTACATCTGTTCAGTTTCTTTTATTGGTGGTGGTGGTGATGGTTGATTAAGACATTAAAGCAAATCTGTCCATCCACTCTGCAGATTACTGTAATGGAAGGAGTCTCCTCAGGGTCTTGTATTTGTAGGGCAGGGTGTTGCTCCTCTCTAATAATTGCAATAATGTGGAGAACAACACATGTCACATTAATGTCACAGGCCTCTCAGGTGTTTCCCTGAGGTGACGTAGACATTGAAGACGTGCTTTCAACAGGCCTATGGTCATTTCCACCCGGGCTCTTGTTCTGCAGGGGCCACATTAAAGCGCGCTGCTGGGGGCCTGCTTCAGGTTCTGGGTCAGGCGTCAGTAGTGTGCGCCTTCATGGGTAACCCCTATCTCCAGCAGAAAGCTGTCAATCTCTCCTAGAAGAAAGTTCACATTACTTTAGTGCTGCATAGAAGTGTTCCTGTGAGTGTGAGTGCATGCATTGAAATAAGTCTATAGGACATACATGTACCTGTACAGTGCAGGCTGTTATTTAGGGTTGAATCACGATACATTCATGAATTCACGTTTATGATATGTGCAGCATCACATATGATCTTGGTGATGTAAACAATGTAATGTCAGTTACAGTGATCATTAGAAAGAGTAGTCAGTGTACCTGCACATTTATCAGTTTATTTCAGATCACAGCAAGATATTATTAACTGATCATCATTTTTCAGATTAGCCTCAATGAAACAAATTAATTACCACATACAGTACCTGCAATCCTGTGAAACTCCTCTTTAATGGCTTTAAGGAGTTTGTGTCAAGGAAAGCGCTTGAGGTCAAACTTTTCTACATACAGTGGCTTTACTAATGTGCTCAGCATCTCCAATGTTATAAAGAAAACTACCGTTTGCAAAAAAAAAAAAAACGTAACGCAACACAAAGAATCTGTTCGGATGTAAAAGCACGGCCACGATGGGTGATGTGTTTGACGTATGGGTGAATAAGATTATTAATGTATGTATGGAGTCTCGATAAAAACGGTACCGCTAAAATAAATATGCACGGCGATATGACAGAAAATTAACTCGTGGCGTTAAAATCCTCTCGCGGCGTAAATTCAACGTCGTGTGAATTAATACATCGTCCTCATCTACAGGATCCTCTAGAAACGGACATTTTGGTCTCTGCGCGAAGGAAACAGGTGAAATCTATGAATGAACTGAAAGATTAAACGAGGTATTTAAACACTGTTCACTTTAAAAAGGGGCGGAGACCGAAGGAAACTCTGGGTTTCCCGAATAAAACCTGCTCGCGACCAGGTTTGGTTCACAGAGTAAGTTGCCATAGTAACTGACTCTGAGTTTCGGTTACCTCGCTTCTTGAAACGGGCTTAAACTTACCCCGCTTTACGGGTTTAAGTAACCCCGCTTTCTGAAACCGAAAACTGAGTTTTCCTCATTCAAACTCAGAGTTTCCACAAAACCACCTTCTTGAAACGGGCCCCTGGTGGAGTAGATTTGTTTGTTATGCTTTCTCCGTTGCTTTGCCAGACGTTTAGTGCCTGTAGTCCGCCTTAAAAGATTATTTGACTGAGAACAATCCAGCCGAGGTTTTCTGCTGCGGCATGTAAAGGAATCACGCTAGATCTCTAGAGCTTTCAACAGTCAGTTTGCTGCTGCAGTCTAGGTGTGCAGTAGGTATTTACAGTGGTAGCAAGTGATGAGCTTTGTCATTGCAGTACCATTGCGACACTGAATAAGGATTTTTAATCCTGCAGATGGCTGAAAATTTTATTTTACTAATTATCTGTTGTGTGCTAATAATTACTTGTGAGTATGAACCACAACAACTCACTCTTGAAAGCGTTGCACTTAATACTCGCCACATTTGAGCCATAATAGATACTATATAATAAATGGTGTGATATATGTATGTTATAGTGATGGGAAGTTCCGTTCTTTCAACAGACTCAGATCTTAAGTCTCGTTCAGTAAAGTGAAGGAATCATTTCGAGTCAGTCGTTCATTTCGCTCATTTACAGCAGGTGGCGCTGTGGGCGTTGTAATAATGGCCGCGGTTCTCAAACACTATATACTGACTACTAGCAATTCAAACTATCTGAAAACCTAGCAAATACGCAATATAATATATAAATACATAAATACGCTTTCAGTATTCACTGTTATGTTGTTGTAATCTTTAGTGTTATTATTTTTAGGTCTTCAGTACGTTTTTCTGCACCTAACTACTCACGCATGTCACAGTCTAGATCATTTAGCCACTGTAATCACTCATTTCCGGTTTTATTTTGTCACCACTTCCTGTCGCAGTCATTGGTAGTTTCAGTCAGCCTTGCTCCCAGTTCTAATCTACTCACCTGTCTGTCATTTAGTCATCACCATTTAGTACTTAAGCACCACCTCTCACCCCAGCCCCTTGCCAGATTGTCTTGTTGTGTTATAGCCAGCAGTCCAGCATTCATTCCTGTATTGTCTCGTTACCGATCCTGTTTTCCTGACCTTGCTTTCCGCCTCACCTGTGATACCGCCTTGCCGTAAGTCCGACCGAAGCCTGTCTTTTGACCACCGTTTGCCAGATCCTTGCCTGTACTGAAACCCGCCGTCTTTGTGTACCGACCCTTGCCTGCCTGACCACGAGCTCGAATAAACCCTGTTGTTCACTGAGCCTTGTCTCCGCTGTGCGTGTGGGTCCGCTACCTAGAGCGCCGTGACAGTACAATCTGGCCAGACTCGGACCCAGCCGGCGTCTTGCATCTGGTTAAGGTCTGCAAGGGATTTTGTTATTGTGTTCGTGGACACCGCAGAGTCGCGATGGTGTTTTCCTGCTCGAGGCTGCCGGAGGACCTCCGCTGGTGCTTCGGGGAGCTCGCGAGGAATTACGCGGAAGCCCCCAGTCTGAAGGCGCGGCTCCGCGTTATAAAGCAGGCGATTGCTATCCTGGAGGAGGAATTCTGGTGGCTTGACTACCCGGAAGTGCAGACGCTTTTTGAGAGGCTCCAGGCAGTGCGGAGGGATTTGGCCCGCGCTCTGCGCGCGGCGCCCGCCAGCGTCTCTTCAGCTGTTCCTGCTGCCCCGGAAAGAGATCCTGTCGCTGCTCAGTCAAGCCAAGCTCACGTTCCTGTCGTCGCTCAGTCAAGCCAAGCTCACGTTCCTGTCGCTGCTCAGTCGAACCCAGCTCACGTTCCTGTCGCTGCTCAGTCAAACCCAGCTCACGTTCCTGTCGCTGCTCAGTCGAACCCAGCTCACGTTCCTGTCGCTGCTCAGTCGAACCCAGCTCACGTTCCTGTCGCTGCTCAGTCGGACCCAGCTCACGTTCCTGTCGCTGCTCAGTCAAACCCAGCTCACGTTCCTGTCACTGCTCAGTCAAGTCAAGCTCACCCCCCTGTTGCCACTCAGGCAGATCCAGTCCCTGCTCCAGACGCCGCTCAGGCAGATCTAGCTCCCGTTCCAGACACCAGCTCATCGGCCCAAGTCCATGCCCACGCTACCGCCATAGTTCCCCAGTCCAATTCAGTCCGTACCGTGGCCCCGGCTCCTGCTTCAGCCCTGGCGGTTGAGGAGGTGAAGCCCACAGCTAGTCGTCGGAGGTCCAGATGGCGTCGACGACAGCCGGATTCCCCTGTCCAGGCTCCAGAGGACTCGGCCACAGAAATCAAGCGGCCCTCTCCGCCAGCAGAGGGCACTCTCGCTCCATCATACGACATGCCCATCTCCATCGCAGGCATCCCGGACAGCATCTTCCTGCGGATCCGTGCCCAATGCGCCCCTCCGGTCCTGTTCCTGTTTGCACACTGGCTGAACTCCGCTGAGGCAGAGACCGACCCGGTAATCAAGGAGCGTCACTTCCGTGAAGCCGCCCTGCTCATCGCTCGGAAGCCTACGCTGCGCGAGGCCCTGGGTTTCATTGAACCCCCGTCAGAGCCTGCACCCGTTCCTGCATCAGAGCCTGCACCCGTTCCTGCATCAGAGCCTGCACCCGTTCCTGCATCAGAGCCTGCACCCGTTCCTGCATCAGAGCCTGCACCCGTTCCTGCCTCAGAGCCTGCACCCGTTCCTGCATCAGAGCCTGCACCCGTTCCTGCATCAGAGCTTGCATCACTGGCCCCAGCGTCTCTGGCTGCACCACTGGCCCCAGCGTCTCTGGCTGCAGCAACTCCCGCCCTAGCCTCACCTCAGCCATGCCAAGCTCCAGTTCCAGCTCACGCCTCACCTCAGCCATGCCAAGCTCAACCTGCAGCAGCTCAAGCCTCAGCTCAGCCTGCAGCAGCTCAAGCCTCAGCTCAGCCTGCAACAGCTCAAGCCTCAGCTCAGCCTGCAGCAGCTCAAGCCTCAGCTCAGCCTGCAGCAGCTCAAGCCTCAGCTCAGCCTGCAGCAGCTCAAGCCTCAGCTCAGCCACGTCAAGCTCAAGCCTCAGCTCAGCCACGTCAAGCTCAAGCCTCAGCTCAGCCACGTCAAGCTCAAGCCCCAGCTCAAGCTCAAGCCTCGGCTCCGCCACGCCAAACTCAAGCTCCATCTTTACGCCAGCTAGCGGACACCCCTGGCCAGTCACACCAGGCCTCAGTTCCTGTTCCTGTCGGCCATATTGAGGCCGTTCCTGTTTCTGTCGGCCATATTGAGGCCGTCCCAGTCCCTGTTCTCGTCGGCCATATTGAGGCCGTTCCAGTCCCTGTTCCCGTCGGCCATATTGAGGCCGTTCCAGTCCCTGTTCCCGTCGGCCATATTGAGGCCGTTCTAGTTCCTGTCGGCTCCTCGGAGGAGGACGCCGTTCTAGTTCCTGTCGGCTCCTCGGAGGAGGACGCCGTTCTAGTTCCTGTCGGCTCCTCTGAGGAGGACGTCGTTCTAGTTCCTGTCGGCTCCTCGGAGGAGGACGCCGTTCTAGTTCCTGTCGGCTCCTCGGAGGAGGACGCCGTTCTAGTCCCTGTCGGCCCTTCGGAGGAGGACGCCGTTCTAGTTCCTGCCACTGTCGGCCCCTCGGAGGCCGCAGCCCCCGACGATCCCCAGAAGGGGGTCGTCCCGGCCGCAGCTCCTGCCGCAGCTCCTGCCGCAGCTCCTGCCGCAGCTCCTGCCGCAGCTCCTGCCGCAGCTCCCGACGATCCCCAGGAGGGAACCGCTCCCGCCGCAGCGCCTGTTGCAGCTCCTGCCGACCTCCCGGAGGAGGTCGGCCCAGCTCTGTCTCCTGCCGACCTCCCGGAGGAGGTCGGTCCAGCTCTGTCTCCTGCCGCCCTCCCGGAGGGGGGGGTCGGTCCGCTCCTGGTTCCTGTGTTTTTTGAGCCAATGTGTGCAGATGCTGCTCCTGGTGGTCCGGTACCGGCCACGCTCGTCTCGGCTCCTGGTGGTCCGGTCCCGGACACGTTCGTCTCAGCTCCTGGTGGCCCGGTCCCGGACACGTTCGTCTCAGCTCCTGGTGGCCCGGCCCCGGACACCTTCGTCTCAGCTCATGGGGGTCCGGTCCCGGACTCGCTCGTCTCTGCTCCTGGTGGCCCGGTCCCGGACTCGCTCGTCTCTGCTCCTGGTGGCCCGGTCCCGGACTCGCTCGTCTCTGCTCATGGTGGCCCGGCCCCGGACACGCTCGTCTCTGCTCATGGTGGCCCGGCCCCGGACACGCTCGTCTCTGCTCATGGTGGCCCGGCCCCGGACACGCTCGTCTCTGCTCATGGTGGTCCGGTCCCGGCCGCGTCTGTCTCCGTTCCTGGAGGCCCGGTGCTGGCCGCGTCTGCATCGGTTCCTGGTGGCCCGGCTCCGGCCTCGTCTCCACGTCTGTCTTCGTCTCTGGTTCCGGCCTCGTCTCCATGTCTGTCTTCGTCTCTGGTTCCGGCCTCGTCTCCACGTCTGTCTTCGCCTCTGGTTCCGGCCTCGTCTCCACGTCTGTCTTCGCCTCTGGTTCCTGCCTCGTCTCCAAGTCTGTCTTCGCCTCTGGTTCCTGCCTCGTCTCCACGTCTGTCTTCGCCTCTGGTTCCTGCCTCGTCTTTGTCTCGGCTGCCGGACGGGTGGCCTCGCCCTCGGCGCCTCCTGCTGCCTGGATGGCGCTGCCTCCTGCGGCGCCGTCCCCCTCGACCCCTCAGTCTTCAGGATCAGCGTCCGCCTGGAGGACATCGCCGTTCGGGGTGGTCCCCGTGGACGCTGGCCCAGCTCAAGGGCACTGGGCGTGCCACCCTGCCTCAGCGGCGGCTGAGCAGGATCTCGCCGCGCATCCACCCTCCTTGAGGAGGCTTCTGGACTTTGTATGTTCTTGTCATGGACTCACCTCATGGACTTTGTTCTGTTTCCCTGCCACTCAGTTCTTGTGTTTGTTCTAGCCCGTCACCCATCATGTTTAGTTGTGTTTTTCCTCTTTTGGTTTTTCTGTGGGACGTCTGGGAATCCGCCCTTGACGGGGGGGGTTCTGTCACAGTCTAGATCATTTAGTCACTGTAATCACTCATTTCCGGTTTTATTTTGTCACCACTTCCTGTCGCAGTCATTGGTAGTTTCAGTCAGCCTTGCTCCCAGTTCTAATCTACTCACCTGTCTGTCATTTAGTCATCGCCATTTAGTACTTAAGCACCACCTCTCACCCCAGCCCCTTGCCAGATTGTCTCGTTGTGTTATAGCCAGCAGTCCAGCATTCATGCCTGTATTGTCTCGTTACCGATCCTGTTTTCCTGACCTTGCTTTCCGCCTCACCTGTGATACCGCCTTGCCGTAAGTCCGACCGAAGCCTGTCTTTTGACCACCGTTTGCCAGATCCTTGCCTGTACTGAAACCCGCCGTCTTTGTGTACCGACCCTTGCCTGCCTGACCACGAGCTCGAATAAACCCTGTTGTTCACTGAGCCTTGTCTCCGCTGTGCGTGTGGGTCCGCTACCTAGAGCGCCGTGACAACGCATCCTTTGAGCTACAGAAACCATTCCATTATCAAAATGTTCAGTTTTTAAGGAGAAGTGTGCTATTAGTCTTCTCATTCATATGTTTCATATTTTTCAAGTTATTAAGCTTTTTTCAACTTTTTTCCCCATTGAAATGAATGGAAGAAGGATTTCAAATCCTCTTCAGCTTTGTCTGCTTTCACTTTTAACTACTTCAACACACTTTAAGCTACAGACACCATTTAAACTAAAAAACTATTCAACTATTAATGTCTTGTTTAGCTATTTGATATCTTTAACAGATTCTGAGTTATAGCAGTTTAAACATAGGGTGGTTTTTTTAGGAATTCTCAGCTTTTCCATTAGTGTGTGTTGCGTCTAATTGAGTGGGAGATTTCACAGCTAGAGTAAAGAGAGACGCTTTCTTACGCCAGAACTTTTCTCTTTAACTCGTCACTACAGCCACAGTTTTCACCCTATCAACGCATTTTCTTCACTCGTTTGTAGTCATACTTGTCTTCTTACCAACGATGTGCCTGGCTAAGCCATTAAGACTATACTTTAGTCTGTATCTGCCTCAAAGCACAGAGAGTTCCAGAAATCCTCCCATTCACTCCAATGGAAAAAAACTCTCTGACATCTGGGTAAAATCACAGAGGGACATGCATTTTTAAATCGCGACTGTGGCCACAATTTTCATTCCTCAATCATAAAACGCACAGCAGGTGCTCATTGAAGCCTTGGGATTCATAAAGTGAAGTTATTTTTGTGATAATCTTTATGGTTTTGGTATAACAAGCCTGCTAAGCTGGGGTGGAAATCAGCCTCACTCCAGCTCTTTGTGCTGATCAGTGCAGGTTCCTGCCTGTTCCATGGCAACGGCGCAGCTGCAGCCGATAAGGGATTGATCTCAGTGGCACTTTGACTTACAAATCAAACTCCTAATGCTCACAGCAGCTCTATGCATATTATTGATGAGTTCATTGCATTGTTGATTCCCCATAAGAGTAGGTGTAGACATTAAGCTTTTTTAAACTACCTGGTCTGTCAAATAGTTAAGGGGGTGTTTTTTTAAGGAATTAAGTCAACATTACAGCATTCAACAATATATGCAAATTTATAGCACAATGCATTGTGGGTAATGCACCATAACAGAACGTGGTGTTAATAGGAGTGATCCTTAATGATGAATAATTATTTGATTAGGCTCTTCATGTTGACATAAGAGACTAATCCTTGTGTTTAATTACAATAATATTTTTTTATTACAATGCTTTTTTATTCACAGAATGCTTTTCATCTTGTAATTTTGCCAAATTAAAATAAATCAAAATCATAAATGCATTTTCATTATTTAATGAACTATGCACATTTGGCTTTTTTGGTTACAGCAACATGCAATAAATTATTCTAAGAGTCCTTTTTGCAAGCAAGTCTAATTAACTGAAAGTCCAATTAAATCCTGTACTTATTTACAGGCAATATCATTCATGTCTTCACTGCTCAGATTAGACTGTGCAGGTTATGAGACACAAAATAACAGCACCTGTTGGTGCACTCCCTTTGTTCGAAACAAGCACCATTTACTTTTCATACACCCCACAAAGCACTGCTCATTGATGGTCACTCCAACACAGATTCCCCTCACTCGCGGTGTACCACACAATAAAGAAGAAAAACAAAAAGAACACATTACAACCATAAATCAACAAAATGCTAATTTAATTTGACCAAAGTAATAAAAATGTTTGAATCCTAAGTTTAACTATAAGACTTTAAACACAAAAAACGGTTGTTTTACCCATGAGCCTTTGCGGCTGAGGGTGGGACTAACTGCTGTGAGCCAGTACATTATGTTAAAATTGAAATTGCAATGATTGATGCATGATTTTGTATCAAAATATTCTCATTTGCTTTAGGTTTAGCGTTTTGCCACATTTTGTGGCAATTTTTTGTTTAAAAAATTAAACATTAAACATTTTCATTTGAGGAAACTGTTCAGCCAAGTCATGCTGAAGCCACTATGTCCGGTAGCACAGTGGATTATTATTGACTCTGCAGTGAGACATCTGGGTTCGATTCCTGTCTGAGGCATGTATATGCAATCACTTTATTGTATAAAGATGTCTATTTCGCAGATAACGTGAGTTATATCCGTAATGTATCACAATGTTAGTAATCTATGTCATAAATGAAGAATTTTTAAAGAGTTCAGTTTTTAGAGTAGGATCTATACAGCCACTCTAAGCAGTGAGCAAGTCCTTAAGCTTCTTCAGAAAAAAAGATTTACAACACTGTTGTCATGTGTAAAACACTTTTAGCAAATCTGATCAGCTATACATTCGACTCATTGGCTAGTTTCAGTAATATTTCAACTGATTATTACAAAGAGGTAATTAGAATATTTTACAGTATAATTAGGCTTGTTTACATGTTCACTTCTTAATATAACTATATTGATTTCTTTCAGATATGTTGAGTTATAAATTTCAGCAATTCCCTGCACATGCGTCATCAAATGCTTCAACTTTTCTAAATCTTAAATTCAGCTACTTCTTCTGCAGCTAATGTCAGCTGTTTTAAATGTTTCCACAGCATTCAACTATTCCTTCAGCTTTTGGACTCCATTTACCTATTTTGATACATTCAACTATATTTCATCAAGTTTAGCAATCCTTTACATACTTTCTTCATTTTAGCGTTTATTGAATTTCAACAGATCTCTTTGAACTATCCTTAATTTGAAATTCAACTGCTTCAGCTTCTTCTGAAAATATTCAGCTCTGTTTAAACAACACCCAGTTCTGTTCAGATACATTCATCTATACCAGGGGTGTCAAACTCAAACCAGTCCCTTGCTGGTTTTCCAACTCTCCCTTTTCTAGAGCCTGCAAATTATCTTGATCAGGTGTGTTAAGTCAATCAGCAGCCAACTGACACAGCTGTTCAAGGTAATCAGATGGGAGAGGTGGAAAACCAGCAGGCACACCGGCCCTCGAGGACCGCAGTTTGACACCCCTGATCTATACTTTATGTGCTTATGCACATATTCATATTTTTCAGCTATTTCCAGCAATTCTTCAGCTGTACATTCAGCTTGGAAGCATTCACTGTGCATTTTCTTATGGAAATGCTTTATCTAGTGTTAGCATTCATATTTCCTTTCTATGTCCTTTTCACAATCGTCGGCACCTAACTCCTCCTACATGGTTTGAGCTACAGAAACCGTTCAAATATCAAAATGTTCTGCTTTTCAAGGAGAAGTGTGCTATTAGTTTTCTTAGTCATATCTTTTATACTTTTAGAAATATGAAGCTTTTTCTTCTCTCTATTAAATCAAACTAGATTTTTACTATTGACTCTAGGATGTGTATTGTAGCCATGTAAACTAATCACAGTAGCTCCTTTGGCTCAGTGGATAAGAGCCTTGACCCTGAAGCCTACAGTTTCAGGTTCAAATCTCATGGAGGGCAACAGTAAGATATAAAACCAAGTTGTTTACAATAACATAAACCTCTAATGTACTGGTTTTAAAGCAGTAGAAAGACATAATAATGGCTTAAATTCAGATATTTTTGTTTCCTTTGTGAACGTACAGCTCTTTTCAAAAAACTAATCGTTAGATATATTTATTTATGCAATAAACTTTTCAAACTATGTTTTTAATGTTTCAGCTACTTTCAGCAATCCTTCCGCAAAACATTCAGTTTAGTAGTTTTTCAAATAGTATGCAAAGTGATGCTTTGTCTTGCACTGTCAGCAGTTACTGTGGCTCAGTGGTTAACTGTTTGATTCTGATCTTGTAGACTCTGGTTCAAGCCCTGACTAAGGTAGCAATGAAATCAGGTTTTGCATGAAATTATTAAGAATATATGCAAAACAGATTTTTGGATATATGCAGCTATACTTTAAATTCCTCAGTCGCTTCCAGCTGTTTTCAGTGCTTAAGCTGCTTTCAGCATTTCTTCAGCAATACATTCAGCTTGAAAGCATTCACTGTGCATTTTCCTATGGAAATGCTTTGTCTAGTGTTAGCATTGATATTTCCTTTTTACGTCTTTCTACAATCGTCGGCACATAACTCCTCCTACACGCTTGAGCTACAAAAACGGTTCGAATATTAAAATGTTCAGCTTTTTGAGGAGAAGTGTGCTATTAGTTTCCTTAGTCATATCTTGTATACTTTTGGAAATATGAACTTTTTTCTTCTCACTATTTAAATAAACAGGTGTATTACTATATAATATTTATTATTATAAACCTCAAAGGCAATGATCTTGTAGTAATAAAGAGTAGTTCTTTACTTTTAATTCAATCATTTTTGTTTCCTTTGTGCACATACAGCTCTTCTTGAAAAACTAATCGTTAGATATATTTATCTATGAATTCAGCTTTTTAGCTATTTCAAAGTATGTTTTCAATGTTTCAGACACTTTCAGCAATCCTTCAGCAAAACATTCAGTTTAGTAGTTTTTCAAATAGTATGTATAGTGCTGCTTAGACTTAGATTGCCTGCAATTACTGTGGCTCAGTGGTTAAGTGTTTGACTCTCACTGTGAAGACTCTGGTTCAAGTCCTGACTAAGGCACCAGTGAAATTAAAAACTTTGCATGAAATGATGAAGAATATATGCAAAACAGATTTTTAGATATATGCACCTATGCATTAAATTCCTCAGCCGCTTCCAGCTGTTTTCAGTGCTTACGCTGCTTTCAGCAATTCGGCAATACGTTTGGCATGTTTATGCAATCACACAATTATATAAATATTTGTATTTTCCAGATAAAGTGAGTTATATGCTTAATGCTCAAATTAGTTATATGCTCAAATTCCTTTCAAAATAAAAGCACCAATCTAAATCTTTAGCCTAAATATCACTTTTCTGCATTTGACTAGTTAATTATGACTAGTTACTGAAACTTTTTTACTGTTCAGCAATTACCTGCACACATTTCCTTCAAAGCTTCAAATTTTAACAATTTAAATTCAAATATTTGTTCTGAATCAAATTTCAGCTGTTTTAAATATTTTCAAAACGTTAAGCTACTTATTCAGCTCCTGAAAATCAAAACTATTTACTTACAACATTTAGCTATTTTGATACAGTTGGCTGTATTTCAACTAACGAAGCAAACACACTTGCTTGATTTTCAGCAGTTCTTTAATTTCAGCAAATCTTTTTCAAGTTTCCTCCATTTGAAATTCAGCTACTTCAGCTTCTTCTGCAAATATTCAGCACTGTTTAATGAATTCCTATTTCTCCTTAGATAAATTCAACTATGCTTTACATGCTTGAGCCATTTTCATCTGTTTTAAACAAACAGCTTTCAAAAAACGAATCGTTAGATATATTTATCTAGGCATTAAACTTTTCAGCTTTTTTAAACTATGTTTTCAATGTTTCAGCTACTTTCAGCAAACCTTCAGCAAAACATTCAGTTTAGTAGTTTTTCAAATAGTATGTATAGTGCTGCTTAGACTTATATGCCATAAAAGCAGTTGTAGACATTAAGCTTTTTTTAACTACCTGGTCTTTCATATAGTTATGGGGCAGCATTCAACAAGCATTCAACAATATATGCAAATTTATAGCACAATGCATTGTGGGTGATGCACCATAACAGAACGTGGTGTTAATAGGAGTGACCGTTGCAATAAATAATGGACAATCTTTGGATTAGGCTCTACATGTTGACATTTACTTTTTAAATTAAAAAAAAAAATTTAAATAATTTTTATTAATCACAAAATTGAAACTGCAATGAGTGATGCATGATTTGGTAATAAAATATTCTCATTTGCTTTAGGTCCACCGTTTTTTGACTGTTACAACTCTCAAGTCGTTTATTGAACCAATAAATATGTTATATTCACACACACATCTCTCTCCATGTGGAGACAGCTCTTCAGCTACAGTGAGTCCTCTTTCAACTACAGTATATACTTATATTTGACAGCAACAGTGGAGAGGAAAAACTCCCTCTCTAACGAGGAAGAAACCTCCAGCAGAACCAGACAAGGCGGCCATCTGCCTCGACCGGTTGGAGTGAGAGGATAGAGAGAGAGAAAAGCACAGCAACAAGCAACAACAAGCAACAACAGAGCACAGGCAGGATGGTAGGACCAGGGACTGGATGCAGGCAGGATGGTTGGATCCGCAGCTGCCCATCACAGACACCAAACTTTGAGTCCAATGATACCTGTAGGTGAGGACAGAGAGGGAGAGAGAGAGAGAGAGAGAGAGAGAGATTTGATTTTTCACAAGACTTTATTAGTCAGTTTTAAATAAACTCATGACAAGAATAGTTTAAAAAATTACAATGACAGCACAGGATTAAACTGAAAAAAAGATAATCATTCTCAAAAAAGCTCAAAAAAAGACACAGGAACAAAACACACAAAAAAACATAGCAGCATGTGGACAAACTTGGTAAAAAACGCCATCATCCAGATCTCTGTTCATTTTGAGCAGTATTTTCTTTAACCTAACAACTTCCTGGTTTGTGTAACCTCCTTTTCCTCTCCTTCCCATTTGGTCATAGACCGAGTTCACAAAACATTCGTCATCTGAGAAGTAATCGTCAATCTTCACACCCCTCTTATTTTTCGTGTGCTGTAAGAACAGTTTCACCCGATTAACCGAGTAGGTCTTGGGCTCCGGTGACTGAGATCTACAGTCAGACATTTCACTGTCAGAGCTGGGAGAAAACTCATCCTCACTGAGATCTGAGTCACAGGTCGTCTGTCTGGCTTTTGGCTCTTTACCTTTTTACCAGTTCCTGACTGATCATCTGTGTCATCAACAGTAGTGTCGCTTTTCCTCTTTGTATGTTCTTTCCTACCATCACTCATCCCTGCATTCTCTTCAGCTACAGCACTGTTCACATTTGGGTCCTGATTACACATTTCTATATCATTTCTGTTCTGCCTTCCCACAGTTGACATATCAGCAACTTCACTTCCATTTACAGTCTCAACTTCAGCCTGTTTAGACCGTTCGTTGTCAGTCTCGACCACAGTGTCTCCACTCACTACTTTTGTTTCACCACCACCGGCCTCCTCCTGCTTGTCTGCACCTCCTCCACCGTCCTCCCGTCCGTCTGCACCTTCTCCACCGTCCTCCCGTCCGTCTGCACCTTCTCCACCGTCCTCCCGTCCGTCTGCACCTTCTCCACCAGCCTTCTGTCCATCCTCTCCTCCATGCTGCTCCTCTCCTCCGTGCTGGGCCTCTCCTCCGTGCTGGGCCTCTCCTCCGTGCTGGGCCTCTCCTCCATAGGCGGCTGCACGGCCTCCTGCAGCCGAGTGGAAGTCGCCCCCAGCTTTGTCTGGACAGGCTCTGACTAAATGTCCCTCTTTGCCACATCCAAAGCATTTCATAGTCTCTGACGTTATGAACAGAACATAGTCGTAGTCGTCAATTCTGAGCTTAAAACCAAGATTCAGTTCTTCCTCCTTATTGTTCAGGACCATGTAGACCTGACGCCTGTGAGAAATCACGTGACGCAGTTCCCACTGTTTACAGCCCGATGGTAACTTTTTAATGGGAGAGACTATTTTTCCGTGCCTGGACAGTTCTTTTCTCAACAGTTCGCCGCTGATGAAAGGTGGGAAGTTGGACACTGTTACCTTTTTAGCAGGAGAGGAGACACGGAGATGAAATCACCATAGATAGCGATGCCGTGTTCGATGACTTTGTGGACTTTATCAACACTGTCCAGAAAAATGACCACCGCTCCATTCATTCTCGCAGCTGATTTCAGGCTGAGCGGACCGACCACCGCAGCCACAGCAACCGCGCACTCCACAGAAAAACGAGAAGCAGCGGCGATCCTCAGGCCGTGCTTCCGCGTTAGCTCGGTCAACATCATGCTAGCACCAGCCGGAAGTCTGCAACCAACCTTCACCAAAAACACCCTCATGAGTACAAAGCAAGTACTAATTCGAATGCACATCAAAAACAGGTTTAATCGCTCCGTCGACACTCACGACTCTCACATGCCACCTCACTCAGAGAGAGAGAGAGAGAGAGGAGAGAAGCACAACTATTGGAGCATCAGGAGCATCGACGGGTGGTTGGCTGACTGACGGTAAGCGCATCGCGTCACTTCCGGTTACTGAGGTTTGCTGCCGCTGTGTGTGTACAGCGTTACTCTCCGCTCTTTTCTAAATATTATCGTTTTATATCTGATAGCGACTGCTAAAAGTTGCAAAACAAGCTTGTAACACTCAAGCATCTTTTCCTTTCATTAAACGTCCTGCTAATTTACACTGTTATCTAAGTGTTTTCTCCGCTAGCGTAGCTCCTAGCTTACTTTCCTGCTATGGCTTCCCCCTTTTCGTCTCCCTCTCGCTCTGTTCGGTGTGTCTTATGTTTAGCTTATCCTCTGCCTCCTTTAGTGATGGTAATGGTATCTGTAATAGGTGTACGCTTGTTGCAGGGTTGGAGGCGAGGTTGTTAGACTTAGAGTCTCGGCTTCGCACTTTAGAATACAGGCCAGCTAGCCAGGTCCCAGGCAGCTGGGTAACGACTGGGTCACGGCTCGTAAGAAACGTAGCTTTAGACAGGCGCCCACGGTTCACCACCAACCACTTCACGTTTCAAACAGATTTTCCCCACTCAGCGACACACCCGCTGAGAAACACACTCTGATCATTGGTGACTCCATAGTCCGAAACGTGAACTTAGAGAATCCAGCGGTCATAGTTAAGTGTTTGCCTGGGGCCAGAGCGGGCGACATTGAGTCTTATCTTAAGCTCCTGTCTAAGGATAAGCGTAAGTACGCTAAGATCGTAATACACGCAGGAGCTAATGACGCCCGGCTACACCAATCGGAAGTCACTAAAACTAACATTGAGTCGGTGTGTTCGTTCGCCAAAACAATGTCGGACTCCGTAGTTTTCTCTGGACCCCTCCCCAATGTGACCAGCGATGACATGTTTAGCCGGCTGTCATCGCTCCACCGCTGGTTGTCTATGTGGTGTCCTGCAAACGGTGTGGGCTTTGTGGCTAATTGGAGCACTTTTTGGGGAAAACCTGGGCTGATTAGAAGAGACGGCGTCCATCCCACGTTGAACGGAGCCTCTCTGCTCTCTAGTAACATGGCCATGTTGCTTTGTCTCCCCACTCCGTGACAACTCAGAGTGGAGCTCAGGACGCAGAGTCGCAGTCTTACACGCCTCTCTGCATGTTCTCTACAGCTGCCACCCACTCTTAGTCTTAGTTATCGCATAGAGACTGTGTCTGCTTCTCGACCACCTAAACTATACAAGTCACAAACAAATCAAAGAGGAGTGACTTACCAGAATTTAATAAACATCAAAACAGTTCCTCTTACAGAACAAAGCAACAGTAAGTTAATAAAGTGTGGTTTATTAAATATCAGATCTCTCTCATCTAAATAATTTTTAATGAATAATACGTTTCTTACGTGCCGTGACCCAGTCGTTCGTTAATATAACTATATTGATTTCCTTCAAATTATTTGAGTTATAAATTTTAGCAATTCCCTGCACATGCGTCATGAAATACTCCAACTTATCCTAATCTAAATTTCAGCTACTTCTTCTGCAGCTACTGTCAGCTGTTTTAAATGCTGCCACAGCAGTCAACTATTCTTTCAGCTCTCAGACTCTATTTACCTATTTTTATACATTTATACATTTTTTATACATTTATACACATTTATTTATGTCTCAACAAGTTCAGCAATCCTTTACATACTTTCTTCATTTTAGTGTTTCTGTTTCTCCAGCACCCCCGTGACCCCGCATTATGGAGTAAGCATTTAGAAAATGGATGGATGAATTTCAACAGATCTCTTTGAACTATCCTTAATTTGAAATTCAACTGTTTTAGCTTCTTCTGAAAAAAATTAGCTCTGTTTAAACAACACCCAGTTCTGTTCAGACGCATTCGTCTATACTTTGTGTTTAAGCTACTTTCAAATGTTTTAAAATTTTTAGCTATTTCCAGCAATTCTTTAGCAAAACATTCAGCAGGGCAGCATTCACTGTGCATTTTCTTATGAAAATGCTTTATCTAGTTATATTTGTTCTTCCGTACGTTTTTCCGCACCTAACTCCTCCCGCATCCTTTTAGCTACAGAAACCATCCCAGTATCAAATTGTTCAGCTTTTTAAATAGAAGTGTGCTATTTTTTTTCTCATTCATATGTTTCATATTTTTCTAATTTCAGCTTTAACTACTTCAACACACTTTGAGCTACAGACACCATTTAAACTACAAAACAGTCTTCAACTATTCAACTATTAATGTCTTGTTTAGCATTTTGATATTTCTAACAGATTGAGTTATAGCAGTTTAGGCATAGGGTGGTTTTTGATGAATTCTCAGTTTTTCCATTAGTGTGTGTTGGGTCTAATTGAGTGGGGGATGCCACAGCTAGAGTGAAGAGAGACGCTTTCTTACGCCAGAACTTTTCTCTTTAACTCGTCACTACAACCACAGTTTTCAATCTATCAACGCTATCAACGTAATTACTTCACTCGTTTGTAGTCATACTTGTCTTCTTACCAATGATGTGCCTGGCTAAGCCATCAAAACTATACTTTAGCCTGTATCTGCCTCAAAGCACAGAGAGTTCCAGAAATCCTCCCATTCACTCCAATGGAAAATACTCTGACTTCTGAGTAAAATCACAGAGGGACAGGCATTTTTAAATCGCGACTGTGGCCACAATTTTCAATCCTCAAGCATAAAACGTTGAAGCTTTGGGATTCATAAAGTGAAGTTATTTTTGTGATAACCTCTATGCAACTTTTTTTGTCCCATTGAAATGAATGGAAACAACTTTTCAAATTTTCTTCAGCTTTGTCTACTTTCAGCTTTAACTACTTCCACATACTTTAAGCTACAGACTCCATTTGAACTACAAAATAATCTTCAACTATTAAACTATTAGTCTTCCAGAGGTCTTTAAAATATCTTAAATAGTTTCTGATTTATAGCAGTTTAAATTTTGTGTTTTTTTGTAAACACAAAATTCATATGTATTGCGTTATTTAGAGTGCGTGATGTCACAGCTAGAGTGCGAGGGGACTTTTTTTAAGATAGAACTTTTGTCTTAAACTTGTCACTACAGACACAGTTTTTACTCTACAAATATAATTTTTTCACTCGTTCATAGTCATACTTGTCTTCTTTCTAATGATGTGTCTGCTTAAGACCTCAGACATGTACTTTAGCCTGTAACTGCTTCAAAGCTCAGAGAGTTGCAGAATTCGTCCCATAGAGTCTAATGCATTCGTCTGTGAGACTTTTTAGGAGAAACACAGAAGTCCTACTTTTTGAAATTGTGACTGTGACCACAATGTTTACTCTTCAAGCATAAAACTGATACCAGTTGTTCATTAAAGACTTGGCATTCATAACGTAAAGTTAATTTTTGATACCTATTATGGTTTTGCTGTAACAAGCCTGTTTAGCAGAGGTGCAACTCTGCTTTCACAGAGCACAGAGAATGGTGCTGATTTTCCCGCCTTTCATCTCCATGACAACGGCGCAGCTGCAGCTTTGACTGACGGGTCAAACTCCCAATGCCCTTTGTAACAGCTCTATGCATATTACTGATTAGTTCATTACACTGTTTGATTGTTTGGTAATTATTTAGACACTTCCTGCGAATCTTTCAAAATAAAAGAACCAATTTAACGTTTAGCTTTAATAGGGCTATTGCCTTTTCCATATCCTTTCAAAATAAAAGCTCTAATTCAAAATCTTTGCTTTAATTCCACTAAGTTTGCTTTGGTAATCGTGACTGGTTAATGTGACTCTTTTAAAGTTTAGCTATTAAACACACATACCCCCTGCAAATTCTTTCAAAATAAAAGCCCCAATCCAGATCTTTAGCTAAAAATGGCAATATTTCTGCATCCAGCTGGAGTGACTAGACTAGTCACATGACTAGATAATAAGACAATTTTAATGTATAGAAATTACCTGCACAGGTGTCCTCAATATCCTTTCAAAATAAAAGCACCAATCCAACTTTTAGCTTTAATAGCACTATTTATACTTTTGAATGGATAATTGTGACTAGTTAATGAGAGTATTTTATATTTTAGCTATTAGGCACACACAGCTCCTCCACATCCTTTCAAAAAGCCTCAATCCTGATCTTTAGATAAAGATAGCAATATTTCTGCTTTCAATAGGTTTAATATGACTAGGTAATTAGACTAATATACTGTTTAGCAAATACCTGCACAGACTTTCTCAATATTCTTTCAAAGTAAAAGCACTAATTCAAATTTTTAGCTTTAATAGCACTATTTTTGCTTTTGAATGGGTAATCGTGACTGGTTAATGTGACTGTTTTAAAGTTTAGCCCGATTCCAGATCTTTAGCTAAAAATGGCAATCTTTCTGCGTTCAGCTGGGATATTGTGACTAGATAATAAGACAATTTTAATGTATAGAAATTACCTGCACAGGTGTTCTCAATATCCTTTCAAAATAAAAGCACCAATCCAACTTTTGGCTTTAATAGGACTGTTGAATGGATAATTGTGACTAGTTAATTGGAGTATTTTATATTTTAGCTATTAAGCACACACAGCTTCTCCACATCCTTTTGAAATAAAAACCCCGATCCTGATCTTTAGCTAAAGATAGCAATATTTCTGCCTTCAAAATATAAGCACCAATTCAAAATTTTAGCTTTAATTGCACTATTTTTGCTTTTGCTTCCTCTACAGCTACTTCAGCTGTTTTAAATGTTTCTACAACATTCAACTATTCTTTCAGCTCCCGGGCTCTATTTACCTACTCTGATACATTCAGCTATATTTCTTCAAATACAGCACTCCTTTACATACTTCCTTCTTTTTAGAGTTCCTGAACTTTCCTTAATTTAAAACTCAACTGCTTCAGCTTCTTCTGCAAATATTCAGCACTGTTTAATCCATTCCTATTTCTCTTTAGATACATTCTACTATGCTTTACATGCTTGAGCTATTTTCATCTGTTTTTAAGTGTTTCAGCTACTTTCAGCAAATCTTCGGGAATACATTCAGATTGGAAGCATTCACTGTGCATTTTCTTGTGGAAATGCTTTATCTAGTATTTCTTCTTATTATTATTGTGCCCGTTTTTCGTCGCTTTCATCGTTTTAACGCTTCGTCATAGAATCCCCGTTCAACTTTCTAAACGTGTGTCGTCTTTAGGAGATGGGGGCTTTACTTACTTACTTACTTTTACTTACTTTTCACATTTTCGGCTTATCAACCTTTAACGTTATTCAACGTTTTTCGACGTTTTTTTTTATAATTGGTCGTCTATGGGAATCATTGTTCAACTTTTTGTCAACTTGCCTCTTTTCGTCAGCGTCTGTCATCATACTTTGGCGTAGAAACGTCATTTCAACTTCAAAAGCATCAATCATCTTTCAATGTTCTCCGTGTAAATCAGCATCCTCTTATCTTCTATACTTTTCAACTTTTAAGCGTTTAAACATTGGGTGTTTTTTTTTAATTTTCAGCTTTTCTATTGGTGTGTATTGCGTCAGCTAGAGTGCGTGATGTCACAGCTAGAGTGAGAGGGTGCGCTTTTTAAAGACAGAACTTCTGTCTTTAACTCGTCACTACAGCCACAATCTTTACTCTATCAATGTAATTATTTCACTAAATCGTAGTCATTCTTGTCTTCTTTCTAATGATGTGTCTGGATATACCCTCAGACCTATACTTTAGTCGCTATTGACCTTAAAGCGCAGAGAGATCCCGAAATTCTCCCATAGACTTTAATGATAATATTTGGCAGACGTCTGGGGAGAAAAACAGAGGAGACGTATTTTGAAATTGCCACTGTGGCTACAAGCTTTTGTCCTCAAACCTAAAATTCACACCATTTGCTCATTGAAGCCTTGGGACTCGTAAAATGAAATAATTTTTGTGATAACTATCATGGTTTAGCTGGAACAAGCCTGTTTATACAGGGTGAAACTCTGCTTTTACAGAGCAGAGTGAGCCTGATTTTCCCGCCTTTCGTCTCCATGGCGACGGCGCAGCTGCAGATTTCACTGACAGGTCAAACTCCTGATGCTCAGTGTAGACAGCAGTTCCATGCTTATTACTGATTACTCAACTACACTATGGGATTGTGTAGTAATTAAGTACACACTTCCTCTAAATCCTTTCAAAATAAAAGAACCAAGCCAAATAATTAGCTTTATCAGCAATATTTCTGCTTTTAGATGGGTAATTATGACTATTTAAAGATAGATTAACAGTTTAGTAAGTACCCACACATGCTTCCTCTACGTCCTTTCAAAATAAAAGCACCAATACAATTTATTAGCTTTAGCTGCACCGTTTTTGCCTTTGAATGGTTAATTATGATTATTTAAAGACTAATTGACAGTTATGCTATTACCCAAACACATTTCCTCTAAATCCTTCAAAATAAAAGCATCTATTAAAATTTAATACTTTTAATAGCAAGATTGATTAGAACATTGAAAACATGAATACTTACCAGTCGTTAATGAGACTATTTTAGAGTTCAACAAATAACCACTCACACTTATTAGGGTGATTTTATTCTGAAAGGGCTTAATCTAAATCTTTTCCTTTAATGGGGCTATTCTTGCTATTGAATGACATATTATGACTATCTAATGACTATTTTATAGTTTAGTAATCATTCACACACAACCTCTAAATCCATTCAAAATAAAAGCACCAATGTAATTTATTATCTTAAATGATTTTTGTCCCTGACTGGTAAATGTTTACTAGTCATTAAACTATTACACAGTTAAGTAATTATTTACAAATACTTTCTTCAAATCAAAAAGCTAGTCAGCTTATTTATGATTGTCAACAATGCACCTTGGTCAACCTTTTAATCTTTGACATATTTTTATTCTTGTCTTAGTATGACCTTGGTCACCTTTAATCATCATCTTTTTAATCGCCATCTTTTGTCATCGTGTTAATCTTTGTCAACGTTTTCTCGTTTTCATCGTTTTGCCGTAGTCAACTTTTGGACATATTCAACTTTTTTGACGTCAGCAGCTTAATCAGCGTTTGTCATCGTTGCGGCAGCAGATCAGCTCTCCCATGTAATTTCTTGAGAAATTACTTTTTCTAGTTAATTATGATTCCATGAATAAATAATATATGTCGGCTGTCAGGTGACAAATAAATAAACGTCAGAAATCAGACATCGCTCATTTCCTTGTTTATTAATACACACAGCACCATAGCTGAGCCACAGCTGTGACGTGACAAAAGAACGAACGAATGATCCATAAGAATCCGTAGGAACGAGTCAGGAACGAACTAGAGCACTTGCTGCTCAACAGAGCCTGCGCAGTTCAGCTGTCACGTGACAAAAGAACTAATCCTTGAGGAATGACGCTCAGTTGAGTCAGTCGTGAACGAATCATTTCTGTTTCCGGTCCTGCTGACTGAGCCCATGCAGCTGCTGCCATGTGGCGAGAGAAGGTACTGCACGTACTGAACGGGCCGTTCACTGAGAGGACTCGTTCCTCCCGTGTCATATAAAAGATTAGTTCATATTGAACAAATCGTTCACGAACGACACATCACTAGTATGTTACAGGTAGAAATAAACAGCTAAGCTGTAGTGCATTAGAGGCTTCTAAACAACTTTACGCCAATTGGTGGTTAAAATGAGACTAGCGTCCTGATTTTTTTCAGCTCGCTTTAGGATTAAAAATGCGCCATGGCAATGCAACAGTACTGCAGTAAAAAAGGTGGTCACTCTGAACTGCTACAACTGTATACTGTAAATAAGTGGGAGTGAACTTTTATTAGTCTTTTATATTCTACTTATATTAGAATATTACTTTTTTTAATAACATTTTTTACAGTAGTGTTTAAATATATACCAAACTAAACAAACATTCAGGGAGGCTTAAAATATATTTATGTTCAAAGCAATTTCACAAAAAAAAAAAAAAACTACTGTAGCTATTTTCTAAAAGCAAAGAAATTCAATTATGAAAAACTCAAATTAAATTTTGGATTTTCATTTATACTCTGTGCTACCTCAAAATCATGGCATACAGAGCATTTATAACTTCCTGCAGGTTGTCCTGTCTGATGTAACAATAATGATAATCTGAACAAACAATGATACTATGAAAAAGAAAGAATATGGTTGAGTAGATTTCAACAAATCTCAGAAATGCTCAGAAGAAAGCAACACCACAGATAGTAAGTGCAGGGACGGCTGATACACTGTAAGTGTGTCAGCTGCATGGCACCGGGGCCTAAGTGCAGAAAGCCAAAAGTGGTCATTTGTTTTTGGTAGGCCTGTGCCTCACTCCATCACACTACTACTCACATCTGACCCCTGCTTGTCCTTCATGTGAGGACCAGGAGCACTTTCATAATTGCGGTGGCAGTGGCTGCTTAAAACTGCCAAATCATAAAAACGTCACGGCAAGCTCCAGTGAATTACGAGGAAATATGGCCCTCCTTTACAGCAGGGGCTGTGAATGAAGCCATAAAATTATGAGCAGTTTTTTGATGGCCCATTGAAGTAGGATGCTTGTATATTGATGGTTCACAGGCTGTATCCCTCTTCCCCTATGCAGGGGAAGAGCTGACAAAGGGGCCCCTGTGTAACTATTTTTCATGCATTTAATATATTAATTATCCGGTAAATGTTCCCCAGGCAGTGCTTGGGATAGCAGAGAATGACAGCTTTTCGATGAAGCTTCAGGGTTGGCCTATCAGGCTGCAGTGTATTACATGGGAAAGGTCATTTTGGGGTTAATGTAACTTTTTATTTGCTGATTTTTCATACACATAGAGGGTGATAGAGATAGTAGTAGTGTTGTAAGCACAGACAGTATATCCATTTTTTTATTGTATTTGGTTTGAGATTTTTCTCTTTGATATTGCAATCTCCAGTTCCTTCCTTCCTCCCTCCCTTCCAGCACACACAGCAGGAATGCACACAGACACTAGGACACACAACCTAAAAATACAATCTCAACTTTGTTTACTTACTCCAGTGCCTGTGGTACTGACTTGGTTCAGAAACACCTGGTAAACCACACAAGCATATAATCTGAACTGATATTTCATTGTCTATGTTATGATTTGTTACAGAGCCATTAGTGTTTATATTACTGACCTTTTTCAAAAACAGTAAGTTTTACACACCACACAGGCAGGCAGGCAGGCAGACAGACAGACAGAGACCCCCACACCCCCACTGAACCTGATATGTCCAAAGAGAATCCAATTTAGTGTGACTAACTCACTGATTATCTGCAATCATCATATACTGTAACAGCTTCACATCCTACCCTAAAACTATTGAAATATTAAATATTTATTTCCAAAATAGAGAACATATTCTGTTTGAACCATTATTGTGCTGTTGTAGCTTCTTTATCTGAACTCTTTATTTCCCGCTACAAACTTAGGTTATGATGCCATTAGTTAGTTTTTTAAGTAGGAAAAAAAAATTTCTGGCACATTCCTCCAGCTGACTGAGTTAATTAGGTCGCTGCATGCTGGTTGGATGTAAACAATAATATACCAGAAAACAACTTAGTCAATGTTTACTGCAATGTTCTGAGTCTTGCTAAATTGTTCAGCCATTGGAAAAAAATGATGGAGTGAACGACAGCTGTGATTTCATCCCACTTGGAGTTTGAGGGAGTTCAGATGCAAATATTCCCACATCAACCGCTATGCTCCTCTCCCTTTTTCATCTCATCTGCCTGTCAGTATTCTGGCATATTCAAATATGTTTAACGTGGTTCATTACAGTTCACATTTTTAAGTAATACAAAGATCAATGTAAAAACAGTTGTTTGTATTGGCCTTCATCGTCTGAGTTAGTGTAAGCTATAATTTGTTGTTGTTATTGTTGTTGTTGCAGTATTCATCGGATATCATTAAAGAACGGGACCAGACTCGCCTGTCGAATTTGAAAAACTGATGGCGAGTATGGCAGCATGCTCTAAGATGGTCTTTTATAAATCTCAGTGTGGTGTGAAGTCCCAGCTCGATATCTCATCACAAGTGTAGTAGTGTTCAGAAGGTGGTCAGAGCAAATAGTAAAGTAAAACCATCTATTTGGAGGTGTATAGGATTGGATCATGCATAATTTTACACGGATTTATGAATTTGTGCTTTAAAAAGTCCTCCATGCATGTACAGCTAGAAACTAAATTTTGGATTACTAATCAGAAAGAGTAAAATGCATGCATTAAGATAAAAAACAGGTAGACATTGCTGTGGCCTGACATAAAATCTACCTCAGTCATCCTATCCTCACTCTGCCCCCCTGTGGTGTATCAAGCCTCATTAACACTAGAACTACTAAGGGACGTACACCTTTACATATACCCCTAACTACTGCTGGGTGATCACTTGTCCGCCACGCTCCAGCTGGCACCCTGCTAAGAGCCGCTTTTGTTACGTAAAGAGGGCCATCACCGACGCACTCTGTGGGGTGGGATGCATGGGTTTGCTGACCCTGCTGCTGCCTGCAAGGCAGAGCAGGGTTCCTACTCAGGTTCCTATGAGTCTATGAGTGACATCCACTGTTACAATGTTCCACCGCTATGTGCTTGGATTTACAACGTGAAAGGACGAGTGTCATTGTTGCGGTCTCACCGAAGGAAGCAATAAAAACATTAACAAGACAATAAAATAGTTTTGCTGCTTTGCTTATTTACAAAAAAACTAAATAAAGTTCACACATTATTTCACTGTAACGTTACTAAAAATTGCAGAAAAGACGACAGTACACCGCTCACCCATCTAGTTTTAACAAATGTGCAATTAAAAATATATTATAAACCAAAAAAACGCTTGAAAGCGTTTCGGTTTTATATTCCATTTATTTCGTTATTTCCCCTTTCACCAGTACCACATAATAAGTCATTGCAGAGCTACAGCCATGTTTCACCAGCCGCTTTCGGCAGTGAGTCATAGACGGACGTTGTTCTGCCCACTTTCATGTAGACACGGAACTCTTCACAGTTTTGTCAAACGTAATTTCGTTATTCATATACAACAACATGCAAATGCTAAAAATTACTGAAAAGATGACAGTACACCCATCTAGTTTGGGTGAACAGAAAACGCTTGAAAGCGTTTCCGTTTTATATTCCGTTTATTTGGTTATTACTCCTTTCACCTGTACCACATAAAGTCATTGCAGAGCTACAGCCATGTTCCTACAAAGTTAACCAGCTGTTTATTTCGTTATTTCCTCTTTCATGTCCGTCTGGTGAATGAAAGTGGGCGTGGCCATCCACGTAACAGAGCGGTGACACTGGGGGATGGGAAACACGCATTAACACGCAGGACAAAGATCTGCGTTTCTCTGCTGCTGCAGCCTCGGCTGCGTTGGGTTGTTAGTCTCCCTTTCACCTCTACCATATGAAATGTGTTCCTACGAAGTTGACCAGCTGCTTTCAGAATCAGAATCGTTTTTATTCACCGGGTTTATTTTTATTTACAAAATATAAACAGAAAACGCTTGAAACGTTTCCGTTTTATATTCCATTTATTTAATTATTTTTATTTACAAAAAAATCCCATACGCTTTGCACTGTAACGTCACTAAGAATTAGGAAAAAAGACAGTACACCCATCTAGTTTTAACAAATGTGCAATAAAAAATTTAAACAGAAAACGCTTGAAAGCGTTTCTGTTTTATATTTCCGTTTATTTCGTTATTTTCCCTTTCACCTGTACCACATAAAGTCATTGCAGAGCTACAGCCATTTTCCCAAGAGGTTCATCAGCCGCTGTCAGCGTGACACACGCATGGACGTTGTTCTGCCCGCTTTCATGTAGACACAAAACTCATCAAAGTAAAAGAGCTCAGAGCAGCATTTGCAATTACATGTATATTAATAACGAAATAAACGGAATGTAAAGTAAAATGCTTTATAGAGTTTGGTGTCTACATGAAACCGGCTGGTCAACTTTGTCAACATGTGGCTCCAGTAAGTGGGGGAATAAAAGCCCAAAGCAACAGGCTGAAAGAGGAGGCTGTGGCAGAGGACACAGGTCTTTGTCCTGTATGTTGATGCGCCCAGCCCCCACAGTCAGCGCTTACCTTTGCTACGGGACTGATAGCCCCGCCCACTTTTATTTATCAGACAGATATGAAAGTGGGGATAACGAAATAAACGGGGTGTAATGTAAAACGCTTTCAAGAATTTTGTCTACATCAAAGCGGGCAAATCACATGTGAACGTTTTAATTTTTTTGTAAATAAAAATAATGTTTGCCCAGTTCAAACCTGGCGAATAAAACGATTCTGATAGCAGCTCAAGATCAACTTAGCAGGAACACATTTCATGTGGTAGAGGTGAAAGGGACACTAACAACCCAACGCAGCCGAGGCTGCAGCAGCAGAGAAACGCAGATCTTTGTCCTGCGTGTTGATGAGCGTTTCCCCTTCCCCCAGTGTCCCTGCTCTGTTACGTGGATGGCCACGCCCACTTTCATTCAACAGACGGACATGAAAGAGGGAATAACGAAATAAACATCTGGTTAACTTTGTAGGAACATGGTTGTAGCTCTGCAATGACTTTATGTGTTACAGGTGAAAGCAGTAATAACGAAATAAATGGAATATAAAAAACGCTTTCAAGCGTTTTCTGTTTATATTTTTTATTGCACATTTGTTAAAACTTGATGGGTGTACTGTCATCTTTTCTGTAATTTTTGATGACGTTACAGTGCAAACAATATTTGAACTATTTTTTTTTTTGTAAATAAACAAAGCTTCGCCACATTTGAGAAGGATCTGAAACTGTCTTATTGTAATATTGATGATGATATCTTATTGCTTCCTTCGGTGAGACCGTAACAATGACACTCGTCCTTTCACGTTGTAAATCCAAACACATAGCGGTTGAACATTGGAACAGTGGATGTCACTCATAGACTCATAGGAACTGTGCAGCCTTGCAGACAGGAGCAGGGTCAGCAAGCCCACGCAACCCACCACCTAGAGTGCGTCAGTGATGGCCCTCTTTACCTAACAAAGGCAGCTGTTCACAGATGATTCAGGGTCTCAGCTAGCCGAGCAGATCATTTGACCACCTTCTAGTAGGAATGGGTATATTTAGAAAACCCAGTAGTTCTAGTGTTAACCCTCCCTGCCTCTCTGCAGGCCCAGTGACGTTAGCGTATAGGATGTGCCTGCTCCTCCAGATGAACAGTTCAATAGAGGTCTTGAATGGTTCCACATTTATATCCCAGCAGACACACAACCTTTAAAGTTAAAATAAGGTTGAAATAATGTCAGTTTTCGATGTGATGTTGATGTAATGTTGAAACATTGTTAATGCTAATGGTTGTAAAAGGTTAACAAAATACTGATAATCAACATTGACATATGGTTGAAATAATGTCAGTTGTTGATGTGATGTTGGTGTAATGTTAAAACAATGTTTATTGCTAACGGTTGTAAAAATGCCTAAAAAACTATAACTATAAATCAACATTGACATGGTTGAAATAATGTCAGTTGTTTTTGTAACGTTCATTTAATATTGAAACAGTGTTTAATGCTAACGGTTGTAAAAATGCCCAAGAAATACTTATTAATCAACATTGACATATGGTTGAAATAATGTCAGTTGTTTTTTGTAATGTTAATTTAACGTTGAAACGTTTAATGCTAACAGTTGCAAAAATGCCTAAAACATACGTATAAATCAAGATTGACATATGGTTAAAATAATGTTGGTTGTTTTCGTGACGTTGACAAAATGTTGCAAAAATGTTTAATGCTAATGGTTGTAAAAAGGCAAAAAAAAACTTACTTGAAATAAAAAAAAATATTAATGTTAAAATGGCAGATTGTCTTCAACATATATTATTAACCAGACTTTATTTACTGTACATGTAAATAATTATTTAAATTAATAATAATTTTTATCATGTAATTTTTTTAATAAAATTTTGGTCCTCATGGATTCCATTTTAACTGTTTTATTGCGTTCTCTGCATAGATTGTATGTGGTTCTCATGTCAATGTCATGATGGCAAAGTGTGTCAAGCAAGACACCAAGCAACTGTTTTGGAAAGAGCACAGCGAAGTAGGAGCTATTTTTAAAAGGTAAGTCAAAATTATTTAAACAAATTAGTAGACTGTTAGTCAATGGTTATGTTTGAACTTAAGTGTCCTTGACGGAATTTTCTTAGATTGATTTAAATATGCAGAATTTATGAAAATGATCTAAATGTGTGTTTTGATTTTTGTCCTTAGATGCTGTCATCACAACTTATGATACTACATCATCAAATTTATGGAAAACAATGAACATGTATACACCAGAGTGGTTGGGGGGTGGTGGAACAAAGATAGAACTTTAAAGGGCTCATCATGCAAAATCCACTTTTTAGACATTTTGGAGCGTTCCTATGACTCTATGGGTCACATATACACACACTGAGCACGGTAGAAATGCATTTCCTGCTTTTTTCACATTTTGAAAACGTAAATTTTCTCATCCAATGGAGAGAGATATCTACTACTCTGAGGCCGTTCCCCAGGTTTCGTCACAGTGGTTGAAAGTTCTCCCTGCAAATCCTGAACCACCACCCCCACAATGATCCCGAACCAAAACTGGACTTCCGCCATTTCCCCCCTCTCACTCACCGTGAACAGACGGGCACGGCAGCGCCCAAGTCCTCCCATAGAAATAGTTCAGTTCTTAGGTGTTCTAACCACCAAAGTCTATTCACTTTACCAAGGGATCAACAAGTGAGGACTTTGTGGGTCACTTTTATTTTTAATGGACCGGTGCCAGAAACACTGCCTCAGCATTTATACGTATGCGCATTTCAAACGAGGGTGCGTACAATGCTGGATTTGTTTCACGGCTCCTGTTGGAAAAAAAGGATCTATTCCTACAGTCCGTCATCCACTCACTGAAGTAAGTACATGCTTGATATTTATAATGTTTTAAAATGTTAGTTTGTCCGTTTAAGATGTAGTAACCTATGTGTGAGGCAAGTTACTAGCTAGCTATGCTAACGGCTACAGCAAGTCGAGCCTTTCTCCCCTTCAAATGTGCTCATGTGGGCTCCTGCAGCCACACACCTGTGTGGAGAAAAGCTAATGATTATCGTACCGGCATCGAGCGGCTACGGGCAGGGAGCAGTGGGTCTAGCGTCTGTCCTTTTTCTGTAATCGCACACCTGCGGGGAACAGCTGATCGTTATCGCCCTTCCAGCGGCGACAGACAGGAAGCAGTGGATCTAGCTCGCTGTAGTAAGTTTGTGCTTGATACTTGTGATATCTAAACATGTTAGTTGGGTCTGTTTAAAATGCAGTAACCCACATGTGAGACAAGCTAATCGCTAGCGTCGCTAACGGCTACAGTGAGTCAACCGAGCCTTTGTCCCTTTCAAATGTGCTACTCTGAGTTGGCGCAATCACACACCTGTGTGGGGAACAGCTAATAGCGATGGGCCTTCGATCGGTGACAGGCAGGAAGCGGTGGATCGAGCTTTTGTCCTGTTGACGTGCTTTGTCCTGTTGACGTGCTATTGACCTACGTAAAAATACGTTAGGTCAATATATAATTTGAACCAATGCCTTTTGTTCCCAGGAAGGTCATGCAGTGATTGCTCTAAATATTAATGCACATTTTTTAAATAAAATTGTCAGAGCAGCAGCACAAGTAAGACAAAAACAGTGAAATGTGTAAATGTAAAATGTATTTATATTATTTCAGCTATGCTTTCAAACTTATTTATTTGTATAATGTGAGCTAAAGTAGTGTTATCTATTAACGAGAATTTTCCAGGTAAGTCGTGTTGTGAATATTCAAGCTGCACAGGCCATTTAGCATACGCATTAGCAACCGCTAGTCGCTTTGCAAATTACATAAATAAATTAAATTGAAGTAAATGCGACATTACCAATGAGACACATCTTGCATCAGCCGAAATGTGGCGACTTCAACAGCCTCCTCTTCAGCTTCAGGGTCAGATTCGGGATCGTAGATGTATGGTTGTACTACGCTACAAGACCAGCTGGCTAATGTCGTGCAGTCCTGTAGCGGGTCTTCTTCTGTGGAGGATTGCGTTCTCAATGTTGCACTACTGCCACCTATTGTATCGTAACAGTGCGGTGGCTCGTATCCATGGAGTCAATTTAAAAAAAAAAAAAAAACAACAACAAAAAAGGTATGCGCTTCCGCACAGAGGTGTGGTGAGCAGCTTCGCTTGCGACACGCCCAGAAAACACAGCGTTTGCTGATGGGGAGTAAGAACCAAATACTGACAGGGGCAGTGTGGACGATCTAAAGGGTTTCATGGGATGAAAATTTACAGAGACCTTACTGAGACATTAAAGTCTAATATTTTTTAGAATGAAAAGTATGATATGACTCCTTTAAGTGTCTCTGGTCCACTTTGTATTCCAGCACCCAGGTGGTGCTGTTTTGTCCAGTGTTTGCCGAGTTTGTTAATTTGTGATGTCATGTGATTTTCTGGTTTGGTTCTTGTTTGTAATGGCGGTAACTCGTTAACATGTGGGATTAGTTTGGTTGGTTTAATTCAGGTTTACTTATCAGTTTCAATGTCAATGACAGTGTGAGTTGCAATATTGGTGATGCTATATTTACCTGACCTAAATGTTATCTTTACATTTTTTATTTGATTTTAAATTTTATTTATTTTAATGTTCAATGCTGGTCCAGAAAAAAAATTCATGTGTTCTGTCCAAACATACTTTATTGGTGCGCAAAGGTAAGCATGTGAAAGAAAGTGGCAGTATAAGACAAGATGCTAAAGTGACACAGTGTGTGTTTTGATGTATTTGAGGTTTCCATTTCCCCTTACATGTATGTGTGTGTGCAGCCAGTGAGGTATGATTATTTTACCTTTGTTTCCTGTCGTCCATTAATTTTATCATTTATCATATGAAAAAATATTTTTTCTTATGATAAATGCTTAGTGAGTTGCGCACATGCTGTAGTTTGACGGTGGACATTTTTGGATTTTGGTGGATGACAAAAAAAAATTAGGAGCAACAAGCACGGCTCATCAACCAGGTGGCATGTGGACACCAGAGCATAAATAACCGTAATAATCATAGCAATTAGTTTTACAGCAGTTGTCGATCGTAACTTTGAAAGGACGCCAGAACTCAGCAGATCTACAGCGACGCATTACAGCAACATGTTTGTTCGTATGCGTTTACTCTGTGTCTGCAGAACTTCAGTTTGACTTGTTTTGACTGTGCGTGTCATTGTAACTGAGGGGCTGAGATCACTTAATCAGCCCCTGTGCGTTTCAACATTTTGATTTCCCATCCGTCCATCCAGCCACTTTCACCAGCGTTTTCGTTTCTTGCGATGAGCGGCAAACGGATTTTAATCAAAGCACCGCCTTACAAACCAATAAACTAGGTAAAAATATTGTTTTTTTACAAAAAGACACCAAATTGGAGTTAAGATGTTGTTGTTTTTTTGTTTAGAGACAAACGGAATAAAAAGTCGTTCTCTCGTTACCTCTGACTATAATTTGGTGGAGACATCAAACTCTTTACACAACACGTGACGTGTTTCAGAGTCATGTGTCCAGACAGAGAGTGACCAATACACAAATGTATGGATGTGCAAATGAAGCCAACGAGAGGAACGGGGGAGTGGCGCACTAGATGTAGCGAGAATTTGTTTTGACTGTGCGTGTCATTGTAACTGAATGAGTGGCTGATGTGACTTATTTGGCCCGTGTACGTTTCAAAACTTTGATTTCCCATTCGCCCATCCATACACCTTCACCAGCTTCTCCTTTCTCTTGCTATGGGCGGCAAACAGATTTGAATGAAAGCACCGCCTTACAAACCAATAAACCAGTAAAAATATTTTTAACAAAAACACACGGAATTGGATTTAAAACTGTTTCTTTGTTTAGAGAAAAACGAAAAACAAAAAACCTGCTTTTAACTTTTAATCAAAGCTCATCCGTGGATGGGTCGCGGGGCAGCAGTCTTAGCAGAGAGCTCCAGACTGCTGCTTGAATGAAACACGAGATCGAATGAAATGTGATGTGTTTCGTACTCAGATGACTTGGATCTGAGTTCGACCAAGCTTTTGTTTGTCTCATGTTTGCTCAGAGGCGCAAAGGCAAACTTCTCATCCCTCCCCTCCCCCGTAGAGGCGCATAGACATGCTAATGTGTTGCTACCACTCGATCAGCAGGTGAGAAATACTTGCTCCGAGACAAAGCTCCGTAAGAGACTGGGCAGCATCGGGCAGCGTGATCAGCTGCAGGTCTAAGACTCATTAATGCAGCAAGTAGTTTGTTCTACATATGTTTACTCTGCAAAAACAACCGTATGTATTTATCTTAGCTTTCTGGTCTAATTTATTTGTAGCACTTCGACATTCGTTTAAAATATGCAGTGCATTGAAAATGCTATTATTGTTATTTATTACCCTTATTGTAAACACTATTAATTGCACAATTTGGACAGGCGATGATTTGTGCTTCTTCCATAATAATCATGGATAATCAAGGAAGAAACTGCAGTTAATAGATGTTATTCAAGGACGGTTTGATAAAGAGCGTTTTGCATTGTTGCCAAAAAGTTCGATTTTGGTTTTATCTGACCAGAGCACCTTCTTCCACATTTGGTGTGTCTCTGTCAGGCTTTACTAGATGGTGGACCCACATGCACGGCTCAAGACAGTCACGGATGAAATTAAACGGATTTATTAAGGCAAGCACTGGATTACGGTACAAAGGGATCAGGCAGTCTCAGGTCCGGCGACAGGCAGGGTTCATTAATGTGCAGGCTCAGATACAGTTACAGTTCAGGGTGAGACAATCTCGCGGTCAGAAAAACAGGCAGAATCTTTACCAGGTAAGCTTTGATGATCCGGCAGACAAGCAGTAGGCAGTAATCGTTCACGGATGTCAGAGCAAGGTTCAGGATCATGAAGCTAGGCTGGAACAACGACACTGGACTGAGGTGAAATGCACACAAACAATCTGGCAACTGGCTGGTGTGTGAGGTGGAGAATAAATACTGATGCTGATTACTGATTATTGTCAGGTGTGAGTAATGAGGACCGGAGGTGACATGAGACACAGCTGTGGTGTGCAGGAAGTCCTTCAAAATAAAACCAGAGACAGAACCAAAACATGACAGACAGGAAGGACTTCAAAATAAAGACCGGAGCAGGACCAGAAACTGTGACAGTACCCCCTGCCAAGGGCGGATTCCAGACGACCAAAGAAGACATGAATAACCGAGCAGGGTGGGCGGAGGGAGGACTGGAGGAGGGCACAACAAGAACCCCCCTCAAAACAAAACTCACGCCCGAACACGACAGACAAAGGGACCCCACCAGACAACAAAAAACAAAACGACCACGAGTCCAATAAACAAGAAAAACCAATATGAATGTCCACAAGGTAAGTCCAGGGTACACGGGCCACACAAAGTCCCAATGTTCCTAATGGAGGGTGGAGACGTGGCAAGATCCTGCTCAGCCGCCGCTGAAGCATCCTCCGGGCGCGGCTCAAGACAGTCACGGATGACATTAAACAAATTTATTAAGGCAAGCACTGGATTACGGTACAAAGGGATCAGGCCGTCTCAGGCTGTCCGGGGACAGGCAGGGTTCATTAATGTGCAGGCTCAGATAAAATTACAGTTCAGCGTGAGACAATCTCGCAGTCAGAGAAACAGGCAGAATCGTTACCAGGTAAGCTTGGATAAGCTTGGTTGTGCCTTTGGTGCTGCTCATGAGGTTGTGATAAGTGTGTGATCAGCGTCAGAAAGGGCACTGACAGTCAACTGAAATCAGCGAAAATGAACCGCTCTATCTGTAACTCCCTCATTGGAGAGCTTCTACGTCCTTTCCAGTCCCCAGAGATAAGGAACACTGAATCTCTCTCCACCACAGGAGACTGGCTTCTATTACAACAGGCACCAATTGGCGCCAACATCTCACATGTCCACATCAAAGAACCATGAGCCCACTTTGTTGATCTACCTGTAAATCGAACAGGATTCCACCTCTGCTTATCATTCCAAAAGCCTGTCACATTTATCACAGAGAAGCTGCCTCTCCCAGAACTGGGACCACCAGCCATAAAATGTGGAATGTACTCATTAAGAGAACAAGAGACTTCATTTGAACACAAGTTCTGGTTCAGATGCACCAGAACTTTCAACTTCCATGAAACTGATGCCATTGTATTCTGTGGACAAAATGTTTTCATTTGATATTAGATTGGTTTCTGTCTGATGTTTAATGCCTAATCTACAGATTTGCCTGGAAATTCCTCAAGAACAAGAAAGGGACTTCAACTTATCACCATGCTTTCCTTTGTGTGAACGTACAAAGTTGAAATACAGATACTCACCTTCCTTACTTCTTTTATTCTGTGCTACATGCATATAGGCCATATATGTCCACCAGCTACAATTAGGTATCCTCATTATTGTATTGCATATTTTTTGTGTTACAATTGTTTAATTAGTAATGTCTAGATTAAGCTATTTATAATTTGATTTTGCTTGCATTTCTTATTTGTGTATGTTTTAGTGTTTACTTGGTGTTACATAGGTACAAGACCAGTCATCATGAATAACATGAGGGACCACGTTTAAAACCTTAATATTCTATGCATTTAAGATTGCAGTTAACCATTCTGACAACCAGCTGCTGAAACCAAGCAAATCTGTTAAGTAAACAATCGGTGCAAAATAAATAAGCAGGGATGTATCTTAGGCTAACACATTCATAACTAAACAACTGTTGTACTGTGGTTTACCTTGGAGATTAATACTAATACCAATAATAGTGTTAAGGTATGTGCACATACTCATACAAACATCTACATATCATATACATACACATGTGCATTGTTATACATATCCCATACTACTTAATAAAATTCATGACATAGAACACCACAATTTCCATATTCACACATTATTGATATTGGTAGTGATAAGTATCAGTAATACTTACAGTTGGATTTGGAAAGTGTCCCACTACAAGGTTAGTAAGGCTGTAGCTTAATATTATTCACCCAAAGGGTGAGGCAGACATTGGTGCATGAACAATGCCACTTGTGGAAGCTAGGGTGATGTAAGGGGCTCGGCCACTACCCCCATCAAACAAGCAGAGGAAAGAATCCTAGCAGCCAGGGAGCCCACACACCTTCAGTTCCAGGAGGGTAGGTGTTGCGACCCAAGCCGCCCACACAGAGCCCCCCAGGCAGAGCTGCAGCCGCCACAGAGACAGCACCCGAGGTCAGAGTGGGCCACCGTGGGTCAACGCTGTTCGCCCCATGAGAACCAGGGGCAAACACTCCCCCCGGCGGGAGGGTCGGCCTGAAAGAGTGGAGCCCGAGGACCCACGGTCCATAGGGAGCCCGCCAGAAGATGCCCTCGCGCCCAGAGTGGGGCCCGCCCCCAGTCCACCACCCCTACACGAGCGGAGCGGGGCCTACCCCATCGGCCCGGCCACATCCCCTGGCACGACACCGGCCTGCAGCACAAGGCCAGCAATTGGTGGGGGTCAGCAGAAAAGAGACCACCCAGGCAGACGATCATCGTACCCCGGGCGGAAAAACCGGACCCCCCACCCTCCAACCGCATCACACACATACAAACTCACACAAACACAGACGCATACACCCACCCACACGTACAACTCACATCATCACATCAACACACACACCATAAACTCTCTCACAACAAACTAGTCAATCATACATGAACCAATGCACTCTCAGATACATTCTCGCACCCGCACCATTCGCTTGGTCACATTTGTGGGGAGGGTAGGTCTCCGGCCTGCCGTCCTTGTGGCCCCAGGCAGTGACCACAGCTCCTCCTGAGCCCCGCCCAACTCCCCCAACCCGGGGGAAGCACAGGGCAGCGGAAAAGGCACCCCAGAACCCTGCAACCCAGCTTCAGAGAGGGCACGCCTGCTCAACCAAATCGGTAACGGGAGACGCTGCACAGCGGCCTACAGCTCCAAACTGAGGCAAGACAAACATCTCTAATTCTCTGAGAATTCTGGTGTTTTTCAAAGCGCTAGAATTGAACATTCTAAATTCATTAGTTTATTCATTAGTCCTTAGATTTGAATAAGTGAGAAACAAATACTCTTTTCGCTGGATCAAAGCCATCACACACTTAAGTCTTGACCATTCCTTGTGCTTTCACTCATTGATTCATTCACTGTTGATCATCTCATTCTGATTGTTTTCTCATTTTCTGTTCTGTTTATTTGAGTATTTCCATATTATGGTATTCATATATCCATTAGCGTTAGATTAATAAAACGTTAAAAAGGAATCTGGTTTTGTGTGCCTTGTTCTTCAGATTTAAGCAGAGGTCACTAAAACGCGACAAGAATTCACGGCATAAGAGACTGATTTGGTTTTGTCACAAGAAAGTTGTTATTGTTGTTCATAACTGGTAACTCATTGACATCTGGCGTTGACTAGATTGATACAAGCATGGTTTCAGCTTTAAAACAAACCTGGTGCCCCAACTTTGAGGAATATTAATGTTTCTGCATTAATATCACACTATTAATAATTTAAATCCGCTACAGAGGACTGAATAGGTATGCTGTTAATTGCTACGATCTTCTGTCAATAAAATATAAAATAAAACCTCTGAGCCCTGACTTTTATGTCTTCCTTGGATAAAACAACAAATGTTGAATGTTCTCAAATAATATAATATTGCCGCCCTCCACGGCTCCCGGTGTTTTTCATTGAAAACGTGGGTGTTACCGGTGGCCGACCCCTGGTCTAGATCATCCTTATTCACTTTTTTAAATTGTAGTAGTGTAACCTTAGTTAGTATTCCTTTTTTATTTTTTTATTTTATGTTTGGGAAACGCTGCATTTCAGCTACTGTGATTTTACTTGTAATTAACATTAGTTCCTACCTGTCCTTGTTGACGGGAGACAGGAAAAAGGTGACGCGCGTTGGGTGAGAGCGGCGTAAAGAAAAAAGTGTACATGTGCGGTACTGTCTTGCCGTGTGGTGCATTAAAGAAGAATACCACGTAAAGAAAATTGTAGCCCGTACCAACAGCGAGAAATCAGGGTTACAGTAGCTTGTCTGCCACAAATCGAATGCTGCACGCGGGAGGGGCACCGTTCAGCTTTTTATTTTTGGTTTTAAACTGCCATAATTTGCCATAACTTACTTACGTACATAACTATACTAAATACTATAACGCAACCAGCGGTTCATGGCCTAGCAATCCATGCACACAAGTAATACAACGTTGTCATCTTGTGAGTCACATGATGATGATGAGATGCTGTTTTTCCAATAATTAAAATTAAAAGACTGCTTCCACTCAGACTCGAACCCCGGACAAAAAAGTTTTGCAGCCATGCATCTTAACCAGTAGGCCACCCAAGACCTGATCATTGGTTGTTCTACAAGAGGCTATATGACATAGTCAACTACAAGGTTTTAGGACCAAAAGTGGGAATCAATCGCCACCTACAGGCCAAAAGGACGTAACACACTCTTTCACGCAGTGCAGACTGGGCGGTGACGCGGCAGATTCAAAACCAAAACACGGTGGGGGTAGAAACTTTTGACGGCTGCCTCTGTACATGTACTTCAAAGTTATTCTTGAAGTTTTGACATGAAAGCTAAAATTAATCTTCATATATTTTCAAGACTACAAATCTACTACAAAGCTATAATTTTTAATTTTACATTGTAGCTTTAGATTTGAAAATGGGTGACATGGCCTGGCAAGACTGAGGATCTAGCAGGGAACGAGTGAAGTGGTGGCATATTTAGGCAGAGAGGAGGGAAAGGCACAGATGAATTAGTCAATCAGTCCAGGTTGCAGGCGGCAGAGGGGAAGATCAGGGAGGAGGTGTGGCCAGAGTCAAGGGCAGGAACAGAGGGAAACAAAAGGCAGGGATGGGCTGAGGACTGTAACAACCTCTTGGTTGTTTCCTTGCTTGTAATTAGTGTCATTAATTTCACCTGTTTTTTAGTATCTAAGTTCTTAGTTCCAAATGTAGTCTTTAACTGTTTGTTTTAATGATGTTACCCTGCCAATCGTGCTCGTGTCCTGTGTTAAGGTTCATTTTGTTCTGTGTGTGTATTTCTTTGTTCTCTGCATGTTTAGTTCGGTTTTGTTGCCTGAGACTAGTGATGGGCAAATGAAGCTTTATGAAGCATTGAAGCCTTTCATCCAGTTGGTTCACTCCAGTGCAAAGCTTCTTTTGCTCTGGTAGGACATCTACTGGATAATATAAGTTGGCATTTGAAACGTGTGGCGTTTTGGAGAAAGCCTGTAAATTAAACTGTCAGCAAAATAAAGTATGCAAAACATATATATTGTATGTTATACAACATACATGCATGCATGCATGCATACATACTTACACTGACATTATGGAAAATGATTATTTGAAAATGATGAAAATGGAAATAATTATTTACAATAAGGTGAGGGTATGGACAATGATTGTGCTTTAGTAATGTTGGGGTATGGCCAGTGATTATGTTTTAGGAGACAATCATTCACATAATTCACAAGAATTCACATATTTCTCTCTGGGTCGTGCATTTGGATCCTCCACCTAGTTTTGTTCCCCGTGAGAGTTTTGTAGGTGGCGTTTGCAGCCTTTAGTTCCCACTCACAGTGGGCATGGTCCAGTCCTTTTTAGTCCTAGTTTTGCCCAGTTTGTAACATGTCTTACTGTAAAGTACATTGCAGGTTTCATCCTTGCTTTTAGAAAATGCATCCCAGGGCTAATGTTTAGTCTACTTTAAAATGTGACTGATTTAAAATGTGACAGGGGGCTTAAGTATTTAGTGTTTTCTTACTTGTGTTTGTGTAATTTTTTTGTGGTTTTTCTCTAGCCATTCACTTTCTCACAGCTCCATATTCTCTTCGAGCTGACTATTAATGTTACTTTTAATGTTGACCTTTCTGTCATCCACACCCATTGAGTCTTGTCTTTCAGTCTTCACCCTGCCTCTATCCTTTTCATTCACCATCTAGATTTCTTCATAGCTTTACCGCCTCCCCCCTCCTTCCTTCCCTGCAGTCCCCACTACCCCCATTTTCCCTTCCTGCACAGCCGTCACTCTGAATTATTTTCAATGAGCTCCTTTACAGCGGGCGCCAGATCTCAGTGCCAACTCATCACTGAGCACAGGGCTGGGGGGACATGCTCTGCATTTCGATCAGCTCTGAGCCTCCACTTTGCTATTAACCCCTTTCACACTAAATCCCACCACCACAACCACCCTCCTCTTCATCACATCATCTTTCTACACCTTAACTCACTTCTATTTCTCTACCCGTGTTTATACCCTACCTACATCTTTCAACTTTTTTTTTGTAATTTTCTGTAAAGTCTTTTCACTTTCTGCAACATCTTCACATTTTGCAAACTCTATTTTAATAAAGTGACTAAATCTATGTGAAATGTTTCTGAAACATGTTGCCATTTTATTTGTGTGTTTTGTATTCAAAGCAAACTTGATAATAAAATCGTGATAAAAATGTTGTATTATAGCTGAGATATTTGATTCTCAATTGATCCTAAAATGTATGCATAGCGTGATCTCATCTGCACCTTCTATATATAAGGTGTTGTGTGTAAGCACAACTGCTCAAACACATATTTCACTGAACTAAATACTTTAGTCCCATTCCTGGTAAAACTGCTTGGTTTGCTCACCAGTCTCTGCACCACTGGAGTCTTTTATTTTAGTAGTTTGCTTCGGTTCTGAACTCATATTTGCTCTCTTGCTTTTGTTGCAATTCTGGTGTGACAATGGACCTGTGCAAAAAGACATGAGGAGCTCATTGAACCAGCCAGTAGTGCTGCTGATGTGATTGGCAGATAAAGGAGCCAACAAGGTATGAGTGAAATCAGTTTTTGGTGATGTGTGTGTCAATCAAAACATGATGAACGACGATGTCAAAACTATTGTCTATTGTACAATATCGTCGATCGTACAGACCACCAAAGTATCATATAAATAAATGGCTACTGATTATTAAATGGAGAATGGAACAGGTAAGAAATAAACATACTGAATAAGGTGAGACCCCACACTACATTACGAGAAAAAAATGGATAGACAAAACAAATCCAGGAAATAAATGTCCAACAATGAAAACTAAAAATAATTTAACAATATATCTGTTTCTGCCCTTTGAAAAGAAACATTATTGCTATTCCTAGTCCACCTCCCCCTGCAACCCCCCAACTCAGCCTGCCTGCTGTGGGAGAAACCTGTCCTGGCATGTTCTCTTGACGCAACAATAAACATTCCCTATCTAATTATGTTGCACAGAGCTAAGGATACACCATTTTCTACTTAAAGTCAATAGGCTGAGAAGTCCACATTGAAAAGCCACTTCTTAACTGGATTGTCATAAAACAAGGTAAGGAATTAAGTGTAAAAGCAAAAATGGTCTTTAAAAAGACTGCCTTGTCTCTCTATGGAGCTAAATTGGGTTCATATGTCTGGAAAGCCAAATTAAAATGATTTGAAACTGAGAGCTTGACGTGTATGCGTTTTTCAATTCAAGTGACAGTACCCCCTCCCAGGGCGTCTGCCACGGCGCCCAAGGAGTGCAAACAGGCCCCAACCAGGGTGGGTGGAGGGTGGTCTAGGAGGAGGGCCTGAATCATGACCCCTCCTCAGCCGAAGGGCCCTGGCTGCGTTGGTGGAACTGTCCGGAACTGGAGCCTCCGGATGTGCTTGGTGGAAGTCCCAGATGAGAGAACAGCCCAGGGTGTCCTGGGACAGTACCCAGGACACCCTGGACTGTGTCGGAGGAGAGAGTGCTACAGGCTGGAGAAGCCATGCTGAAACCAATTTCAAACCCGTTTTTTTTTTTTCTTCAACAAGCCGCAACAAAATGGAATCTCTCTCACCGGGCCGAGTAGAGGTTGGATTGTGTGTTCGTTGGATCTCGTCAGAGGCGATCCAGACGGGTGAGCAGTCCTCCCAGCTCTGAATGTCTGTAGAGGTTTGGAGTCACACCGTCCAGACGACCTGCCGCGGGATCCTGTTCGTAGACGCCAATTTCTGTGGTGGAAATTTCCCATAAAGAGGCAGATGAGAGAGTTGTCCTTTTGTGCAATTTATTGAAATAATAAAGACAATAAAAATAATGGGGAGAGCAAATAAAAAACATGGATGTTGATCGTGCACATCAACAAACCAAAAACCAGCTGGGGAGATCAGTGCACACACCACGAAGGTGTGATGCAAAGAGCCCACGATCCTCAAGTTGCTTCTGCCTTTCTCTGGCTCCGGTGGAATGTCTCTCTGCAGCAATGGAATTGTTTTTGGCACCTTATCTCGCTGTGATTGAGAATGCATACATTCTCAGTTCTGCATCATCGTGTCTTGTTATCCAAAGGAAGGAACACCGAGCTTCCAAGACAAGATGCATTCGCTTTACCAGCCTTGGGTCTGGTGGGGAGTTAGATAGGATGGAGCCAGAGTCCGGGTGTAAAAGGCAAACATATATCATAAACTATTAGTCAGTAAAATGGAACATCAGATGTTTAGACTTGATGTACGACAGGGCACAAGAGATTAGTTGTTTGTGTGAGAATGTTCAGTATTGCACCTAACCAGCACATGACGACTGTGTTGGATAAGAAAAAGCACACCTGTGGTAACCAGCATGGTGGCCTTTGTATGCACGTCTGTATAGGCCAATAGCAATCTATTTTCCATATTTACACTAAATTAGACTATAAAGTAGGATCATCACTAGTTTCTCAGTCATCACCTCCTGTCCCTTTTAGGCAGTAGCATCTTGTCATAACACATGCACAATTGTGACTTGCTTTCTTGCTTTTGTTATATCAGGCCAATGATGGCTAAGCTACTTATCACAGCACCACTCCACACGGAGGACCATCACTCTGCCCACAGATTACTGTAATTGTTGCAGTGTAGCTGTGTACCAGATAGCAACCGGCCTCAAATTGATTTCTATCATTGAGCACTGTGTAATTTGGCTGCTTCTATCATGCAGTATATTTTGTTTGGATGCTGCTTTGCTGACAATCAAAAATAAAATTGTGAAAATTTGTTGTATATGCATTAACACTAGGGCTGCAACGATTATGTTGATACTCGATTAATTTGTCCATTATTATTCGATTAATGAGATAAAAATATATATTATTTGATGTTTTGCTTATTAGAAATCCCTAAACAGTTTGTTTTAAAACAAAATTTTATTTTAAACTGTGTTTGGACAATAACATTATAATATACAAAATATATACCATATAAAAAAATAAAGAAAGCGTAGTTTTGTTCCAATGTGAAGATCTGCAGCAGCTCCAGTCAACCTGACTGTGGGAGAAAACCCACATGCAACTTCAAGGCGTGTCCCACTTTCTAATAAAAACCTTGAACCAAGGGGAAATCGAGTCGGAGTTGGCAGTTTCTGAGTGAAGCGTTTACAATGCTAAGACCTTGGGCAGGCTCCCTTTGCAAGTAAAACAAAGTTGTAGCTTGTTTTACTTTGTTGTCTTCGTCTTTCAGCCTTTGTGAAAAGTGTTGTGGCTACTTTAGACCCAACATGCCTTGTGCCTGTGAGTATGATCTCAACATTAGACGTCACAAGTCTGTCAAGAGCCCGACGCCCAGGATGTCTGTCACAAAATCATGGGACGTGAATTTGTCGCTGGGTCAGTGAAATAGATCCTGATCTTCCCTCTATCAGCGATACTGATGAGATCCCAGAGACAAGCAACACAGCGACAATAAATGTGTAAAAGCATAGTCTGGGACACGCGGTGCAGTCTGGGACGCACAATAAAGAAAGTAAGAGTTGGCTGAGATTGGGTGAGGCCAAGTCTTGTGATTTGCCAAAAGCCCACCGGACTCACTGTTCAGGACTCATTCCCAGACACAATAACCGGTGTTCTATTAACAAATAAACAAATAGTTTGTTGTCTGAGACCTAATAGGTCCAGCTATACGAGTCTCTAAAGTATACAAGTACAATTTTTGAAAACCCACCCAGTTATGGTTTACACAGACTATAGTTTTCTATGGCCCTAGAGCTAAAGGAGTAAAATTAAAATACTGCAAAGAATCTGAAAAATGATTGTTAACTGTATTATGTGGTTTACAAGGTCCAAACAACATTGTTAGGTCTTTAAAGAAACATGTAAATCACATTCGAAAGGGTTAGGCGCTGGACCCACATGCACAGCACGATGAATGAAGTTAACTGGGTTTAATGGTAGCAAGGGCAGGTCAAACAGGCACAGGTCAGAACACATAAAAACACAGGCAGAGGTACAGGCTGGGGTAAGCATAGGTAAGAAGACAGTTCTTTCTTTCTTTAAAAAAAAGAGAACAACAACATTAACTGTAAACCTAGGTATTAAGTAAATTAAATATTAAATAAATAAAGAATGAATATTGTGCGTTTACAGTGTTAAAGAAAAACATGAATGGTGGAAAGTCCCTCTACAGTTGTAGCAATAAAAAGTGTCAGCCTTTACCACAATCTGTTTTCATTTGCAGCGCGGTATCACCTTGTTTTTAACGCGCTGGAGCATGTGTCACGTCTTTTTGGCCTATAGGTGGCGATCAGCCCCCACACTGGCCCCTATGACCCTGTCCTATATTCATGCTATGTAGGCCCATGTAGAATTACGTATCAATGTCTCCGTGGTGTAATGGTTTGTGTATTATTTAACACCCTTGATGTGTCAGTTATTTGTCACGGGTTCGAATCTCGGTGGAAGCAGAAGTAAATAAGTAAGTAAGAAGTAATTACTTAACATTTTTATATTTAGGCATACAAGATAATAACAAATGATTAATAGGACTGGCTGCCTGTATTATTTAGCAGACGATTATAGTATTTAGTATAGTAGTATTTCCAAATTATGGCAGTTCAAAACCGAAATAAGCAGCTGTACTGTATGCTTAGACAGTCCAAGTGCGTGCTCCCACGTACAGCGTTCGATTTTATTATATTATTCCTGCGGGAGATTCAGATATCGCAAATAAATCTTAACGACTCTGGATTTTTCCGACTTAATTAATGCATTAATGCGTTATTGATCTGCTGAGTCCTGACGTTCTGATGCGCCATAGAGAAAGATTTAATACAATGTATTTATTTATATTAAATAAAATCCTCTTACAGGTTTAGTGAACGTCCATAAGTTTAAAAGCAGTGAAGTGAAAGGTTTTATGTCAGGAGTATAAGAAAAAGACCATTGCTTTTAGAAGCCAGATGTTTTTTTAATTAGTAGTACACACAAGACACATAATGTGAATATTGTATTTTTACATGATGGACTACTACTACTGTAGTGTACAACATCACCGTCCGCTATGCCCTCCTTGTTATTCAACAGTTATTGGAAGGACTTTCTCTAGACCGTAAATTAGAGTGTTGCATAGCTTTGCTGTGAGTCTGTTCCTCCAGTAAAACCTCATGGCTGATATAAGTTGCTCCTTGGTGCTGGGCTTGGCTTCTCTGCGAATAAAGTCTTTCAGCAGATGCCATACTAGCTCTATGGGGTTCAGATCAGGGGAGTCTGCCGGCGTGTGCGCACTCAGCTGATTCATTCCGCCTCCAGACAGGCTCTTGCAGCGACATGTTTGGGGTCATTGTCCTGGAAAAAACAATGCCGTGTTCCAAAATACTTTCTAATATATCGTAATAAAAACTGTCTATCTATAATCCCCTCGAAAATAATCATCGGTCCTGGTCCCCACCTAGAAATCATTCCCCAAACGTGGAGTTTGAGGGGATGTTTTGGTCGCGGTTTGGAAACCAACTGTCCTTTCTTTGCGAAGCTCATTCTGGCAAAATGCTCCAATGCCACAGTCGAGTCGTTTTTCCCCAAAACGAGAAAACAGGAAACTGCTTCAAATCCATTTATTTGTCTGGTTTTGAAAACACCATTACAGCTCGTTTATTCAAGCTTGTTTTATAGAAAACAACTTGTTTTCTCGTTTTCCGTTTTTTTCCTCAAAACAAGAAAAAGGGAAACGGCTTCAAATCCAATTCCGGGCCTAGGTTTGAAAACACTGTTTCCAGCTCGTGTATTCGTTTTTAACACGGTGCTGTGATTAAATTCCGTTTTTCGCTTAAGAGAAACGAGGAAGCGGGTGTTCTTTATATTTTATTTTCTGGACAATTTAACTAGAAAACAGCTTGATTTCAGCCGATGTTGTCTGGAAAGTAGAATATAAATCCATTACTTAAGTTGCCTTTGAACACCGGCTTCCTGTCGTCGTTGTACTGTGTTTCAAAATAAGAGTCTCACTTTCTTACACCGCGCGTCTGGCGTCTAACATGCGCACCGTCAGAGAAAACCTTACAGCGTGTGTGGTAGTGGGGTGGGGGTTTCTCGTTACAATACGAGGTTACTGGACTTAGTGTGAGCTGTGGTCCTGACTACTTTGCCATGACAGCCAACCCAAACAACCACGTGCTGTGTTACCGGCGTGTCCAGACACATTAACAGGTCCTCCGGTTCTAAAACGTTCTAAAACGACTCGTTTTCTCGTTTTCTTAGCTTTTATTCTGAAGGGGGAAATCAAACCATTAGAACGTACACGGACCCGAGGACATACTGTATAAAGGCAGCAGCGACATCAGCAATTGACAACAAACACTAGCGCGCATTGACAACTTGATCCAAGTCATCTGCCTATGAATAAGTGGCTCCTCAGCACCATCGTTGGAATGTCACATCACTGTCTGCTTCAGACGGTGACGCCACTTCCCCGATTCTCTTGTTGCCTGCATTTGACATGCATACATTTCCGGTTAAGTTCTACCTGGACACATCATCTGTCATTCGGGCTCTTACGTTTTATTCAGAATCAGAGCAAACTATAGGTCATTGCGGTCTGAGTAAATTTTAAGAGTTTTGTTTCTTCACCAACTTAAAAGCTGCTATAACGAGAGAACAGCTTATTTTTTCGTTCTCTACTTTTTTCTCAAAACTAAAAATAAGCTTTAAATCCAACTCTGTGCCTTGTGTCGAAAAAACAAGACTAAAATTCCGTTTGTGGCTCATATCAAGAGAGGACGAAACGAAAATCCAGTTTGTTTTGTATCTTTTCCTCATGATCAACTAACCAGAATTCAAGTACAGAAATACATATAAAATACATTTATGACACAGATTGATGAATAAATATAGATTCCTATTTTATGTTATTATACTTATGTTGTCATATTGGATTGGCTGGAGGAGGGACTGTGTCTCTCGGCTGGCCCCGGAACTGTGTAAAAACATCAGCAGCTTCGGCAATTGACAATAAACACTAGCACGCACTAGCGAGCAAAGACGCATAATAATCTATAATATTTAAAAGTGAACTGCTCTACATTTAATGATACAATACCATGGCATCGTTTTTTGTGCTTAATGTGCAGACACAGATAGAAATTAACAGTCGACCTCACGTCAATGCGTCACCTGGTGGTTAAAACGAGACTAGCACGCTGATTTTTTTTCAGCTTGTTGCAGGATTAAAAATCCTTAGTCTGGGACGTACCCGTTGCACGCTGGCGACGTGCACGTACTGCAGTAAAAAGCTGGTCGCTTTGAAGTGCTACAACTGCATAAGGCATACAACTCAAGAAATCCCACTTTGGCAGCATCAGGAGACAGGAAAACCAACTTTGCTAATGAGAATCTCCAGCAGAGCCAGAAAACACTGTCAACTGGGCTAAATGGTGAGTACACAACTTACAGAACTTGTGCCTTTTATGGCATTGATTATTTTGTATTGTGTATGTATTGCAATTTTATATTATGTTAAAGTTGTTGTAATAACAACTCATATAAAAATATAACAACAGTGTTGCAGTACAGAAGTACCATGCCACAAATACTTTACCTTTAGGGACAGAGACTGTCTTGTTCATCGCAGAGACTTCTTTGTTCACCATTGAGGACAATGATGTTTCTGCTAAACACAAAACTTCATATTTTTAAACTGCAACAGGTATATTTTCAGATCTCTAAATATAAAGAGTATCAGTTACCTACCGATAGCGCTGTCTTCACTACCCTGCTCTGTGGAGTCCATTGGGTAACTAGGTCCAATTCGTGTGTCCACTTCTGAAGCAGCTAAAGTATGGTCATCATCCGATTCACCTTCACTTGTTTTCTTCTTTGTATGTAGAGTGTAGCCACGTGCTTCCGAAGTTGAGTTGACCTGAGGTATTTTTAGGGGGCTTGGCTCCACACTGTTACAAACTCCCCCCGTCAGTTGCGGACCAGCGGGGCTTGACAGGATACTATTACAAACTGTCTGCAACCTTAAATTTCAAGTTTGGTGAAATAATTGCAGAGCCTCTGTCCTACTTTTGATAATTCTATTGCAACATCTTCATGGAGATTTATTTGGTCTTTTAAAAAACATTTCAGGTGAATTTTTGAAAGCTCACCAGCATGTCTTCGATTGAACACAACAATTTGTGCAAATGTAACCTTTGCAAGATCAGCAAAGTTTTGTTGAGTCTTGCTCTTCAAAGCTCCCTGATCATACAGCTTTTCACTCTAAAGAATATTGGACTTCAATGACTCAGTAAGGTCTCTGTAAATTTGCCCCTGTCAATGTGTGGTTTTCACTTCCCATCAGTAAAAGCTCTGTTTTCTGGGCGTGTTGCAAGCGAAGCTGCTCGCCACACCTCTGTGTGGAAGCGCAGAAGCTGAAACAATATATATACAATTTACACTGTTTTTGTCTTGCTTGTGCTGCTGCTCTGACATAATTTTATTTTAAAAATGTGCATTAATATTCAGAGCAATCACTGCATGACCTACTTGGGAACAAAAAGCATTGTTTAAAATTATATATTGACCTAACATTTTTACTGCTTTTAGTTATGTTTTTTAGTAATGTTGTTGGATCATTCTTGATAAACCTGACCGTAATATGTCTCTGTATCTGAAGTTGTTACAGGTATCTAGTTCACAGAGGCTAGTGAGTGTCAGAGTTCACGGTGAAGGACCCACACGCACAGCTCGCTTGGACTTAGGTAAGAGAGGATTTAATCAGGCTCGTGGTCAGGTAGGCAAAGTCGGTACACAGGTCAACACGATCAAGGCAAAGGTAAAGACAGGGGACAGGCAAGGCTAGGTCAAAAACACATGCACAATTGGTACCGGGCAAGACTTACTCGACACGAACGCTGGCTAGTTGAACGAATGAGTGAACAAACAATCTGGCGCTCGGAACATGTGAGTGCTGGAGCTTAAATGTTGGAGAGTGATTACTAAACAAAAACAGCTGACGGGGCACGTGATCAGAAAAGTAAAGTGACAACCAAAAACCCGAAGGAACCAATAACAGGAATTGTCAAAATAAACACATGAAATGGAAAACAAAAGTCCAGACCGTGACAGTGAGCTGGTGCTGGGGATTCCTGGGAAGAAAAATGAATCTCTTCATGCGTGGGTTGTAGATGAAGGCAGAGTTTCCTGATGAATAAAACTCTCACTGTATGTTGGATTTAGACCACCTGTGTAATAACTCCTTTTACCATTTGAGTAAAAATGTGTTTTTGTGTGTGATTTTCCTGAATAAAAGTCTTTTACCCCTCATAAAAAACAGAGTTCAGTGAAATATTTAATAGTTAAAGCCAACTTTATTGTCAACCAAAAAATGCACCACTACTCCAAAGCTGGAACAAACTATTATCTTCAAACTCCAATGTGCAATGTATAGGTTACTGAGTGAATTAAGAAGCTGGGGATTTGAGGACAGAAGCTTTTGCAGGGCCTTGCAGATGAAATACTTGATGGAAATAGGGTAAACAGTCCATGTCCTGGGTAGGGGGTACACTTGGTTATGTTGAAGATTTGTTTCTGCAGCAGGACAAGTATAGTTGTAGACAGATGACCAGGGAGATGTGGTGATCCTTGTTCTTATCCTTGTTCACTATTTGAAATATTTTGAGCGGGAGCAGTCCGTATCAGATGGAAGCCGTGGCTGTCCTCACCGTCACCTCATCAAAACTAAAGGTACTGCAATCAGAATTGTAAATTAGTAAAATCTTCAGAATTATGTGGGACAAAACCTTCTCTGCAAATGTAAAAAAAGATACATTTACAGTAAATTGTATTGGTCCTACAAATATAATGGCTATGGTACACAAGCTATAGGTAACTGACCAGATAAGCAGCAGTTATTCTAGAGATGTGACTAATGAGCAACTAAGCTTGCCAGACAACACAGTGACCATTCCAACTAACCATGTTAGAATTTGATAGAACAATGACAAAACCCCAAATCATAAGTTGATTTAGGCTGTGACACAGAACGGGGTAATAACAGACATAACCGCCTTCATCTGCAATATTTTAGTGTAATGATCACCCAGCTGTAGCTCTAAAGTGCAAAGGCCTGCTAACGGCATGCTAACGGCTAATGCAACAGACAAATAGGAGCGGCAGCACATGTCAACAGGACAAAAGCTCAATCCCTGCCTGTCGCCGATTGAAGGCCCATAGCTATTAGCTGTTCCCCACACAGGTGCGTAATTGCGCCAACTCAGAGTAGCACATTTTAAAATCACAAAGGCTCGGTCGACTGGCTGTAGCCGTTAGCAAAGCTAGCAATTAGCTTGGCTCACAAGCCTGTAGCCGCCGGAAGGCCAGCAGCTATTAGCTGTTGCCCCCAGTTGATTGCAAAAAAAGGCCAAAACCTAGACCCACCGCTCCCTGCCTGTAGCCGCTCGATGCCGATAGCTATTAGCTTTTCTCCACACAGGTGTGTTGCTGCAGGAGCCCACATAAGCGCATTTGAAGGGGACAAAGGCTCGGTCAACTGGCTGTAGACGTTAGCATAGCTAGCTATTAGCTTGCCTCACATATGGGTTACTACATTTTAAACAGACAAACTAGCATTTTAAAACATTATAAGTATCAAGCAAGTACTTACTTCGGTGAGTGAATGATGGACTGTAGGAATAGATCCTTTTTTCAAGCCGTGAAAAAAATCCAGCATTGTATGCACCCTTGTTTGAGATGCACATACATATAAATGCTAAGGCAGTGTTGCCGGCACCGGTCCATTTAAAATAAAAGTAACCCACAAAGTCCTTGCTTGTTGATCTCTTGGTAGAGTGAATAGGCTTTGGTGTTAGTTAAAACACCGGAGAACCGAACTATTTCCATCGGAGGACTGGATGCTGGTCTGTTCACGGTGAGTGAGAGGGGGGAAATGGCAGAAGTCCAGTTTTGGTTCGGTATCATTGTGGGGGTGGTGGTTTAGGATTTGCAGGGAGGACTCCCTTATCTGTAATAAAACGGGTGTAACGGTTTCAGAATAGGAGGGGTTCTGTCTCAATTGGATAAAGTCTCATAATTTGAAATAAGGAGGAAATGCACATTTTAGAGTCATAGTAACGCTCCAAAGTGTCTAAAAAGTGGATTTTGCATGATATGTCCCCTTTAAGGTTGCAGAAAGCACTTTTTGATTGTTTCACGTCTCGAGACGTGAAAGAAAACAGGTGCAGTATTTACAGGTGATCCAAAAACAACACAGGTGTCAGGATTACGCAGATATTGGACCCATATGCAGCGCGGACAGGTTGGTGGTTTAACTGATGGCAGTCTTTATTAGCAATCGTAGTCAAGGCAAGCAGGGTCATACACAGGTGAGCTCGAGCGTAAGCACAAAGGAGCCGACTCAAATCCAGGGACAGGCAAGTCCCCACTGACAGAACATCTAAGCAAACTACCGGTTTGTCACACTGATTTTAGCAGGGTTTCAGCAGGACTTCAGTGTGGTCTCACTAATCCCCATGCCAGGCCCCCGATTCCCCACTGTGACATATTCAATGAGTAGCTGCCTTTGTAATGCCCCCTAAGCCTCTCCTGAGAAATGTGTAGCAATGGCGCATTGATCCACCAGGTGGAGCAGTGATGTGTGAGCCAGGCACATATGTATACTTTTAGACTGTAAACAGATGATGCTATTCTGAAAAACATGTTCAAAATAATGTTAAAAAAGTGTTTCTCATCCTATGTTAGACACAACTATTTCCACTATTAATGAGTATTGGTGTCGTGTTCCTCTGCCACCTCTGCCTGTAAACCTGAACAACTGTTGGAAAGCATACCATACATCGCTGATTGGATGGTATCAAACTAAAAAAAACTACTCACTTAATCTATGCAATCCCACACAGATTGATGTCATAAAGAAAACTTGATATTCACTTTAAAGAAATAGACAGTAAAAAGTTCATGGCAGAAGGCTGCAGGGCTGTCATTAGCTTCAACAAACTGTACATCAACGGAGAGCTCTACCGGGACCGGGAAGCAACTCTGTGGCTGTACTAGCAGGTGGTATGTAACAAAAATGGTTTAATGTAAAAGGTTTGTTAAAAATAATAGATGCAATGCAACTAAGTGTTATAACTTTACATCCAATATTCAAACTCGTTCTCTCGCAGATGTTTCATGTAAATGTTTATTGTCATTCTAATGTCACTCACCCACTCACTTTGCAAAGCGCCAATCATGCTTAATTACTCACTTTCCTTTCACTTTAATTTTCCTTCCCTTTACTTTTACCATCACCTACTTTCACTCCACATTGTGTACATCCTCCTTTTCTCTATTCTCCTCCCACGTAGTCAGCCAGCTATGTAGCCCTCCAGCAGCCACACACATCTACTGCACAGGGGAAACACGTGCACATACATAGATAACACACAACTCAGAATACACAGGTACTCAAGGTTAGCCACACACCTAAAGTCTGTCACACCACATACACACAAGACTAGTGATTAACAGCAGTCAGGTAAGATATGACACCACTGAAGATTGTCACCTGGAATGTACGTGGAATCAATAAGAAGGAGAAACAATTTAAAATATTTAACCATTTGAAAACCCTACAAGCAGACATTGTTTTACTACAGGAAACTCATATTCCCAAAATTATAAATTACACTCTGGCATCAGCAGAGTTCCCACATGCTTACTTAGCCGGTTAATATTCTAAACAAAGAGGGGTCGCCATCTTGAAAAATAAAAAGATTAACTTTACTCATAACGATACCATTGTAGATCCAGAAGGGAGATATATAATCATTAATATCTTGATAGGAAACATTGAATATTGCATAGCTAATGTGTATGGCCCTAATGTTGACGACCCCTCTTTCTTTCACAGCTTCTTTACATCACTGTCTGCTCACTCTGGTTCCAAACTTATAGTAGGAGGGGACTTTAATTTAGTATTCAACCCAGAGTTGGACAGGCTAAGCAAAGCTGTGAGCAACAGGAACTGGCAATCAGTACAGACCTTAAAACAGTACATGGATGATTTCAGTCTCTGTGACACATGGCGCTCTCCATCCTACATCCAGGGAATATACCTTTCTTCAGTTCACCACTCTCACTCCCATATAGATTATATTTTAGTAAATAACCCAGTCTTACAAGATGTCTCTGACACCAAGATTCACTCTATCACAATCAGTGATCATGCACCAAAGTCCATTTCGTTGATTAAGACAGTCACACCATCAACCAGGAATTGGAGGTTTAATACATCATTACTCAATGATCAAACCTTCATCAGTTAAGTCAGGAGAGAGTGGCCAACCTTTATAAAAATCAACGATACACTGGGAACCTCACCCTGTGTTCTTTGGGAGACTGGGAAGGCAGTTATGCGTGGTAGAATAATTTCATATTCATCGCACAAGAAAAAAAAGGACATGCTACTAGAATTAGAGCAAAAAATAACATCTCTAGAGATTAAATATACTGCCTCACCAACCAATGATAGAATCCTAGAAGACCTAAGGAATCTAAAGCTGAAATTAAATAATATAATTGATTGCAAAACTCAGTTTCAGAAAGATCAATTACGCTGGGAGAACTTTGACCTTGCAACAAATGTGGTTAATTTTTTAGCTAACCAATTAAAAAAATAATGAAGAGAAAAAAATCCTCCATTCAATACCTAATAAGAAAGGAAATATAACTTGTGATCCCCATGAAATAAATGATACCTTTAAAAACTTTTACCAAGAGTTATATAGTCCCAAATAGACCCATCCACCTCAGCCATAGAGGCGTTTCTGAATAGAGTAGAACTGCCAAGGCTAAAGGAAGAACAATCCACAACTCTAGGCCCATTGTTATCTTTAGCAGAACTACATGAAGCTCTGCAGGAGATGCCCAATAAAAAAGCTCCAGGACCAGATGGATTCCCAACTGAATTTTATAAGGAGTTCTGGTCCATGCTGAGACTCATCTTTTACAAAATGGTAGTTGAAATTAAACCACAGCATTCATTACCAACAAATATGAATTCTGCCTTTATAAGCCTGCTCCATAAACAAGGAAAAGACCCTATACCCCCATCAAGTTATAGTTTCTTTTAGCCACTCTGCACAAATTCGGCATTGGGAAATCATTCATAGACTGGTTCCAAATATTATACAGCTCAGCAAACGCCGCAGTCAGAACAAACAACCAGATCTCACCAAGGTTTAATCTGCATAGAGGGACAAAACCGGGCTGCCCACTTTCCCCATCACTATTTGCAATATTTATTGAACCTCTAGCCGAAGCAATGAGACAGCATGAAGGATTACTGGAATATTGACCAAATCAGTAAATCATAAAATAAGTTTATATGCTGACGATGTGTTACTGTTTCTCCTGGAGCCACAGACGTCTCTTCTTACAACTATCAGCTTCATAGATGAATTCTCAAGACTTTTAGAATACTCTATTAACTGGACCAAATCTATAGTGCTACCACTTAACCTTAAGGTGACTAACATCTCTTCTACCACACTCCATTCAGGGAACATTTAATACTTGGGCATTGAATTGTCGTCTAGGCTATCAGAGCTTATTGATCTAAACTACAATCCATTATTAAAACAAATAGAAGCCAAGCTCAAAGATGGCAGTCCATTTCACTTATGGGCAGAATTGCCATAAAAATGATGATCCTGCCAAAAATTAATTACATATTCTCAATGATTCCAACTCAGCCAGCCCTGGCGTGGTTTAAGACATTAGACTCCTACATCTCACAGAACCATGTCCACAAATGGATAAAACCCATGCCAGCAGACTCCTCCTGGATAGACATTGAAAAAACATTTTGTGGAAATATTAAAGTTGCAGGGGCGGCACGGTGGTGCGGTGGGTAGCACTGTCGCCTCACAGCAAGAAGGTTCTGGGTTCGATTCCCGGAGGCGGCCCTGGTGCCTTTCTGTGTGGAGTTTGCACGTTCTCCCCGTGTCTGCGTGGGTTCTCTCCGGGTTCTCCGGCTTCCTCCCACAGTCCAAAGACGTGCATTAGGTTGATTGGCTTCTCTCCATTGCCCGTAGGTGTGAGTGTGTGAGTGAATGGTTGTTTGTCTATGTGTTGCCCTGTGATGGACTGGCGACCCATCCAGGGTGTACCCTGCCTCTCGCCCGTAGCCAGCTGGGATAGGCTCCAGCACCACCCGTGACCCCGCACTAGGGAGTAAGCGGTTAAGAAGATGGATGGATGGATTAAAGTTGCAGATCTGCCCTTTATCAGCACCAAAATCAAACATCATAGTTGTTACCAGAGCATTAGCATAAAAGCATCTCTGACAGGCCTGGTGGGATTTTCTTAAAATTAATGGGTCTTCGCTTACTCTTTGCCAAAACACACCTCTCTGGAACAACCCAGACATCATACAAAACAAAAAGGCAATACACTTTCCAACTTGGCATATCAAAGGGATAACACATCTGAAACATGTTTTCACAAGAGACAAGTTTACCTCTTTTGAAGAATCAGTTTCCCACTATGAAATCACTAGTGCCAATTTCTTAGAATACCAACGACTAAAGTCAATACTTAATGCAAAAAGTAAGAATACTCCAATCCACATGCAACCACCACCAGTAATAGAGTGATTTATTGACAATAAGGAAAAAGGACAGTATCCAAAATCTTTCTTAATTTCCAATGTAGATCAGACAGTGAGTCTTCCAATCTCTAAATGGGAAGCTGATCTCAACATCACCACTAATTACACGTTCTGGAATAATATATGTTTTAATTTATAGCCCTAAAAAATACCAATTTACAACTAATACAATATAAAATTCTTCATTGAACTCACTATACAGGACAAAGGATGTTCCAAATGGGTCTCACAAACTCAAATAATTGCCCTCACTGTACAGATAACACAGCAGATAGATTCTTACATGCATTCTGGTCATGTTCACCTGTGCAGCAATTTTGGCTGCAGAGTATGTGAACACCTGTCAACCCAGTTAAGCTGTCCAATCCCAGCAGCCCCTGCACTTTGTCTTCTAGGAGATCTAAGTGGGCTTGATCTAGAGACAAACTCATGAACTCATGAACTGGAAAACTAAAAACATTAGGCATTACTCAGTAGCTGAAAAGCTTGTTAGATTATACCACCTTAGACACATTGTCTGCTTCATCAAATCAATGAGCAAAACTATACTCTGATTGATTCCATTTCCAAGTAGGGATGCGTGGAGCTCGGGTGCTGCGTCATGCGTCATGTCTGGCACAGTGGTGGTAGGATGACTGGTGGTTGGGGGTGCTTACCTACCTAAGGAACAGGGACAACGGGACTGGTGGATTCTGGGCTGGCCGCATGGGTCCCCTGGGTGTGGTGGCTGCTAAGACCGACGGTCCTGTGCCGGAGTAGGGCCATTTTGAGGGTTGGCGTGTGCCTGTCTCCGGGGAGCGGAGGCGTGCCTCCCTGCCGGTGTGCGGGGGGCGGACCTGGGGGTGGAAACCTGGGTGACCTGCGTCCGAGGGACTCCCTCCGGGGGTGCCTGCCTGTGCCTGGAGGGGTGTCTCTCCCCTGGGGCGCTGCCCCTGCTCGGGTGGGGCGCTGCCTGCCCTAGCGGTCCGGCGTCCTCTGGTAACTGCTCGGACCTGTTGGGGGGGGTTGGCGGACTACTCGGGTGCGACCTTGGCCCTGTGCGGAGGTTGGCCCTCAATGCACACCCGCAAAGTATGTGTGTAGGTTTGAGTGTAGCACTACACGGGGCGAGCATGGGCATACTTGAGCGAGAGAATGGGTAAGTGTGAAAGAAGGGTGAGGATGGCTCTGGCTGTGCTGCGTGTGGTGCCTGGGCAGTAGCACTGCGGTCTCGGCTGTCTCTTCCTGGCTGGGGGTTGTGGGGGGCGGTGGGATGGGTAGCAGAGCCAGTCGGGAACCTGGCTCTGCAGACCCTGGTGCTCTGCTTCCCAACTACATTTTTCCACATTCATCCACTTAGGTCTGCAAGGGGCGTCCTGCTGATGGAGGGACCGGGGCTACCGGGAAGTGGTTCCACCCCTCCCAAGTGGGATGCTCTGCAGTTTTAATTGCATTAGTCATACACACTCGTCCAGAAATCTGGGGGCTCCTTCCGGGGGGGGGGCAGTGGACAGAGCCTTCACATTGATGGCTCTGTCTGCTGGACCCCTCGGAGAATTGGCGATCTCCCAAAGTTCCTCATACTTAGCCACATACACACATTTTTAGGGCTTGGGGTGGGCTCTTTCACTGGGGCCTGGGGCTGAGGCAAGTTGTGGCCTCGCCCACTGGCCTTGGTGGAGAGATCACCACCCAGTTTTAACTGCAAAAAGAAATTTAGGGTGAGGGGGGGCACTGTCCGGGGGACACACTGTCAGCCAGCGGTCATGCTCCTGGAGGTGTCACCCACCTTCAGTGCACTTTAGTTCCACACACTCACGTCCAAGCTGGGTTGCAGGGTTCTGGCGTGCCTAGGGTGGTCTCTGAACTGAAGGTGTGTGGGCTCCCTAGCTGCGAGGATTCTTTCCTCTGCTTGTTGGATGGGCGTAGTGGCCGAGCTCCTCACATCACCCTGGCTTTCACAAGTGGCTTTGTTCATGCACCAATGTCTGCCTCACCCTTTAAGTGAATAATGGTAAGCTACAGCTCTACTAACCCTGTAGTGGGACACTCAACACCTGAGCTGATAAACAGGCTTTCCAAACCAACTGTAAATGTTACTGATACTTATCACTACCAATATCAATAATGTGTGAATATGGAAATTGTGGTGTTCTATGTCATGACTTTTATTAAGTAGTATGGGATATGTATAACAATGCATATGTATATTTATATGATATGTATATGTTTCTATGAGTATGTGCACATACCTTAACACTATTATTGGTATTAGTAATAATCTCCAAGGTAAACCACAGTACAACAGTTGTTTAGTCATGAATGTGTTAGCCTAAGGTACATCCCTGCTTATTTATTTTGCACTGATTGTTTACTTAACAGATTTGCTTGGTTTCAGCAGCTGGTTGCACCCCCCCTCCCGCACACACACCCTAAAGCAGAAACTTAACATGTCCACCAACACAGCAACATATTTGGGATTAGCTACATAAACCATACATCAAGAAGAGTATATATATTTTATATATAACCCTTGTTAAAGCAAAGCTGTCCATCACAATATGGCATTCAGCTTAATATATGCTGCTTGTTAAACTGCTGGACAGAACAAAAAAAAACTGGCTATTGGGACATGGAATGTCACGTCCCTGGGCGGAAAGGAGCCTGAGCTTGTGCAGGAGGTGGAGCGGTACCGGCTAGAAATAGTAGGGCTCACCTCCACACACAGCCTGGGTCCGGAACCCAACTCTTTGAGAGGGGCTGGACCCTTTTCTACTCTGGATTTGCCTGCGCTGAGAGGCGGCGGGCTGGTGTGGGCTTGCTCATAGCTCCCCAGCTTAGTCGCCAAGTGTTGGAGTTTTCCCTGGTGGACGAGAGGGTCGCTTCCCTGCACCTATGGGTGGGGGATAGGTCACTCACTGTCATTTGTGCTTACGGGCCAAATGGTAGTGTGGTGTACCCTGCCTTCTTGGGGTCTCTGGAGGGAGTGTTGGAAAGCGCTCCATCTGGGGACCCCATCGTTCTTCTGGGAGATTTCAATGCCCATGTGGGTAATGACAGTGATACCTGGAGAGGCATGATTGGGAGTAACGGCCTCCCTGATCTGAACCCGACTGGTGTTATATTATTGGACTTCTGTGCTAGGCACAGTTTGGCCATAACAAACACCATGTTCGAACATAAGGGTGTCCATCGGTGCACATGGCACCAGGACACCCTAGGCCGGAGGTCGATGATAGACTTTGTAGTCGTTTGACCTATTCACCTGTTCAACTGTTCGGCGCCTCAGGAGGGGGAAGCAGTTCTTTACCAACTTGGTTTTCAGTGGAGTTGGGGAGCTGTTGACCTCAACTGGGGATGTCATTGGACGATGAAAGGAGTACTTTAAGAATCTCCTTAACCCCTTCGACATGCTTTCTGCTGAGGAAGCAGAGGCAGGGGACTCAGAGGCGGACTCGCCCATCACCCAGGTCGAGGTCACCGAGGTAGTTTGTAAGCTCCTCGGTGGCAGGGCAGCGGGGGTGGATGAGATCCGTCCTGAGTACCTCAAGTCTCTGGATGTTGTGGGGCTGTCTTGAGTGACACGCTTCTGCAACATTGCGTGGACGAGGGGAAAAGTCCCTCTGGACTGGACAACCGGGGTGGTTGTTCCTCTTCACAAAAAGGGGGACAGGAGACTGTGTTCCACCTATAGGGGGATCACACTTCTCAGCCTCCCTGGGAAAGTCTATGCCAGGGTACTGTAGAGGAGAATTCGGCCGATAATCGAACCTCGGATACAGGAGGAACAATGTGGTTTTCGGCCTGGTTGTGGAACGCTGGACCAGCTTTATACCCTCAGCAGGGTGCCTGAGTGTTTGTGAGAGTTTGCCCAACCAGTTTACATGTGTTTTGTGGATCTGGAGAAGGAATTCGACCATGTCCCTCTTGACATCCTGTGGAGGGTGCTCCGGGAGTATGGAGTCCAGGGCTCTTTGCTAAGGGCTGTTCGGTCTCTGTACAACCGGAGCAGGAGCTTAGTTCGGGGGTCTGGTTTGGGGAACACAGGATAGCATCTCTGCTTTCTGCAGATGATGTTGTCCTGTTTGCTTCATCAGGCCAGGACCTTCATCGTGCGCTGGTGCGGTTTGCAGCTGAGTGTGAAGCATCTGGGATGAGAATCAGTTCCTCCAAATCTGAGGCCATGGTTCTTGACCAGAAAAAGGTGGGTTGCTCTCTCCAGGTTGGAGGAGAGTTCCTGCCCCAAGTGGAGGAGTTCAAGTATCTTGGGGTCTTGATCACGAGTGAGGGAAGGAAGGAGCGTGAGTTTGACAGACGGATTGGTGGTGAAGAGGAAGCTGAGCCGAAAGGCAAAGCTCTCAATTTGCCGGTCAATCTATGTTCCTACCCTCACCTATGGTCATGAGCTTTGGGTTATGACCGAAAGGGCAAGGTCATGGATACAAGCGGCTGAAATGAGCTTCCTCCGCAGGGTGGCTGGGTGCTCCCTTAGAGATAAGGTGAGGAGCTCTGTCACCCGGGAGAAGCTCGGAGTAGAGTCGCTGCTCCTTCACATCGAGGGGAGCCAGTTAAGGTGGCTCGGGCATCTGGTTCGGATGCCTCCTGGACGCCTCCCTGGGGAGGTGTTCTGGGCATGTCCCACCGGTAGGAGGCCCTGAGGAAGACCCAGGACACGCTGGAGAGGCTATGTCTCTCGGCTGGCCTGGGACCCGGCCCCGAATAAGCGGATGAAAATGGATGAATGGATGGATGGATGGATGGATGGATGGATGGATGGATGGATGGATGGATGGAAATCATAATTAATTTGTTGTCTTTGATTCTTGTAGATCTGTGTAGTGTTATTATGTATATAATGTAAAGTGTGTTTGTAAATAAATACTTGCGACTAATATATCAACATGTTGATTTTGTCGTCCGGTATACTCTGCCACAATCATAAAATATGATTTAACAACAGTGGCAGGGAAGATGCAGGACATAAGTCACGTTAATGTGGTGCATATTTGCTAGGTTTTCATATAGTTTGAATTGCTAGTGGTCAGTATATAGTGTTTGAGAACCGCGGCCCTTATTACAACGCCCACAGCGCCACCTGCTGTAAATGAACAAAATGAACGACTGACTCGAAATGATTCGTTCACTTTACTGAACGAGACTTAAAGATCCGAGTCAGTTGAAAGAACGGAACTTTCCATCACTACTGTTTGTCTATCTACCAAACAGTGTGTGATATCACACAATCAGTTCTACGGTTTGCTCTCAGAACTGCTTCTATACTTGATCTATACTGATTGCACAGGTCAGACACTAGATTTTGTGATCAAAGCTCTACCTTTTGGTTTTACCCTGGAATTGCGCTAAATTTGTGTTAAAAATGTGGGTGGCCACATCAGCATGTTTAACACCTACTACAAACAGCACAAGAAGGGGGGCTGCTGATAACTGGGTGGAAAGGCACTGGTATGAGGAGGATGAGCGCGTGTAAGTCAACTGGAATCAGCGAAAATCAACCAATGCATCTGTACTGAGCTGATACTGAGCTTTTGCACATCTTCAGTAAATGGTAATGTTAAAGGTTTGTTGTACTTGGCATCACTCAATTCAGGGCACTGTTAGGCACCAACTTAACAACAAGTAGGCGGTTCTGGAGATTTGTTTAATATACATTTTATATTACTACTTTCATCTTAGAAATAAAGCTAGAATTAGAAGCTTCCTCTCCCAGAGTGATGCAGAGAAACTGATTCATGCATTTGTTACCTCTAGGCTGGACTACTGTATCAGATCACAGAGATCACATTTTTCCTACATTAGCTTCTCTGCACTGGCTGCCTGTAAAATGTAGGATAGAATTTAACACTAGAACTACTGGGTTTTCTAACTATACCCATTCCAACTACAAGGTGTTCAAATGATCTGATAAATATTTAGTCTCAACTAAACTATAATACTTATAAATAAATAAAACTACTTAATGGTATGAATCCCAAGGCTTTAATGAGCAGCTGGTGTGAATTTTATGTTTGAGGAGCAAAGACTGTGGCCACAATCGCAATTTCCAAATGTGTCTCCTTCTGCGTTCCTCCCAAACGTCTGCCAAAAATCATCATTAGTCAATGGGGAAAATTCAGGATCTCTTTGCGCTTTGAGATCGATAGCGACTAAAGTATAGATCTGACATCACACGCTCTAGCTCACGCAATACACACTAATGGAAAAGCTGAAAATTTAACAAAACCCAAAGTTGAAAACTATAAAAGATACGAGAACGCTGATTTACACAGATAAAGTTGAAAGATGATAGACGATTTTGAAGTTGAAATGCCTTTCTACGCCAAAGTATGACGATGACAGACACTGATGAAAAGAGTCGAATTGAGAAAAAGTTGAACAATGATTCCCATAGACAACCATTATAAAAAAAACGATGAAAAAAGTTATAATTAACCAGTCAGAACCAACAATCTTGCCATTTAAGGTAATAATTACGTTGTTCTTTTATTGTGAAAGGCTTTAGAGGTCATGTGTGAGTGATTACTAAACTATGAAATAGTCGTTAAATGCTCATAATTTATCATTCAAAAGCAAAAAGTAGCCCTATTAAATCAAAAGATTTAGATTAAGACCTTTCAGAATAAAAGCACCATAATAAGTGTGGGTGTGGTTAATTACTGAGCTTTAAAATAGTCTGATTAACGATTGGTAATTATTCAGAACCAGAAACTTAAAGCAATTGGTTGCATTGGTGCTTTTATTTTAAAAGGATTTAGAGGAAATGTGTGGGGTTAGTAACGTAACTGTCAATTAGTCTTTAAATCGTCATAATTAATAATTAATTGAATAATTAACCATTCAAAGACGTTCTACGCCAAAGTATGACGACGACAGACGTTCATGAAAAGAGAGAAAAAGAGAGTTGACAAAATAAAAAAAAGGTAAATAACATTAAAAGTTGAAAAGTTGAAAACGTGAAAAGTAATAGCCTTGATTGTCTAGCAATGACGCACGTTTTGAACCTTAAGCGACATTTCTACAATGAAGCAATAAGAAGAAGATAGCAATCAAAAAACGGGGTGGAAAAGGTATAATAATAAAGAAATCTGAAGATAACAAGCTCTCCCACTAAATACTGCATTACAGTCTAAAATCCATATTGAGTTAGATACAAATTATGGACCTATGGAGCACTTAATGTAGCTGCAGTGAACTTTACTATTATATATGAATAATAATGAAAGACAAGGAGTGGAGTGTTTTAAAATATGATGTGGCTGCTGAATTTCTGCACATATGAACAATGGTTTAAAGGTAATACAACAGCAGACCACTGTATTCTGCAGTGTGGTTCCCTTGACCAGGTTTGTGCGCGAGTGACAGGCTATGAATTTTAATAGAGCTCCAAAATAGACTCTGTCCCCAAAGCGCATGCCTCTACACATCTTCAATTTCAAATGGTGGAAAACAAATGAAGAGAAAGGGGGATAGAGAGAGGCGAATATGATGCTGTAAAAAAACATAAAAAAATTGTGAGGAACACAGCGAGGAAAGGAAAGTGAAAGGGAGCTGATCCAATCTTCAAGCACCTTGCACACATTTGAATCAGGTTTTGTGTTTAAAGGGCATGTCACAAAACATTGTACAGGAAAACAAAAAAACAGTAGCCAGTAAAGGGAGGTTTATTTCCATGATTCCTTTTCCCTTTTTTCTTATAAATAAATATTAATTAGTGGGAGAGCTGGCAACAATCACTTCCATGATTGCTTCCAGCATTCAGTGTTGTTTTTCTAATCTTTATAGCCACAATAAATGCTATCAGAATTATTATTAGTGGGACAGCTGGCAACAGCTACTGTTGTTACTACTATTACTACTACTATAGCGCATACCTTTTTTTTATTTGGCTTCATGGATACGAGCCACCGCACGGTTAGGATACAATAGGTGGCAGTAGTGCGACATTGAGAATGCAATCCACCGCAATCCTCCACAGAAGAAGACGACCCACTACAGAACTGCACAACATTAGCCAGCTGGTTCGGTAGCGTAGTAGAACCATACGTCTACGATCCCGAATTTGACCCTGAAGCTGAAGAGGAGGCTGTTGAAGTCACCACATTTCGGCTGATGCAAGATGTGCCTCATTGGTAATGTCGCATTTACTTCAATTTAATTGATTAATGTAATTTGCAAAGTGACTAGTGGTTGCTAATGCAAATGCTAAATGGCCTGTGCAGCTTGAATATTCACAACACAACTTACCTGGAAAACTCTCGTTAATAGAAAACAGTACTTTAGCTTACATTATACAAATGAATAAAAGTTTGACAGCATAGCTGAAATAATATAAATACATTTTACATTTACACATTTCACTGTTTTTGTCTTACTTGTGCTGCTGCTCTGACATAATTTAATTTAAAAAATGTGCATTAATTTTTAGATCAATCACTGCATGACCTACCTGGGAACAAAAAGCATTGGTTCAAATTATATATTGACCTGATGTATTTTTACTGCTTTTAATTATGTTTTTTGATCAATCTTGATAAACCTGACAGTAACATGTCTCTGTATCTGAAGTTGTTACAGGTATCTAGTCTACAGAGGCTAGTGAGCTGGTGCTGGGGATTCCTGGGTTAAAGAATCTGAGTTGCCATCTCTTCATGCTTGGGTTGTAGATGAAGGCAGAGTTTACTGATGGATAAAACACTAAAAGACTCATTGTATGATGGATGTAGACCACCTGTGGAATAACTCCTTTACCATTTGAGTAAATATGTGTTTTTTGTGAGTGCAATACTCCATTAAGAATTTTTTTTAATATATATATAATTTATGTGCTTTTTATTTATGGCCGGTCCAAAATTTATAGCTTACCATATTAGTATTGAAATTACGTGTTTTTCTCTTTCTATGATTTCCTGAATAAAAGTGTTTTCCATTCAGAAACAGAGTTCAGTGAAATACGTAATAGTTAAAGTTAACTTTATTGTCAACCAAACCTTCATACCTTAATGTGCAATGTATAGGTTACTGAGTTAATTAAGAAGTCTGGAGGTTTAAGGACAGAAGCTTTTGCAGGACCTTGCTGACGAAATGCATCGAAGTAGGGTAAACAATCCATGTTCTGCGTAGTGGGTACACTTGGTTATGTTGGAGATTTAATTCTGCAGCAGGACAGGTATAGTTGTAAACAGATAACCAGGGAGATGTGGTGATCCTTGTTCGCATCACTATTTGGAAGACTGAGCGGAAGCAGTCCTCTACCAGATGGAAGCTGTGGCTGTCCTCACCATCACCTCATCAAAACAAAAGGTACTGCAATCAGAATTGTAGATTAGTAAAATATTCATTATTATGTAGGTCAAAACCTTCTCTAATGTGAGAATACACAATACCAGACAAAATATTAAACCAAACAAGACAACAGGCCTGTCTCTGCTAAAACAACAGATAAACAATTGTTACTGTGACACAGGGCGGGGTAATAACAGACATAACCGCGTTCATCTGCAGTTTCTTATTGTAGCGATCGACCAGCTGTAGCTCTAAAGTGCAAAGGCCTAAAGGCATGGTAACCGCTAACGCAACACATAAACAGGAGCAGCAGCACGTCAACAGGACAAAAGCTCGATCCACCGCTTCCTGCCTGTCTCCTATCGAAGGCCCATCGCTATTAACTGTTCCCCACACAGGTGTGTGACTGCGCCAACTCAGAGTAGCCCATTTGAAAGGGACAAAGGTTCGGTTGACTCACTGTAGCCGTTAGCAATGCTAGCGATTAGCTTGTCTCACATGTGGGTTACCACATTTTCAAGACCAACTAACATATTAAGACATCATAAGTATAAAGCACAAACTTACTACAGCAAGCTAGATCCACCGCTCCTTCCCTGTCCTCGCTCGATTGACGATAACGATCAGCTGATTAGTAGTGTAGTTGGTAATGGTTCGCCCTCGGAAGGCAAAGGTCCGCGGTTTGATCCCTGCCCACGGAATCAGGTGTGACCTTGAGCGAGTCACTTTACACAAGCTCCCTGTGCGCCGTTCACTATGGCAGCTCACTGCTCCCCGCGGGGATGGGTCAAATGCAGAGAACAAATTTCCCCACTGTGGGACTAATAAGGGTTAATTTCTTTCTTCTTCTTTCTTTCTGTTCCCCACAGGTGTACGTGATTACAGAAAAAGGACAAACGCTAGACCCACCGCTCCCTGCCTGTAGCCACTCGATGCTGATAGTCATTAGCTTTTCTCCACACAGGAGCCCACATGAGCACATTTGAAGGGGACAAAGGCTCGGTCAACTGGCTGTAGCCATTAGCATAGCTAGCTAGTAACTTGCCTCACACATAGGTTACATTTTAAACGGACAAACTAACATTTAAAAACATTATAAATATCAAGCATTTACTTACTTCAGTGAGTGAATGACAGACTGTAGAAATAGATCCTTTTTTTCCAACAGGAAAAAACAACAGTGAAACAAATACAGCATTGTACGCACCCTTGTTTGAAATGCATATACGTATAAATACTGAAGCAGTGTTTCTGGCACCGGTCCGTTAAAAATAAAAGTAACCCACAAAGTCCTCACTTGTTGATCCCTTGGTAAAGTGAATAGACTTTGGTGTTGGTTAGAACACCCAAGAACCGAACTATTTCTATGGGAGGACTTGGGTGCTGCCGTGCCCGTCTGTTCACGGTGAGTGAGAGGGGGGAAATGGCGGAAGTCCAGTTTTGGTTCGGGATCATTTTGGGGGTGGTGGTTCAGGATTTGCAGGGAAAACTTCCTACCAGTCTGACGACAACTGGGACCCGGCCTCAGCGTAGGACGAGGTCTCTCTCCATTGGATAAGAAAATTTACGTTTTCAAAATGTGAAAAAAGGAGGAAATGCATTTCTACCATGCTCAGTGTGTGTATGTGTGACTCATAGAGTTGGACTTTACAAATGTACCTAATAAAATACTTGAATTCTCATTATACATATTTAGATGTAGTATTTGTCAGTCTACCCGCTCCAGGAGCGGTTTTAAATTTAAAAAACAGAACAATTGAATCTTCTAATCAAGCTCAGATAAACATAACAAAAGAGAGCCTCTTTTCAGACAGAACGACCAATCCACAGCACCAGTTAGACTGGTTTCACACCACCCCCTTCTCCCCAAAGCATCAGAGTCCTGCAGTGCTGTTACCTGATGTGATGCAACCAGATACATTTGGGAACTACTTAACCAGAAGATTCTTCAGAGACCAATCACTTCAAAGAGCCTAGTGGTTAAAGCACACAACTTCTCACCCAAAGTTTTTTAAACAAACAGTTTTTGTCAGTTGGTGGTTTAATATAAGAAACTCTTATATCCTGAAGCCATAAACTTAACGCTTTCTTTTTAACAAGTTTTATTTACAAATTTTATAAACATCTAGTTAATTTGACCATTTTATAAACCAGGTTGTCTGAAAGTTGGGTCATTGCAGCTACATTCTTAGAGCAGAAATGTTTCTCAAGGAGCTTCTACATTAGACGTCCTTCATGGGGGACAGGGTCTTCACACCTTTTGATAGTCCTTTGTTCAACTGATAAGCCAGGTGTTCTTTACAGGTGTGAAGTGAAGCCTATTGTAAATGGAGGATAATGTGTACAGTAACTTTACTCAGACTCAAGGTTCCGGCACTTTTGTTAATGTTTCTACTTTAAGAAAAGTCTGTAAGTTAACTTGAAAAATATTGAGCCGTCACAATCAGCCGATTGTGGTAACATTTGGCAGTAAAAGATGACTGAAATGACACAGAACTACAGATGGAGCGGTTAGTTTTCGCTGATTTCAATCGACTGTCAGTGCAGCTGATCACTCACTTATCACACCCTCATGAGCCGAGTGTCAGCAGCCCCCCTCCTTGGTCTGTCTGGTGTTAAAAGGTGTTAAAAATGTTAATGAGGCCACCACCATTTTAGCACCAAAGACGCAATTCCAGGGTAAAACCAAAAGGTGGAGCTTTAGTATCTGACCTGTAGAGTTAGGGCAGTATTAGGTTGAATTGGACTTTACAAATGTACCTAATGAAATTCTTAAATTTTCATTCTATATATTTGTCCATATTCACTTGGATGTAGTGTGCGTCAGTCTGCCTGCTTCAAAAGCTGTTTTAAATAAAAAAAAGAGCATTTGAATCTTCTAATTAAGCTTAGATGAACATAACCAAAGAGAGCCTTTTCAGACAGAACGACCAATCCAAAGCACTAGTTTCACTGGTTTCACACCACCCCCTTCTCCCCCAACCTGTGGAGTGCCTAGAGTGCGTGATTTTTTAAGACATAACGTCTGTCTTTAACTTGTCACTTTCATTCTATCGACGTAATTTTTTAATGTGTTCGTAGTCAGTCTTAACCCTTTATCTTGACTGAGCAGAAAGACAGCGCCAGCCTCTGTCTGTGTTGAGCTTAAGGGGGAGTGTGTGTGTGTGTGTGTGTGTGTGTGTGTGTGTGTGTGTGTGTGTGTGTGTGTGTGTGTGTGTGTGTGTGTGTGTGTGTGTGTGTGTGTGTGTGATGGTTACAAGCTTGCTGAAAGATGGACAGACCCGAGAGTGTGTGTATTTTATTTGTGAATGTGTGTTTGTGTTAGTCTGCAAGGCAAGTAAGATGGGGTTAGACGGGATACAAAATCTCAAAGAATTTGTGTTAGAAGAAGGGGGTTGAGGGTTCATAAGAAAACACTGCAAGATGCTGCAAGAGACAGAGAGGCATAAGAAGTTATATGTTGATGCAAACACTTATTGTAATTTTGCTGTCTATGCAGTGCAAGGTAGTCCTGCTTGTGTGACTGCATCCATCTTGCTTTTTTTAAACCAAAGGTCCAGTCTTCTGATATTGGCATTGTGCACAGCACATTGTATAGAAAGCTCATCAGTACTGGTTGCCTATTGGGGTGTTATCAGACCTAGTAAGGTAACAGCATGCTTCTAGACTGCACCCAGATAAAGGGGGGCAGAATAAAAGAGATAAAATGGGGGCCACCTCATCTCATTAACAGCTATCTGGTGCTCTGCAGACATAAGGACGTACAGAGTGGCTCCTATGCAGAGCATAAATTAAAACACCCACAGAAAGAACTGACTGACTGACTGAGCAGAAAGGTGGTGCATGTTGACGGGGGCTGACGCGAAAGATAAGAGATGTAACATGATGTGTGCATAACAAGTAAACGAAGAAGCTTATTAAGAGTAATGTTAGTGTGTGCTGTGACTCTAGCGCTTCACACTTGAGCATACTGAGAATTATAAAGCAATGTTTAGTAGTAGTAGTAGTAACTAAACTTTATGAAAGATAGGGTGGTATCTATTCTATGTTCCAAGAACTTTTTTATGCTGCTAGGTCTTCATATCGGTTCCCTACACTCTTCTACAAGACTGACTAAGTATTGTGAGTATTGTAATATAGCCATGCGGTGTTGTTATAATAATAGACCAGAGAAGGCGCTAGAAGATTGGTAGAGTCATAGAAAGAATTAGAGCAGTTCCTGTATACGCTGTGCTGGGCGACGGTTCCATGTTAAACATACATTAAAAGAGTTCCAACTAGAAAAATTAATTTCTCAGGAAATTACGTGGGAGAGCTGATCTGCTGCCACAACGATGCCAAACGCTGATTAAGCTGCTGACGTCAAAAAGTTGACGACGGCAAAACGATGAAAACGAGAAAACGTTTAAGATTAAAACAATGACAAAAGATGGCGATTAAAAAGATGACTATGACAAGATTAAAAAGATGGCAATGATTCAAAAGTTGACCGAGGTGCATTGTTGACAATCATAAATAAGCTGACTAGCTCAGCAGCTGCTGCTTCTAAAGATGCCAAACTGCCTTGCAGGTCTTTGATTATAAACAGCAGCTCTGAGAAGCTGAGAAGGTTTTGGTGGAAATTTGTTGCAAATGGATGACCGCTTACATCAAGCCTGTCCTGCATCAGTTTCTACTTCTCTTCCTCCTACTGCCAGCTAATTATATGGCCCAAGATAGTGGTGTCATTAGCAAACCTGTATATTGCAGGATTCAGAGTTATATTAGAAGTCCAATGTGCACAGGGAAAACAGTAGAGACAGTATAGTCCCTTACTATGTTCCAGTGCTGCTAGCCAATGTTAGACTTGCCTAGTGGCACATACCCTTTATTGCTAAGATTCTTGAAAAAAATCGTAGCTAGACAACTATCTGACCAGATTTTCAGTCAGGATTTAGAAAACATCATAGCACAGAAGCAGCTCTGCTTAGAGTCACTAATCATCTCTCATCTTCAGACAATAGTCTAGTTTCTGTCCTCATCCCGTTAGATCTTAGTGCTGCATTTGATACAATGACTGTGCTCTGTTGCCGCTTCTTGCTGTTGTTCTTTTCCCTCTGTCTATCCCCTCACCTCAACCGGTTGAGGCAGATGGCCGCCTACATTCAACCTGGTTCTACTGGAGGTTTCTTCCTCCTTAGAGAGGGAGTTTTTTCTCTTCACTGTTGCTGTCAAATTGTAATTATTTGCAGTTTGCTGTATGTGGAATTTGTTGGGTTTAGTTGTGTAAGGTCTTAAACCTTACCTTGTAAAGTGCCTTGAGATAACTATGTTTTGATAACTGTGATTTGTCACTATATAAATAAAACTGAACTGAATTTAATACAACAGATCACAACACTCCCCTATGCAAAAAGACAAAAAACAACGATTGGGATGAAAACACTTTTAACAGGGAAACTTGGCTTATTCAGAAACGCAAACAAAAGCAAAAGACACATTGAATTATCTGCCTGAAGGTGGCTACCAGCAAAACACAAGGAAATCAGGGGTCCCAGAACAAGATAGCAAAATCAGAACTAAAAAAAATAATTTCTCCAGAAATTACGTGGGAGAACTGATCTGCTGCCGTGACTATGCCAAACGCTGATTAAGCTGTCAAAAAGTTGACAATAGCAAAACGATGAAAACAAGAAAACGTTGACAAAGATTAAAACGATGACAACTAGTCAAAATTTACCAGTCAGAAACAAAAATCTTGCCATTTAAGGTAATACATTACATTGGCGCTTTTATTTTGAAAGAATTTAGAGGTTGTGTGTGGGTGATTACTAAACTATAAAATAGTTATTAAATAGTCATAATTTATCTTTCAAAAGCAAAAATAGCCGTATTAAAGCAAAAGATCATGAGTGTGAGTGGTTATTTACTGAACTGTAAAACAGTCTCATTATCGATTGGTAATTATTCAGAACCCGAAATTTTTAGAAAATCTTGCTATTAAAGGTAATAAATTGCATTGGTGCTTTTATTTTGAAAGAATTTAGAGGAAATGTAGGGGGGTAATAACGTAACTGTCAATTAGTTATTAAATATTCATAATTAACCATTCAAAGGCAAAAGAATTGCAGTTAAAGCTAACAATTTGCATTGGTGCTTTTATTTTGAAAGAATGTAGGGGAAGCATGTGTGGGTAATTAGTGGGAGAGCTGAACAGCTCTCACACTATTGTTATCTTCGGTCTTTATTATTCTGCTACTTCTTCTTATTCCGCCCTTTTTTTCGATTGCCATCTACTTTATATCACTTCATCGTAGAATCATCGTTCAACTTTCTAAACGTGTGTTATCTTTAGGAGATGTGGGCTTTTACATTTTATGTTTTCACCTATTAAACTTTTAACGTTATTCAACTTTTTTCATTGTTTTTTATAATGGTCGTCTATGGAAATCATCATTTCCATTAGTGTGTATTGTGTTGGCTAGAGTGCGTGATGTCACAGCTAGAGTGCGTGATGTCACAGCTAGAGTGCAAGGGCTTACTTTTTAAAGACAGAACTTCTGTTTTTAACTCATCACTACAGCCACAATTTTCATTCTATCAATGTAATGATTTCTCTAAACTGTAGTCATACTTGTTTTCTTTCTAATGATGTGTCTGGCTATGCCCTCAGACCTATACTTTAGTTGCTATCGACCTCAAAGAGATCCTGAATTCCTCCCATGGAGTCTAATGATAATTTTCGGCAGACGTCTGGGGAGAAAAACAGGAGGAGACATATTTTGAAATTGCGACTGTGGCTACAAGCTTTCATCCTCAAACATAAAATTAACTCCACATGTTCAGGGAAGCCTTGGGATTCATAAAATGAAAACATTTTTGTAATAACTATTAAGTTTTTTTCTGGAATAAGCCTATTTATCCAGGGTGAAAGTCTGCTTTCACAGAGCAGAGTGAGCCTGATTTTCCGGCCTTTCGTCTCCATGGCGACGGCTGCAGATTTCACTGAAAGGTCAAACTCTTTATGGTCAGTGTACACAGCAGTTCCATGCTTATTACTGATTACTCAACTACACTGTTGGATTGTATAGTAATTAAGCACACACTTTATTTAAATCCTTTCAAAATAAGAGCACCAAGCCAAATAATTAGCTTAAATAGCAATATTTCTGATTTTGTCTGGGCAATTATAACTATTTAAAGATTGATTAAGAGTTTAGTAATTACACACACATGCTTCCCCTACGTCCTTTCAAAATAAAAGCACCAATGCAATCGATTGGCTTTAACTGCACTGTTGTTGCCTTTGGCTGGGTAATAATGACTATTTAAAGTTAGATTAACAGTTTAGCAATTACCTACACATGCTTTACCTGCACTTATTTTTGCCTTTGAATGGTTAATTATGGCTATTTAAAGACTAATTGACAGTTACATTACTACCCCCACACATTTTCTTTAAATCCTTTCAAAATAAAAGCACCAATGCAATTTATTACCTTTAATGGCAAGATTTTCTAAAAATTTCTGGTTCGGAATAATTACCAATCGATAATGAGACTATTTTACAGTTCAACAAATAACCACTCACGCTCATGGTGCTTTTATTCTGAAAGGGCTTAATATAAATCTTTTGCTTTAATAGGGCTATTTTTCCTTTTGGATGATGAATTACGACTATTTAATGACTATTTTATAGATTACTAATCACTCACACACAACCTCTAAATTCTTTCAAAATAAAAGCCCCACTGTAATTTAATACCTTAAATGGCAACATTTGTGTTTCTGACTAGTAAATTTTGACTAGTTAATAAACTATTACACAGTTAAGGAACTAATTACAAATACTTTCTTTAAATCAAAAAGCTTATTTATAATTGTCAACAATGCACCTTGGTCAACTTTTCAATCTTTGACATGTATTCACCTTGGTCATTTGAATTTTTTTTTTGTCATCGTTTTAATCAACGTTTTCTTGTTTTCACCGTTTTCATAGTTTTCAACGTTTTGCCGTAGTCAACTTTTTGACGTCAGCAGCATTATCAGCGCTTGGCATCGTTGCGGCAGCAGATCAGCTCTCCCACGTAATTTCTTGAGAAATTACTTTTTCTAGTAAGTAGGAGAGCTGAACAGCTCTCACACTATTGGTATCTTCGGTCTTTATTAGTAGGAGAGCTAAACAGCTCTCACACTATTGTTATCTTCGGGCTTTATTATTATCACAGTGATGATTCCAATAGATGACCATTATAAAAAAACGACTAAAAACGTTGAATAAAGTTAAAAGTTGAAAAGCTGAAAACGTGAAAAGTAATAGCCCCCATCTCCTAAAGTCGACACACATTTAGAAAGTTTAACAGCGATTCTACGGTGAAGCGTTGAGATGATGAAAGCGATCGAAAAACAGGGCGAAATAATAAGCTGTTCCAGCTCTCCCACTAATAATAAAGACCAAAGATAACATTAGTGTGAGAGCTGTTCAGCTCTCCCAGTAATAATAAAGACCAAAGATAACAGTGTGAGAGCTGTTCAGCTCTCACACTATAGACCACATGTAAGGGTAGGAATGTAGATTGACCGGTAAATTGAAAGCTTTGCCTTTCGGCTCAGCTCCCTCTTCACCACAATGGACCGGTACACCGACCGCATTACTACTGCATGGTACTGCCTCGCTCCTGCTGGATTTCACGCTGATCTTGTTATGACATTAGCTTTACCATTCCACCAAGCCCCCCTACACCAGTCATGACCCCCCACTGTGATGTACTTAATGCGTGGCTGCCTTGTTAACGCCCCCTAAACCTTATTTAAGAAATGACCTGCAATTGCACATTAATGTAATGACTACACAAACCTCATGAGTGTTTTAAATGTAAAGTAGTTAGCCATGTGATGTTAAGTTAACTTAAAGTTATTTATGTCTAAGTAAGTAGAAAATGACAGCAGTTTTGAATAATATGCCCTTTAGTCAAGATCCCCATAGATATTTTATTTGTTCTAATTATACTATGTATTACTGTATTGTAATGATTAGTAGTAAAATTACTGGGATTTTTTTTAACCAGGCAGGAATAAATGACAACAGGCAAAGACCAAAAGCTTCCTCAGTCTGAGGTAAGTTCCATATTATTCTCCCGTTTGGCTTCACTTCACACTTGCAAAGAACTGGCTTGTTATGTGAACAAAAGACACAAAAGTGAGTAGGTGTGTTGAACCCTCCCCCAAGAAGGAGACCAGACAGAACTTCCACAAAACTTCACCTGAGCCTTGAAAACCAGATATATTTGTAAACTGCTTAACAAGAAAATTCCTCATGGATCCATAACTTTAAGGGTTCCACTCAAATCAAGGCTTTTTTAACATAATGCTGTATGAAGGAATTTAGTATCTGTCCATAAAGTAGGTCACCCTCAAAGGACCAACAGCCTAGTGGTTGTACAGCAGGAAATCAGCATCAGCAACCATCTCCTAATGGACATGGTGGATGAGGATGGACATCTGAATACATGTGTTAACAAAGGTATGGCAGCTGATATTCTTTCAGTTCTGTGTCATTTCAACCACCTTTACTGCCAAATGTAACCACAATCGGCTGATTGTGACGGCTCAATAAGTTTCAAGTTAACTCACAGACTTTTCTTAAAGTAGAAACATTACCAAAGGTGCAGGAACCTTTACCATGTAAAAAGTGCAGGAACCTTCAGTCTGAGTAAAGTTAGGCATTATTCTCTATTTACAATAGCCTTCACTTCACACCTGTAAAGAACTGGCTCATCAGTTGAACAAAGGACTGTGAGAAGGTGTGAAGACCACCACAAGATTCAAATGCTCTTTTTTTTATTTACAGACTGAAACACACTACACCCAAGTGAATATGGCCAAATATATAGAATGAGAATTTAAGAATTTCACTAGGTACATTATTAAAGTCCAATTCAACCTAAACAGCCAGTAACTGATAAACCTCCAGAAGGTAGTTTGGCAGCTGTGGCAGCGTGAGCTGCCGATGCTTATCTATGATTAAAAAAAGTAAGTACAACATTCAACTTTGACATTAAGTCAACTTTTCAAGTGTTCTCAACTTTTTAGCTGACTGCTTAGACAGACTATTGTCTGTCTGTCTGTCTCTCTGTCTGTCTGTCTGTCTGTTTATCTGTCTGCCCTAGCAAACAGTGTAGAACTGACATTATCAGATCTATGTTCTCGTCTCAGAACTGTGCCTATACTTAGCAATTGACCCTAACTCTACAGGTCAGATACTAAAGCTCCACCTTTTGGTTTTACCCTGGAATTGCGTCTTCGGTGCTAAAATGGGGGTGGCCTAATTAACATTTTTAACACCTTCCCCAGACAGACCAAGGAGGGGGGCTGCTGACAGTTGGCTCATGAGGGTGTAATAAGTGTGTGATCAGCATCAGAAAGGGGACTGACAGTCGACTGAAATCAGCGAAAATGAACTGCTCCAACTGTAGGTATATTTAGCCATACTTGTATTGTAGTATTAAGAATGAGTAATTCTGGCACCCTAACACAGGCTGGTGTGAGAAGAAGTGACCATTGCAATGACTGATGCTTTGTTTTGTTTTGGAACATTCTCGTTTGTCTTAGGTTTACACCTTTCCATCTGAAGGGAACACTTCAGTTACATCATCAGCTATTCTATCCTATAGCTCAATGACTTAAGTTCTTGACTCTGGAGTGGGGGATTCCTGTCTGAGTCATATTTATGCAATCACATTATAAAATAAATATATGTATTTCCCAGCTAAATAGACATATATGCTTAAGTTATTACCAATGGTCAGCAATATTATAGATGATGAAATTTTCTGTTTTACCAATAGTATGTATACTGCTCCTCTGAACAGCAATTTACGTAGCTAGTATGGCTCAGTGGCAAAAGAGCATGACTCTGATGCAGGAATTCTGACTAGAAACCTGACTAGAACAAGTCTTACAACAAAACAAAATACAGAAGAAGGTTTTACAGGACTGTAGTCACGTGCAAAGCATTTTATATTTTTTATTGAAATCAAACTTCTTTTTTTGCAACTTTTTTGCAGATCTGACGAGCTATACATTCAACTCACCAGGTAGCTTAAGTAATGTTTCAACTGATTAATTACAAATAGTTAATTCAAATATTTTACAATATAATAAAAACCCCATTGAAATTAATGGCAACAACTTTTCAAATCCTAATCAGCTTTGTCTTCTCTAAGCTTTAACTGCTTCCGCATATTTTAAGCTACTGTGGTGGAAATTTTCCATAAAGAATCAGATGAGAGAGTTGTCCTTTTGTGCGATTTATTGAAATAATAAAGAAAATAAAAATAATGGGGAAAGCAAATAAAAAGCAAGGATGTTGATCGTGCACATCAACAAACCAAAAACCAGCTGGGGAGATCAGTGCACACACCACGAAGATGCAAAGATCCCACGATCCCACGATCCTCAAGTTGCTTCTGCCTTTTAACCCCTTTCTCTGGCTCTGGTGGAATGTCTCTCTGCAGCAATGGAATTGTTTGTGCTACTTTATCTCGCTGTGAGTGAGAATGTTTGCTTTCTCACTTCTGCATCGTCATGTCTTGTTATCCAAAGGAAGGAACACCGAGCTTCCAAGACAAGATGCATTCGCTTTAACAGCCTTGGGTCTGGTGGGGAGTCAGATAGGATGGAGCCAGAGTCCGGGTGTAAAAGACAAACATATATCATAAATTATTAGTCAGTCAAATGGAACATCAGATGTTTAGACTTGATGTACGTCAGGGCACAAGAGATTATTTGTTTGTGTAAGAATGTTCAGTATTGTACCTAACCAGCACATGTCGACTGTGTTGGATAAGAAATAGCACAAGGCAAAATTTTTCCATTACAGCTACAGACACCATTTGAACTACAAAATATCTTTCAACTATTCAACTATTAATCTGTTGTTCAGCTTTTTAATATCTTTAATACTTTCTGAGTTTTAGCAGTTTAAGCTTAGTGTGGATTTAGAGGAATTCTCAGCTTTTACATTAAGGTGTATTGCGTGAGCTACACTGCGTGATGTGTGAGAGGTAACTACAGCCACAGTTCTCATTCGTAGTAATACTTGTTTCTAATGATGTGTGTGGTTAGGCCATCAGACCTACACTTTACTCTGTATCTGCCTCAAAGCGCAGAGAGTTCCAAAATTTGGAAATGCATTTGCAGAAGGCATTTTTAAATTGCGACTGTGGCCACAATTCTTACTCCTAAAAAAAAAAAAACTCACACTAGTTGCTCCTTGAAGCATTGAAGATCTTTCTTATATAGGTATATTTACTATTTATCATATGTAGTATTAATATTGAGTATTTCTGGCACCCAAACAGAAGCTGGTGTGAGAAGGAATGACCATTGCAAAGACTTATTGTAATGGAAAAATTGTACTTGTGCTTCTTGTGTTCATTTCTGACTCTGTATAGCGACCATGCATTCTGTACTTGTTGATTAGACCCAGAACTGAACATTCTCAGACAGACAATCTATCTCCCTTTCAAGGTGACCGATTGTTCATGGCCTGTGTCTGCCTTTTACCCCTGGGCTCTGGCTTCTTTCTGTCTGATGCCTCACCAGACCCAAGGCTGAAACCTTGGGTATTCCCTGTGTAATGTAAACATCTTCACCCACAGTGTGATAAGGAGATTCCAGGAGAAAGGTTAAAAGGCAGAAGCAACTTGAGGATCGTGGGCTCTTTGCATCACACCTTCGTGGTGTGTGCACTGATCTCCCCAGCTGGTTTTTGGTTTGTTGATGTGCACGATCAACATCCATGCTTTTTATTTGCTTTCCCCATTATTTTTATTTTCTTTAATATTTCAATAAATCGCACAAAATGACAACTATCTCATCTGCTTCTTTATGGAAAATTTCCACCACAGAAATTGGCGTCTACGAACAGGATCCCGCGGCAGGTCGTCTGGACGGTGTGATCAGGGACGGCGGTCCTGAGGACTAGGTTCGCTCAGCCTCCAAACCTCTACAGCTGTTCTGAGTGGGAGGACTGCTCACCCGTCTGGATCGCCTCTGACGAGATCCAACAAACTCAAAATTCAACCTCTACTCGGCTCGGTGAGAGAGATTCCGTTTTGTTGCGACTTATCAAGAAAAAAAAAGGCCGGGTTTGAAATTGGTTTCAGGTATTCCGGTCTACTTGGCTCTATCTCAAAAGATAATAATTAGGAACAAACAATTTTTTTTTTATTTAATATTCGGGTAAAAATTAATTAGGTCAAAGTCTGCCTTGGTGGCCGAGACGGTGGTTGCTAAGGGTTGGCTCGTGGAACCGAGCTTTCATTTGTACTGAGGATACAGACCAGTGTGCAGATCTCAGCGCAGTCCAAAGGGAGTTGACAAGAAATAAAAGACGGCTTCTGTAAGACGGAGCGCGTTTGCAGGGGGAAGTGGTTCTGAGATACGAGGGACCCGGGTCTTGGAGGGGCCTGACGGTGAGGGACCACTTTCGAGAACCCTGTCGCTGATCTGAGCGGTTCCCTTTCTACGGAGACGTCCGTGGAAGAGAAATTTCGAAAAAGGTTCCTGCCGGAACACATAAAAATCTAAGACAGGAAACCGCAGGGACTCTGAAAGATGGGTTCGGGGCGATCTAAGTCTCCACCACCAGACTGCAGCATTACAAAATTAATGAGACGTAAATGTGGTGATGAGTGCTTGTCATGTCTTCACGACTGGACAAAACATGGGACATACGTGGTTTAAAAGAGAAATTAGAAGAGAAGGAGAAACAGCTCCGTAAGAGTAGAACGATCAAAGTTAAAACTTTAGAAGAAATTGAAGATGCCTTGAAATTTGGGTTAAAGAATCAGAACGCAGGGAAAGTGTCAGGTTTTCGTTCTTAGTTTATTTTGAAAGGACTTTTCTGTTTTACCTTGTCAGGCTTTGGTTCCAGTTTCCGGTTTTATTTTGCAAGCACTTGCGTTCCTGGTCACACCACAGCAGTTCCTGCTTTACTCCCGGTCCTCAATACACACACCTGTTTTAAATCAGTAATCAAGCCCTTGTATTTAACCACTTCAGAGCCTAGCCAGGAAATATGCGGCAAAGTCCAGCTCTCCGTAGTGAAGTTGGCCCTCGAAATACTGGAGGACGAGTTCTGGTGGCGTGAGTACCCCGGAGTTCAGGCGTTTTTTGATGGACTCCGGCTAATGCGGAGGGACTTGACACGCGCTCTGCGCGCATCGTCTGGTCGCGTCTCCGTTGCCGCTCCTCTCGCCGCTCCAGCGGTTCACATCCCTGTTCCTGTCGCCGCTCCGGCGGTTAACGTCCCTGTTCCTGTCGCCGCTCCAGCGGTTCACGTTCCTGTTCCTGTCGCCGCTCCGGCGGTTCACGTCTCCACTCCTGTTGCCGCTCCGGCGGCTCACGTCTCCACTCCTGTCGCCGCTCCAGCAGATCCTGTTCCCGTTCCTGTCACCGCTCCGGCAGATCCTGTTCCCGTTTCTGTCACCGCTCCGGCGGTTCACGTCTCCACTCCTGTCACCGCTCCGGTGGCTCACGTCTCCGTTCCTGCCGCTGCTCCGGCGGCTCCAGCCCAAGCACTAGACGCCGCAGTCTCGGTTCACCACGTGGACCCCGTTACAGAGATCCAGCCCACGCTGCGCCCAGTGCCTCAAACAACAGTCACAGGCGCTCCGGACGGCGTCGGCGAGGGCGCGGTTCCAGAGCCCCGGGTCCCGAGACCTCGGTCGTGGTGACCAAGCAGCTCTCTTCCTCGGCAGAGGATTCCTTTGGCTCCCCTACTGACTGTCATGTCGATAGCAGGCATCCCAGACAGCGTCGCCCAGTGGGTCCACCTCCACTGCTCTCCTCCGGTTGCGTTCCTCTTCGCCCACCTGATGGACACGGCTGATTCAGCAGCAGACCAGGGCACAAGGGAACGACTATTCGAGGAGGCAGCTGCACTCATCCTGAGGGAACCTGCCCTGCGTGAGGCCTGCAGCCAGCAGCCACACCAGGTCCTACGTCTCAGTCAGGTCCATCATCTCAGGCTCCAGCCCCAGTTCAGTCGTGCCCTGCTCAGGCTCCAGCCCCAGTTCAGTTGTGCCCTGCTCAGGCCCCAGCCCCAGTTCAGCCGTGCCCTGCTCAGGCCCCAGCCCCAGTTCAGTCATGCTCCGTTCAGGTTCCAGCTCAGCCTTGTCACGTTCAGGTTCCAGCTCAGCCTTGTCACGTTCAGAGTCCATCTCAGCCTTGTCACGTTCAGAGTCCAGCTCAGCCTTGTCATGCTCAGGTTCCAGTCCAGCCTTGTCACGCTCCAGTCCAGTTGAGTCACGCTCAGGCTCAGGCCTTGTCCCAGTCAGGGGGCACCACCCGTCAGACAAGTGCTATTCATACCCGGTCAGGCCCGACGTCTACTCCATCGAGCTCGGCAGCAGCAAGCAGCCATTCGTCCTCCAGAGAGGACGCCGTCCCAATCCCTGCTGGCTCCAGTGAGGAGTCCGAGAGCAGCACTGCCGGCTCCAGTGAGGAGTCCGAGAGCAGCACTGCCGGCTCCAATGAGGACGCCGCTCCAGTCCCCGTGGACCATGTAGAGGTCGTTCTAGTTCCTGTTCTTGTCGGCTCCTGTGAGGATGCCGTTCTAGTTCCTGTCGGCCCGGTAGAGGTGGTTCCAGTTCCCGTCGGCCCGGTAGAGGTCGTTCCAGTTCTCGTCGTTCTAGTTCCTGTTCCTGTCGGCTCCTGTGAGGAAGCCATTCTAGTTCCTGTTCCTGTCGGCCCCTGTGAGGATACAAATACGGCAGGCTCCGTGACAGAAAGACTAAAATGCCAAAAAGAGTTAGGAGGGAGAAAGGATGACAGTGGTGACATTGCTGGCAGAAAAGATAACAACTCTGTGGAAGCTTGCACACTGCCACTATACACACATACACACACACCATGATGAGAAACAGAGCGCTCCCACTGTTTCTGCTTTGTATCCTTTTGCAGAGCTGAGCGCGATCAAGGTGGATCCCGACCTGGACTCCTTCTACGTCAGCAGGAGGGCCGGGCAGGGTGGACAGCCGGACCAACAGCAACAGCCTGATCAACGACAACAGCCTGATCAACGACAACAGCCTGACCAACGGCAACAGCCTGCCCCACATCAACAGCCTGCACCACTGCAGCAGCCTGCCCCACATCAACAGCCTGCACCACTGCAGCAGCCTGGCCCACACCAACACCCTGGCCAACCTCTGTCATCAGGAGCTGCAACATCGGCTGCAGAGCAGTCAGAGCATGTGAAGGACAGCGAAAATGCCACACCAACTCCTGGAATGGATGCAAGCGCGTTCTGGGCCAACTCACCTATTGGCTTCATTCCTACATCATCCACTGCGACAAGCTGTGCCCCTGCACCAACTGCCACTACAAGTGCTGCCTCACAACTACCAGCGTTCGTACCCTAAGGAGCAACACACCAGTAGCTCCAGAAATCAGCTTGCCCATGGTTGAAGTGGCCGGCCCTGAAGGAAGCATGTTAGTGCACAGACCATGGACTAGCGCTGACATAGCTGACTTTGCCAACACTCTTCCAGACATCACTGTATCGGGAAAAGACATTCGGTGTCAACCTTCTGGCTTTCTTGCGCTTACAGGATCAAAGGGTGTGACCCAGTGGTCATCACGCCAAAATCTGACTACAGACCATGCAAACAGCAATACCCTTTAAAGAGAGAAGCAATTGAAGGAATAACACTGGTGTTTAACTCTCTGTTGAAAGCAGGAGTTGTCGTCCCATGTGACAACTCTCCAGTGAGGACTCCACTCTTCCCAGTTAAGAAAATCAGAGACAAAGGACAGCCAACAAAATGGAGGTTTGTCCAGGATCTGCAAGCAGTAAATGCATTCTTTCTCAGGTTCCGCCCAAGGCAAAAATTTTTTCTGTAATTGATTTGGCCAATGTTTTTTTCAGTGTGCCCGTCCACAAAGACAGTCAATTCTGGTTTGCTTTTGAATTTAACGGAAAGTCATACACCTTTACCAGACTGTGCCAGGGGTATTCAGAAAGCCCTACAATCTACAATATGGCACTGAAAGACAGCCTGGATGATCTTGTCTTGTCCCCAGGCACCGCCCTACTGCAGTACGTTGACGACTTGATGATTTGCAGTGAGGATCAGGAAACTTGCACAGCAGACACGATCAAGCTGCTGAAACACCTGCAGGCTGCAGGACACAAAGCAAGTCTGTCTAAATTACAGTTTGTTCAGACTGAAGTTACCATCCTAGGTCACATCATCACCGCTGAAGGGAAATCCATTTCACGTAAAAGAGCTGAAGCTATTCAGAACCTGCCTAAACCGTGCACATACAAACAGCTTATGTCCTTTTTAGGTATGTGCTCTTATTGCAGGAATTTCATTCCTAACTGCGCCGTTGTGAAGGCTCCGCTTAGAGCTCTGATGCAGACGTCTTCTGCATTCACCACCCGCCTCATGTGGACATCTGAGGCTGAACAGGCATTCACCGACCTCAAACTTGCTCTTCAGTCGGCTCCTACTTTGAGTCTGCCTGACCCTACGCGACCTTTCACTCAAACAGTGGATGAGAAATCAGGTTGTATGAACTCTGTCCTTTTACAGGATCACGGAGGGCGTCCACGCCCTGTAGCCTATTTCTCTGCTAAGCTTGACCCAGTCGCTGCGGGGCTCCCACGATGCCTCCGAGCAGTGGCTGCGGCAGAGAAAGCCGTGCTGGGCATCACGTGACATTGTTGGCTATTCTGATGTCACCCTGCTGGTTCCTCATGCCGTGTCTTTGATCCTTTTGGAACAAAAAACATCACATCTTTCTACAGCCCGATGGCTTAGATACAACACCATCTTACTGGAAATGCCAAACATTACTGTCAAAAGGTGCAATGTGCTTAACCCAGCCACTTTGTTTCCAGGCCCTGACGATGGTGAGCCTCACAACTGTGTTTCGGTCTTGAACCAGGTCTGCACTCCGCGCCCAGATCTATCGGAGGTGCCAATTCCTAACTGTGACCTCGTTCTCTTTGTTGATGGCTCCGCCTCTACCCTGCTTTGGGCCACTGTCAGGTTGGATATGCAGTCTGCACCTCTCATACTGTTTTACAGTCTGGTGCTTTGCCAGGACATTACTCTGCTCAGGCTGCGGAGTTGATCGCACTGACCAAAGCCTGTAAATTGGCTGAAGGGAAGTCTGCTACTATCTACACAGACTCCAGATACGCTTTTGGCGTTACACATGACTTTGGTGCTCTGTGGAAACACAGAAAGTTTTTGAAATCTGATGGCAAACCTATCTTGCATCATGATAAGGTTGCTGATCTGCTCAACGCAATTCTGTTACCAGCTGCAATTGCTGTATGTAAGTGCCCTGCACACACTGGGGCCACTGATCCCATCTCTGCTGGAAACGCGCGCGCTGATGCTGCTGCAAAGACAGCTGCCCGACTTCCCCTTCCCTTTGTTCCCTGCCTCTTATCCTCCACCTCTACCCAACCTCCCTCTCCTCCCTCTGCTCTCCCTGATCCTCAGACATTCTCTACCCCACAGGAACGCAAGCTCTGGCTGACGAATGGCGCCACCAGTAGCCATGGCATTTGGTATGGGCCCAACGGCAAACCTTGCCTACCTAAACACTTTTTCCCTCATTTCACAAAGTTGACACATGGATTAGACCATGTATCAAAGGGGGGAATGTTAGATGCTCTTACAAAACATTGGTACACTAAGGGATTTTCAATCTATGCACAAAAATAATGTGAAGCATGTATGACATGCGCCCAACACAACCCAGGTAAGACGGTTGCCAAACCAGTGGCAGCTCACCCACCACCGGAACAGGCGTTTGACCATTTAATGTTGGACTTCATCGAACTAATGCCAGCAGAAGGTAAAAAGTTAGGTTAGTTAGTTAAAAGGTATTGTTTAGTGATTGTTGATATGTGGTCAAAATGGGTGGAGGCCTTCCCAGCTAAACATGCTAACAGCCATGCAGTTACCAAAGCCTTGCTGACAGAAATAATTCCCAGATGGGGGATTCCATCTAAAATCAGCAGTGACAACGGCTCACACTTTGCAAACCAAGCCCTCGAGGAAGTGGGAAAGTTTCTGAACATTGACATTAGAAAGTACTGCTTTTACCACCCTCAAAGCGGAGGGGCGGTAGAGAGAGAGAATGGCACTTTGAAAAACAAACTGGCTAAATGCTGCTCAGAGACTGGTCTCAAGTGGACTCAGGCTCTTCCCATTGTGCTCTCATACATGAGAATGAGAAGAAGGATGAGAACAAACTTCAGCCCGTATGAGATCCTATTTGGTAGACCTCCTATGATGGGACTCCACCCTGAGACCGAGACTAGGATTTTACCACCTACTGAAATGTGCGAAGACGCAATGCTACAGTACTGTAAGAACTTATCCCTTTGTTCTGTCTCAAATCTCCAAACAGGTTAAAGCGGCTCTGCCCAAACAGGCGACAGAACCACTGCACATCATTCAACCAGGAGACTGGGTGATCATTAGGGAGCTTCGCAGGAAGCACTGGAACTCAAAGCGGTGTCAAGGTCCCTTCCAGGTCCTTCTGACGACCAACACGGCTGTGAAGATCGCAGAAAGAGCGACTTGGATCCACTCCAGCCACTGCAAGAAGGTCCCGGATCCAACACACGACCCTCCATCTACACCACACGGAGAAAACCACCACTAACGAAAAGAACTGAGAAGGACGACCCTCGCTGTGCTCACACACGCACTGAGGCGAGGCTGCGTTGACCGTTAAGCTAAAGGTGTGAGCCAAGCGCCGCCTGAAGCTGCGCCGGTGAATCACACTATCAGACCATACATCTACACACACGCTCCTGAGAAAACACACACACGAGCAGCCTTGAGTTGCCGACGCTGGACGACGTGTAGACTCTTCACATCACGGGAGTGACAGAGACTCAGTCGACATTGGGAGGAAACCTGGCGGTGATAACAAATCCCAAGTGTCTCTGTGATCAGCTGATCATAACCTGAAGAACTCCAACGAACTGTCAACACATCAACACACAGGTTGGAAACAATCTCACGCTACTGTTCAACAGGACGAAGCAGATTGTTAAGAGACATCAATTGTAACAATGTTTTGTTAGACTTCATTTTATGTTACTTGGATTGTTGCCTTTATCATATGATGTTTCCATGTAACTTTACACAATACTTTTGAATGAGAAAATTTCACACAATTCACAACACTGAGTTTAAATATCCTAAAGTTGATTTGGTGTTTAATTTGCTCACAATCTCTCTAGTCACTGCTACAATTACTTTTTATCCTTCATTTACAGATGACAGAGGTTATGAGACAAAACGCATCATCATTCTGGTTAAATCCCTGAATCTCCTATTCGCTCTAGACACAAATGTACAATTAAAGATCCGAAAGTATGAAATCTATTATAAGATTATATGAGAACCCCACCGGAAACCTATGGCTATCATACATTAATTGTCTTTATTACATTACAGTTGAATGGCCGTAGACACGTTGTTAGCAGAGAAAAGAGGCGTTTGTATTATCTTTGGAGAGGCATGTTGTACTTACATCCTGAATAACACTGATTCTAATAGTATTGTTGCGAAGGCGCTCCACGGCCTTCAGAATCTCAGCTAACTCTGTTATAGATTCTTCCTCTTGGAATTGGCTAGACGAAATGTCTGGAAAATGGAAATCTGTTCTCATGTCCACAGCTGTTTCCTTTATCATTGAGATGGCTGTGATTCTCTTGTTTGGTTGTTGAGTTATCCCACTGGTTAGAGGTCTCATCATGCGTGCGACCTCAGCAACACTCTCGTATCAAATGACACAATGCACTATGTTCAAAAACCCCAACTCTAATTCACCTAATGACTTTGACAATGGTCTTAGGCTATCGGATCACGAAATATAATCTGATACGAATATGATTATGGGCTTATTTTCTTCACATGCCAATACAGAGGTCATTCTTGCATAACTACCCACCAAAAACAGTTCCCAACCTTTTGTCCCTAAGTTACTTGCATTTTATGTGAAGGTGTATTTTGAATCTTGATGAGTTAATACCCTTATTGTTTCATTTGCAAGGGTCTTTTATTATTACAGAATGTGATGTTGACAATTTTTATTCTTTTAGTGTTTGATTGAGGGGGGAGTGTTATGGGAAAATTGTTTCTTCCTTATTTCTATGCAGTTATTATATGATTTATGACTTATGTTCTGTTTTGTCTTACTGTATGCATTTGACATTTAACCTAGATTGTTCAATGGTTGTCTCTGCCTGATAGACTCTCAACTTTAGCTCCCAAACCCAAGGTCAGGGAGTTGTGTCTCTGTTGAGACTTGGTGCTCCTTTCTCACAGATAGTTGGCCGTCAGCGATGCAGTTTGTGAAAATGTAAATATCTTCACACACAATGCGACAGGGAGGAGATGGTGCATGTAATTTGATTGGGTTAGAAAGACATTCCACCCTAGTCGGACAGAGAAGCTAAAAGGCAGAAGCAACTTGAGGATCGTGGGCTCTTTGCATCACACCTTCGTGGTGTGTGCACTGATCTCCCCAGCTGGTTTTTGGTTTGTTGATGTGCACGATCAACATCCATGCTTTTTATTTGCTTTCCCCATTATTTTTATTTTCTTTATTATTTCAATAAATCGCACAAAAGGACAACTCTCTGATCTGCTTCTTTATGGAAAATCTCCACCACACCTTTAAATGGTTAATTATGACTATTTAAAGACTAATTGACAGTTACGTGGTTACCCCTACACATTTCCTCTAAATCCTTTCAAAATAAAAGCACCAATGCAATTTATGACTTTAAATCAGGGGTGTCAGACTGCGGTCCTCGAGGGCCGGTGTCCCTGCTGGTTTTCCACCTCTCCCATCTGATTACCTTGAACAGCTATGTCAGTTGGCTGCTTATTGACTTAACACACCTGATCAAGGTAATTAGCAGGCTCTGGAAAAGGGAGAGTTGGAAAATCAGCAAGGGACTGGTTTGAGTTTGACACCCCTGCTTTAAATGGCAATATTTTTGGAAAATTTTATTATTTTGGAAAAAATAATGTTTCTTACTGAATAATTACCAATTGTCGACTACTTTACAGTTCAGTAAATCACCACACACACTTATCATGGTGCTTTTATTCTGAAAGGGCTTAATATAAATGTTTTGCTTTAATAGGGCAATATTTGCTTTTGAAAGATGAATTATGACTATTTAACGGGTAAATGGTTAATTATAACTAGCTATTAAACTATTACACAGTTAAGCACCTAATTACAAATACGTACTTCAAATCCTTTCAAATTAAAAAGCTAGTCAGCTTTTTCATGATTGTCAACAATGCACCTTGGTCAACTTTTTATTCTTTGACATTGTTTTACCTTGGTCAACTTTTGAGTCATTATCATCTTTTTAATCGCCATCTTTTCAATCTTTGTCATGGTTTTAATCTTTGTCAATGTTTTGTCGTTTTCATCGTTTTGTCGTACTCAACTTTTTGACATCAGCTTAATCAGCGTTTAACATCTTTGCGGCAACAGAACAGCTCTCCTACATAATTTTTCAAGAAATTATTTTTTCTAGTTTAAGCTGAAGGAACGACTCAATAAAAAAAGGATTCTAAAAAACACTCATTTAACATGAGTTAAATTTTTTTTACTCCTATTTTAGACACAACTATTTCCAGTATTGGTGTCATGTTCCTTTGCCACCTCTGCCTGTAAACCTGAACAACTGTTGGAAAGCATGCCATACATCTGTGATTAGATAGTATCAAACTAGACGTACTACTCACAGTTAATCTATGCAATCCTATACAGATCCATGTCATAAAGAAAACTTGATCTTCACTTTAAAGGAGACTGATCATACAGCTTTTCACTCTAAAGAATATTGGAGTTCAATGTCTCAGTAAGGTCTCTGTACCTTTTTTATTCTATAAAACCCTATAGATCGTCCACACTGCCCCTGTCAATGTGTGGTTTTCAGTCACACTCAGTGAACAGGCTGTTTTCTGGGCGTGTCGCAAGAGAAGCTGCTCGCCACACCTCTGTGCGGAAGCGCACACCTTTTTTTTTTTTTTTTCTTTTTATTGGTACGAGCCACCGCAGGGTTAGGATACGATATGTGGCAGTAGCGCGACATTGAGGGTGCAATCCACCGCAATCCTCCACAAAAGAAGAAGACCCACTACAGGACTCACGGCATGAACGGTAATTGAATACATTCTAACAGACAATGGCTAGCTGGTCCGGTAGTATAGTACGGCCATACATCTATGATCCCGAATCTGACCCTGACGCTCAAGAGGAGGCTGTTGAAGTCACCACATTTCGAATGATACAAGATGTGTCACAATGGTAATTTCTCACTTACATCAACTTATTTCAGTTATACAAGGGTTAAGTTTAGCGTGATTAGTGGTTCTTGCGGTTACCTGTTGCTACTGTTTATGCTAGCAGTTGCTAGTATTAGGTTGCTAATGGCCGGTGCAGCTTGAATTACCTGAACGAGACATTGTTGACATGACTTACTAAAAGTGGTTAACAGAAAACACTGCTTAGGTTTTAATTATACGTATATATAAAAGCATGTTTGGGAGCAGAGCTCAACTAAATAATTATTATTATTAATAATAATAATTTTGTCTTGTTTGTCTTGCACGTTCTGCTGCTGTGACTGAAAATTTATCTAAAATGGGATTATTATAGTCTTAGTTGAAGATTATATATTCCCATATTTGTGTTTTAAATAGGTGCCAATGTGGAAAGTGCCAGTCTATGCCTACAGAGGCTGAAAACTGTTGCTGTCAAGAGATTGCACAGGTATGTATAACAATTTTATTAATATAAAGTGGGGTTTGATATCAATCTTTAGATTAACCTTACCACTTGTTTTGAAACTAAGGTTCAGAGACGTCTGAATCAGTTGCCAAACCCACAATCATGTATGGTTGACCATCCAGGACTGAAGCCAGTACGCCTGAATGTTTATTCTTTACAGAAAGAATTTAATATTTATCGGGCAGATTATGGACGGTTGCCTGTGCGTGGAATAAACCAGTTAGTGTCACATCATTTTATAAACACTTTATTAATTACGGATGAATCAAAGCATGACCTACTTGAGAGGGCGTAGGTTTAAATTACCAATTAACCTAACAGTTTTTGCAGTCTTTTATAATGTATATGACATTTTAAAAATTCTGTTACAAAAATTCTTGCTATAATTAGAAAGAGCATGTTTAGTAGCCAAGTACTAACATGAAACTAATAAATATAGCAATTTCCTGGATTAGAAGTCTTTGATAAACCTGACATGTTTGTTTGTGTCAAGTCGTTACAGGTTTCTGTCATACAGAAGTTTTGTGAGTTGGTGTTGGGGATTTCTGGGACGAAGAGTCAGAGTAGTCATCCCCTCATGCGTGGTGTTGCGCATCAGAGCCGAGTTCCCCGACGGACAAGGGAACTATGTTGGATTCAGACCACCAGTGGAATAACTTCTGAAGTACCTTTTTCATAAGGGACAAAGCTTTTTTTTTCTTTCCAAGAATTTTATTTTTACTATTAATTCCCTTTATGGTTATCCTGTGATGCTTGGTTCAAATGCAGAATGTGCAGTTTAAATACTATATTTTCATCAATAAAAGTCAAGTTAGTAAGCTATATGTCTATATGAGTTCATTGAAGTCAGTCCAATCTTAGTCCAAGCTAATTTTTATCGTTAATCAAACATTATTTTGACAGTTCAATTCAATTTATAAAGCGCCAAATTACAACAAAGTTATCTCAAGGCACTTTACAAAGTAAGGTTTAAGAACTTACACAACTAAACCCAACAAATCCCACATACAGCAAGCATTTAATTTGACAGCAACAGTGGACAGGAAAAACTTCCTCCGTAAAGAGGAAGAAACCTCCAGCAGAACCAGGCTGGATGTGGGCAGCCATCTGCCTCGACCGGTTGGGGTGAGGGGATAGAGAGGGAGAAAAGCACAGCAACAACAGAGCGCAGGATGGTTGGACCAGGGACTGGACACAGGCAGGATGGTTGGACCAGGGACTAGACACAGGCAGGATGGTTGGACCTGGGACTGGATATAGGCAGGATGGTTGGACCAGGGACTGGACACAGGCAGGATGGTTGGACCAGGAACTGGACACAGGCAGGATGGTTGGATCCGCAGCTGCCCATTACAGACACCAAACTCTGAGTCCAATGATACCTGTAGGTGAAGACAGAGAGAGGGGGGAGAGGATCACTATCCTACATTTTACAGGCAGCCAGTGCAGAGAAGCTAATGTAGTAGAAATGTGATCTCTTTCTAAGTCCTGTCAGAACAGTCCGATGTTTATTGTCCAAGTTGGTGAGTGAAGGGAGCATTCTGATGGACTAATGTAAGGAACGTTTGTAGAGCCTGGTAGAAGTAAGCTAGAAAGACCACAGATGGTTGGGGAGATGTCATGTTCTTTGTTGTTCACATCACACTGAAGCTGTGCAGAAGCTCTAGCAGATTAAGTCTCCAGGTCTTGCTCACACACACCTGGGGGGAAGGTAAAGGCTTCATGGCATCACTGTAGAAGGTAGGAAACAAAATGGTACATTACTGAAGTGTCTCGTGTCATATTTAGGTTACAACTTTCTATAGCTTATATAAAAAATGGCAAAAAAGGAAGAGCCGTAATAGGGTGTGAAGTAAGTTTTCAACCTAGCTTTGCTATGGGTTGTTGAATCGTGAAACCATCGCATCGATGACCTCCCTTCTGTCAGGCCGCTCAAAATCTGCACAAAGGGGCGCTGGAACAGGAATGTTCCAAAGTTCCTCCATATACCTTCCTGGGTCCAGCAGGACTTTCTCGAAGATAGTGTCAAGCAGATTTTCAACGTAATCTAGACCAAAGTATATGAAAGAAGGCAAACTATTACAGTAATTGATATTGTATCTGTTTTTGAGGACTGTTATTCACTTTTTTATTATTGGTTCACAGTAAAATATTATATATACACACTATTATATATACACACACATACAAACACAACGTAAAAGAGGTGAACTTACAAAACGTTGGTGCTGCTTTGAGTGGTTTATCAACACACTCGCCCCTCTTTGCCTTTGGAAATGAAATCTTGTACAGCAGGTCTCCAGCAGCAGAGGTAGCCTGTGATCGGTCTGCATTTTCATTTAAGTGCAATGCGGCAAGGTAGAGTCAATGAGGACAACATTATATCACTCAATGCTTTGGTGTCCACATTATATTTAACTGAGGATTTTTAAATTGGCAAATACCTGCATAGCATTCCAATATAGGAAAAAAACACACTCTTTTGGGCAAATCGAATTATTACACTGTGGAATGCTTCTAACGATAAGGTCTGGTGAAGGGGGCCCAGCTTCTCTGCGTCCTTTAGTATTTTTTTATTAGTCATAATTTTCTCCAACTCTTGAAGATATGGGGAACATACGACGGCATAACAAATGCATTTGAACCAAACAAACATTTTAGGAAAAAAGTACTGTATGTTCTATTTTTTATTTACCTTTTGACAGCCATTTATGTTTGTCTCGAGTGTGCTTCACAGGATGAAGGCAATTTGAGAAAATCGGATCCTCATGTGTATGTACATCCTGGACGTGATTTATGAGAGACATCCATTTGGCTATTCTCTCTGGTCCTGTTGATGATGTGGCAGCAGTCCAATAAATGTGATTTCTGATCGCCTTTATCCACGTCTGTAGCTTTTTACATTCTTTAGTTTTTGATGCATTCTCCAACTTCTTAGTGATTCCTGTAAAAGTAAGGCAATTTGTGATGGAAGAACAAGTTATTCCAAAAGGACACAAAATATATATATGTCTGAAGTAATACATATACCTTTCTCTATGTGCCACACATCGTAGAATTGCATTATCTTCTCTCTCTCAAAAATTTCTGAATGGCTGGATGGCGATCAGTTACTATTGAATCCAATTTGACTCCATGCTGTGACATTTTTGCCAAGCTTAATCCCTCTTTCTCCATATTGTAGCTTCCACCGACCTCATTACTCTAAATCTCAAATGAAGGTAAAAAAACATCTAAACATGTTTCATGTGACACAAATCACAAGTTCATTATTACATTGACTGTCAACTGACCTGAACCAACTGCAAATCCACCACTTTGTTGGTCGTGAGTTTCACCATGGTGTAGCTTCCATATTTAGCCGAGTGCCCTGGCACATAAAAAGGAAATGCCATTTTCTCTCACGGACTTGGTATATCTATTACACAGACACCTATGTTTGGTGGGGTAAAGGGTTTTTATTTAATTTTTTCAGGATTAAAATGTGGTTATTGTTAAAGTTGTGGTACTTCTTATCAAATGACATACAGTCCATCAAACACTGATCAGTTATTACCTGGCGAGTCAGCCCTCATATCACCTCCAACAATAACCTTGTCCTTCTGACTTAGGCGAAGGAGTATGGAATTCTGCCAGGTTTTCCAGACACTGATGATAGCAGGTTCCACAAAGCTCCTGGAATGTCGCCGGAAAGTGTTAAATTCGAACATATAGAGCTTCATCGCCCTTGCAATCTGTAAATAGCACAAACCACAATGACTTGTACAATAAATATGAGAGTTGGGTTTAGTTGTTGAAAAGAAATACATAGAAATTACTCACATTTTGAAATTTGAAATACGAAGCGCCACTGATGTAAATTGCAGCAGACAGATGAATGTTGCCTGCTGGGGTACTACCAACTAAAGGTTGGCTATTCCATCTTTAGAAACACAGACAGTGTGTGCAGAGCTGTTCCACAGCCAGGAAGGTCCCCAACCTCCTTGTCTTGACCTCACACCTCCGTTTGCATACAGGACAATACTCAAACAGTTCCATTAGAGAAGACTCATAAACAATGTATTTTGCCTGGTTGTGGAGTGAGGTACTTTGTACAGCACTGAAAAACAAGAGCAGATGGATCACATTGACATAATATATGATCCATATATATGGATATATATATATGTGTACAACAGTTATAATAATCAACAGCCAGTTATTCAGATGAACTTACGAAGTGTCAATTTCAGATCTGGATGTTGTAGTATCTCCAGGTTAGTAGGTTTCATCATGCTGAAGGGAAGGCTCAGTGACTGAGGATCCCTCTAAAGGATCATTATCCTCCTTCAGCTCCAAACGTGCTCGCTTAAATGGTCTTTTAATAGGTGTGGATGACAGGACAGGTAATTGAAAAGCACCAACTGTGCTGACACCAAAGTCTCTGCTTTCAACTGTAGCCTGTTGACCTAGCAAAGAAAAAAAATCCATCCATCCATCCATTTTCATCCGCTTATCCGGGGCCGGGTCGCGGGGGCAGCAGTCTAAGCAGAGAGTTCCAGACTTCCCTCTCCCCGGACACTTCCTCCAGCTCTTCCGGTGGGACCCCAAGACGTTCCCAGGCCAGCCGAGAGACGTAGTCTCTCCAGCGAGTCCTAGGTCTTCCTCGGGGCCTCCTACCGGTGGGACATGCCCGGAACACCTCCCCAGGGAGGCGTCCAGGAGGCATCCGAACTAGATGCCCGAGCCACCTCAGCTGGCTCCTCTCGATGTGGAGGAGCAGCGACTCTACTCCGAGCTCCTCCCGGGTGACAGAGCTCCTCACCTTATCTCTAAGGGAGCGCCCAGCCACCCTGCGGAGGAAGCTCATTTCAGCCGCTTGTATCCGTGACCTTGCCCTTTCGGTCATGACCCAAAGCTCATGACCATAGGTGAGGGTAGGAACGTAGATTGACCGGTAAATTGAGAGCTTTGCCTTTCGGCTCAGCTCCCTCTTCACCACGACGGACCGATACACCGACCGCATTACTGCAGCCACCGCACCGATCCGTCTGTCAAACTCACGCTCCCTCCTTCCCTCACTCGTGAACAAGACCCCAAGATACTTAAACTCCTCCACTTGAGGCAGGAACTCTTCTCCAACCTGGAGAGAGCAAACCACCTTTTTCCGGTCGAGAACCATGGCCTCAGATTTGGAGGAACTGATTCTCATCCCAGCCGCTTCACACTCAGCTGCAAACCGCACCAGCGCACGCTGGACATCCTGGCCTGATGAAGCCAACAGGACAACATCATCTGCAAAAAGCAGAGATGCAATCCTGTGGTCCCCAAACCAGACCCCCGGTGACAAAGGGCAGCCCTGCCGAAGTCCAACATGCACCGGGAACAGGTCTGACTTATTGCTGGCAATGCGAACCAAGCTCCTGCTCCGGTTGTACAGAGACCGAACAGCCCTTAGCAAAGGGCCCTGGACTCCATACTCCCGGAGCACCCCCCACAGGATGTCACGAGGGACGCGGTCGAATGCCTTCTCCAGATCCACAAAGCACATGTAGACTGGTTGGGCAAACTCCCACAAGCCCTCAAGCACCCTGCTGAGGGTATAAAGCTGGTCCAGCGTTCCACGACCAGGCCGACAACCACATTGTTCCTCCTGTATCCGAGGTTCGACTATCGGCCGAATTCTCCTCTCCAGTACCCTGGCATAGACTTTCCCAGGGAGGCTGAGAAGTGTGATCCCCCTATAGTTGGAACACACTCTCCTGTCCCCCTTTTTGTAAAGAGGGACAACCACCCCGGTTGTCCAGTCCAGAGGAACTGTCCCCCTCCTCCACGCGATGTTGCAGAGGCGTGTCACCCAAGACAGCCCCACAACATCCAGAGACTTGAGGTACTCAGGACGGATCTCATCCACCCCCGCTGCTCTGCCACCGAGGAGCTTACTAACTACCTCGGTGACCTCAGCCTGGGTGATGGGCGAGTCCGCCTCTGAGTCCCCTGCCTCTGCTTCCTTAGCAGAAGGCATGTCGGAGGGGTTGAGGAGATCCTCAAAGTACTCCTTCCACCGTCCGATAACATCCCCAGTTGAGGTCAACAGCTCCCCACCTCCACTGAAAACAGAGTTGGTAAAGAACTGCTTCTCCCTCCTGAGGCGCCGGACGGTTTGCCAGAATCTCTTTGAGGCCGAGCGATAGTCCTCCTCCATGGCCTCCCTGAACTCCTCCCAAGCCCGACTTTTTGCCTCCGCAACGGCACGGGCTGCAGCACGCTTGGCCTGCCGGTACCCATCAGCTGCCTCAGGAGTCCCACAGGTCAACCATACCTGGTAGGACTCCTTCTTCAGCTTGATGGCGTCCCTTACCTCCGGCGTCCACCACCGGGTTCGGGGATTACCACCACGACAGGCACCGGAGACCCTGCGTCCACAGCTCCGAACGGCCGCCTTGACAAAGGAGACGGAGAACATGGTCCACTCGGACTCTATGTCTCCCACCTCCCTCGGAATCTGGTCGAAGCTCTCCCAGAGGTGTGAGTTAAAGGTCCGTCTGACAGAGGGTTCAGCCAGGCGTTCCCAACAGACCCTCAGAATACGTTTGGGCCTGCCAAGTCGTTCCAGCCTCCTTCTCTGCCAGCGGATCCTACTCACCACCAGGTGGTGATCAGTTGACAGCTCAGCCCCTCTCTTCACCCGAGTGTCCAAACATATGGCCGAAGGTCAGGTGAAACGACTACAAAGTCTATCATCGACCTCCGCCTAGGGTGTCCTGGTGCCATGTGCACCGATGGACACCCTTATGTTCGAACATGGTGTTAGTTATGGCCAAACTGTGCCTAGCACAGAAGTCCAATAACATACACCATTCGGGTTCAGATCAGGGAGGCCGTTCCTCCCAATCACGCCTCTCCAGGTATCACTGTCGTTACCTACGTGGGCATTGAAATCTCCCAGAAGAACGATGGGGTCCCCAGTTGGAGCGCTTTCCAACACTCCCTCCAGGGACCCCAAGAAGGCCGGGTACTCCATACTGCCATTCGGCCCGTAAGCACAAATGACGGTGAGTGACCTATCCCCCACCCGAAGGCGCAGGGAAGCGACCCTCTCGTCCACCGGGGAAAACTACAAACACATGGCGACTAAGCTGGGGGCTATGAGCAAGCCCACACCAGCCCGCCGCCTCTCACCGCAGGCAACTCCAGAGTAGAAAAAGGGTCCAGCCCCTCTCAAGGATTTGGGTTCCAGAGCCCAGGCTGTGTGTGGAGGTGAGCCCGACTATTTCTAGCCGGTACCGCTCGACCTCCTGCACAAGCTCAGGCTCCTTTCCCCCCAGTGACGTGACATTCCATGTCCCAATAACCAGATTGGTTATCCAGGGATTGGGGCGCCTAGGCTCCCGCCTTCGACTGCCGCCCAATCCACTCTGCACCGGCCCCCTACGGTTCCTCCCGCGGATGGTGGGTCCACTTGAGGACGGCCCCACGTCGCTCTTTCGGGCTGTGCCCGGCCGGGCCCCGTGGGAATAGGCCCGGCCACCAGGCGCTCGCATACGAGCCCCAACCCCGGGCCTGGCTCCAGGGTGGGGCCCCGGCTGCGCCATACCGGGCGACGTCTCTGGCCTTGGTGGTTTGTCTTTCATAGGGGGGTTGTGAACCGCTCTTAGTCTGGCCCGTCGCCCAGGACCTGTTTGCCTTGGGAGACCCTACCAGGGGCATTTAGCCCCCGACAACATAGCTCCCGGGGTCATTCGGGCACACAAACTCCTCCACCACGGTAAGGCGGCGGTTCAGGGAGAAGAGAAAAAAATCTTCTAAATCAAATCTAGAATAGTATACAGAATACTGAATAGTGCCATACTGTTGTAACAATCAAAATATAAAAACAATCATCATACTGTACATACCTTTACTCCTGTGGTGAGCTTCTAATGTTTCTGGCGAGACAGCTGTGTCCCAACAGCCCGCAGTGCTGTCTGGGTTTGACAGCCCACCGCCTTGCGTTTGCGTACCTGTGATGTGTCCGCCGGTAGAAAAACGCCGTTATATTTATTGCTCCCTCACATCTTACACAATAACTGACCGGATAAGCAAAACACATTGAAACACAAAGTAACTAAATTGAATAGTTACTGTGACATTTCAACCAGACAAAAGCCCGCTCTACCGCGCTCAGCCGTTAGCAGGGCACTAGCTACTAGCTCACCCCCAGGTGTGTGTGGTTGCAGCGGACCGCGGTAGCACATGTGGAATCGTGTGCGACATTGCCGCTTACCTCTCTGTGTGGCTGTAGTAATTAGCAGTAACTGCAACACGGCAGTGGCACGATTAGTCGTCTGTTTAGCTGATAATAGCGAGGTAATGGCACACTAACAGCTATAGAAAATACAGGAGCAAAGCTACGTGCCTACGATTCCAGCTGGAGAGACCCAGACCGCCTGGACAGACTGGGTATAGCTTTTAGCAGTCCGAGGTAAAATGAAATGCACATACGTATAAATATTGAGGCAGTGTTTCTGGCACCGGTCCGTTAAAAATAAAAGTGACCCACAAAGTCTTCACTTGTTGGTCCCTGGGTAAAGTGAATAGACTTTGGTGTTGGTTAGAACACCCAAGAACTGAACAACTTCTGTGAGAGGACATGCGTGCTGCCAAGTTCGTCTGTTCGTGGTGAGTGAGAGGGGGGAAATGGCGGAAGTCCAGTTTTGGTTCGGGATCATTGTGGGGGTGGTGGTTCAGGATTTGCAAGGAGAACTTCCTACCACTGTGACGAAACCTGGGACCAGGTTTCAGAGTAGGTTGTGGTCTGTTTACATTGGATGAGAAAATTTACGTTTTCAAAATGTGAAAAAAGGAGGAAATGCATTTCTACTGTGCTCAGTGTGTGTATATGTGACCCATAGAGTCATAGGAACGCTCCAAATTGTCAAAAAAGTGGATTTTGCATGTTCTGACCCCTTTAAAGAAATAGACAGTAGACAAACACTTAGTGATGAGATGAGACTGATAATGAACCCCAGGAGATAGCAAATTCTCCCAAAACATAATAAGACAATGTACAAGAGGCATCATTGTAAAAAAATATTGATAAATAGATGTTGTGAATTGTTCACACCACCCATACAATCAGGGTGTTGTGCTGTGAAGTTGGTTTGGCCAACATCCAGCATGTTGTACACGTACATACATACATACTGTGCTTTATTCACTAGGCTGTTGGTCCTGTGAGGGACCTATAGACATACACTAAATTCCCCCATACAGCATATTGTTAACAAAGCCTTCATTTGACAGCAATCTTTAAAGTGATGGAACCCTGAAGGCAACAGGAAGGTCAGGCAGGCAGTGATCAAAAACCAGTAATCCAGAGATCCAGCATAGGTACAGGCAGGGACAAGGTTGGAAAACAGGGACTTAAATTGCTGAAAGGCTGAACAACAGGGTGCATAAACAAGCAATCTGGCAGGGAATGTGAGGAGAACTGAGGCTTAAATATTGGGGTGATTGGGATAAGATTTCAATGGCGTACTGCTTTCCCTACCTCTCAATCCTATAGATCTCAAACACCCCAGGAAATGTCACCACTTTTGCAAAACTCTCAGGAAAATACTCACTATGCATACATTTATGCATAATTATGTAGCACCTATAACTAGTTTTCTCACATTTAACTAAATGACACTACATGTTTTCTCACATTTAGTTAAATGTGCAAAAGTCTAAATGTAAATGTTAAATGTAAATGTTAAATGTAAATGTTAAATGTAAATGTTAAATGTAAATGTTAAATGTAAATGTTAAATGTAAATGTTAAATGTTCGCCGAGTGTAAACTGAATATTCATGAATGTGCAAGTAGACTCCACCCCTACCCTCAAACAGCGCTGGTCTAAGATCAGAGACGCAAACTCAATCACCTCAAACAGTGCGCGCAAACCCCGCCCACATCTGATCTGGAAACTTTTGTTTTTAACCTGGATGTAACTTCGGCTAGCTAGTAAAGTTAGCCAACTAATTCTCCACCGGCGCCACAGAAATATTCTATTTAAACCTACTTAACTCCCCATTAATGGTGTCTACGACAGAACAGCAGTTTGAAGCGGAGCCTCAGCCCGCATACCTGCCGTTACAGCCCGTTCAATCTCCCCAACGGGAGGGACTCGGAGCTGGCAGCCATGATGGCTTCGACTTCAGGCTTCTCTCCAGTATTTTCGTGCACCGATCCAGAGTCAGATGTGGGCGGAGCTATGCGTACTGTTTGACGTGTTTGAGTCCGCGTCACTGATCTAGGATAATAGGGGGTGGAGTCTACTTAAATATTCAGTTCAATCATTTAACATTTACATTCAACATTTAACATTTACATTTAACATTTACATTTAGATTTAACATTTACATTTATATTTAACATTTATATTTAACATTTATATTTAACATTTACATTTATATTTAACATTTACATTTATATTTAACATTTATATTTAACATTTATATTTAACATTTACATTTAACATTTACATTTATATTTACATTTAGACTTTTGCACATTTAACTAAATGTGAGAAAACATGTTGTGTCATTTAGTTAAATGTGAGAAAACTAGTTATAGGTGCTCCTTTTACATTCGGCACCCCATATACATTGTGAGAATAGTCAGCCCCACCACATACACACACACATGCTGACACAGGCCTTACTCTTGCTTCCAATAAAAAAGCAACATTTGCTCCAGTCATTTGGCCAACACCATTGTCTGTCTAATCCAAGTCTGTCCCCAGCAATATCTTTTCATTCAGATTTCTTTCTCCATCTCCTGTTATTGTCATTACCCCATTCTTACCCTTCTCTCTTGTTCTCAGATGGCTTCTGCTACCTCTCTCCCTGTGCATTATGTAGATAACCCAGGGACACCATATATCCCCAGCAGGTCAAATAGGGGTCGTAATCACAAACTGTGACAGTCAGACCCATTTCCAGTCCATCATGAAGTAGGGGAGGGGTCTCTGAGTCTGATTAAATGCAAGCTTATGTGTATGTCGTGTTTGCACAGTGAAGTGCAGCAGAGGTGTCAATAGTGAGTCTGTAAAACAATGTATACAATGAAGCAGCTTGACATGGGATCGTGGTAAGATAAGAGAGAAGAAGGAAGTAGTAGAAAACTGGTTGCTGATGTAGCAAAAAGAGATAAGGGTGAAATAAGTAAATAAGGAAGTAAACTTTTTTTTTTTTAATAGAACCCGCTTCTGACATTGGTGAAATTTCAATTCAATTCAATTCAATTTTATTTATATAGTGCCAAATTACAACAAAGTTATCTCAAGGCACTTTACAAAGTAAGGTTTAAAACCTCACACAACTAAACCCAACAAATCCCACAACATTTAATTTGACAGCAACAGTGGAGAGGAAAAACTCCCTCTCTAACGAGGAAGAAACCTCCAGCAGAACCAGACTGGATGTGGGCGGCCATCTGCCTCGACCGGTTTGGGTGAGAGGATAGAGAGAGAGAAAAGCACAGCAACAGCAACAAGCAACAACAAGCAACGACAGAGCGCAGGCAGGATGGTTGGACCAGGGACTGGATAAAGGCAGGATGGTTGGATCCACAGCTGCCCATCACAGACACCAAACTTTGAGTCTAATGATACCTGTAGGTGAGGACAGAGTAGAGGAGAGAGAGAGAGAGAGAGAGAGAGCGCGGGAGAGAAGCACAACAAATATAATGTTTAATTAATATAGGAAATCTCACCTCAGGTATTTGGCACAGATGTCTCTACTTGTAACCTTATTACATTAACAGTACTTTTGTGGTTGATAATCAACACTGATTTTCTGATAAGACTCTAAATCTACACCTAAAGAGACTGAGAAACTGAATTGAGATGGCACCTGTTAAACGTGGGTGAACATTGCAATTTTTGTCAGCACTGTCCCTATCATTGTGTGTGCCCAGTGGGTGATCAATCAGGTTTTAGTACCTTCAGTACCTGAAGTGACTTGCATGTATAAATGTGTGTTTTTCTTAGACCTCCACTGCGATACTTTACTGTAATATTACAGCCAGGTATTACCTTAATTGTTCTGCTCTCAATTAATTCTCATACATCTGTCATACAGTACATTCACGTATACATCTGCATCAAATGGTCTATAATAATTAGCTAAGTTATTAGATTTTAGCTAAACAGCTTACATATTATACGTTCATATACGTTAATAAGGTTCATGACCCCCTGATGTGGACAAAACAATTGATGGTTACTGGGGACCATTGATTTAGCATAATCAGAAATATAATTTCATATTTTTAATTCTGATTTTTTAGCAACAACCAAAACAAAGTATGACTGCTTGCTAATTGACAAGGACTTTATTATCCAAGTCCCAGATAACGATTTGGCTTTTAAGAGTTACTGGAGTCATTCAACCATTCACAGCTTGTGCATTAGTCTACACATTATTTTCCAGTGTTTGATATTACTGTGCTTGCTTTGCCTCATATGCCCCTTACCTCTAGTTGCTGCCATCTTATCATCACTGCTACCACTGCAGAAGAATTTTCATCTAAGTTTATAAATTACAATGTTAATTGCCAGGAAATTTAAACTAAAGTGGATCTTTATAAGCTTCTATTAGAATGCAATACCATTAGCTCCAGCATCCTGGACAGTGTTGCCCCTCATAGCATGAAACATGCCAAAAGCAAGCATAAACCAGAGCAAAGCAAGAGTTCTCTTTAATATGACTGACTCTATTGTAAATCCTGACCATTCTCCACTAGATGAGGCCACAGCTGAAATTACTTTAATGACAAAACTGAGACCTTATGGCCAATCTCTTCCATTGGCCTGCCTATGCATTCTTTGGACACAATTGAACTTTGGTCAAATTGCCATCTTTACAGGATGTTATCTGCAGGCTGAAACCAACTTGCTGCTCCCCTTAGGTTCATTCTGGACAGCATTCTAAGCTTGGAAAATCATATCAGCACTCTTGTCAAATCCAGCTTTTTTCAGATGTCAAAAATAAGCCATTCTTCAGTAGAGGAGGGCAATTTACACCGGGACTACCCTAAATACATGAAAAACATGTTTACCTTTTGTTGCTGCTGTAATGCTCAAGCTGGGTAGAAGCGAGCGTTCTCCTAAAATTCACACTGATCTTGTCATGACATTAGCATGACTTAGGTATCATTCCACCAAGCCCCCCTACACCAGTCATGACCCCCCACTGTGATGTACTTAATGCAGACTATTGTCTGTCTGTCTGTTTGTCTGTATGCCCTAGCAAACAGTGTAGAACTGACATTATTATTCCTGTTCTCAGAACTGTGCCTATACTTGCTGTTTGACCCTAACTCTACGGGTCAGATACTAAAGCTCCACCTTTTGGTTTTACCATGGAATTGCGTCTTTGGTGCTAAAATGGGGGTGGCCTCATTAACATTTTTAACACCTTCCCCAGACAGACCAAGGAGGGGGGCTGCTGACAGTAAGCTGATGAGGGTATGATAAGTGTGTGATCAGCGTCAGAAAGGTGACTGACAGTCGACTGAAATCAGCGAAAATGAACCGGTCCATCTGTATAATAATGTGGGTTTCTCATATATAAATATATATATATATATATACACACACTCTATTCTCACCCTCCGCGGGTGGTCTCATCCACTTTCCAAGCTCGGGTCCTCTACCAGAGGCCAGGGAGCTTGAGGGTTCTGCGCAGTATCCTTGCTGTTCCTAGGACTGCACTTTTCTGGACTGAGATTTCGGATGTTTTTCCAGGGATCTGTCGTAGCCACTCCTCCAGTTTGGGGGTCACAGCCCCTAGTGCTCCGATCACCACAGGCACCACTGTGGCCTTCACCTTCCAAGCCTTCTCCAGTTCTTCTCTGAGCCCTTGGTATTTCTCTAGTTTCTCATGTTCCTTTTTCCTGATGTTGCCATCGCTTGGTATTGCCACATCCACCACTACGGCTTTCCTCTGCTCTTTATCCACCACCACAATGTCTGGTTGGTTCGCCATTACCATTCTGTCAGTCTGGATCTGGAAGTCCCACAGGATCTTGGCTCGCTCGTTCTCTACCACCTTGGGAGGTGTTTCCCACTTTGACCTTGGGGTTTCCAGTCCATACTCCGCGCAGATGTTCCTGTATACTATGCCAGCCACTTGGTTGTGGCGTTCCATGTATGCTTTCCCTGCCAGCATCTTACACCCTGCAGTTATGTGCTGAACCGTCTCTGGGGCCTCTTTGCACAGTCTACACCTTGGGTCTTGTCTGGTGTGGTAGATCTGGGCCTCTATGGCTCTGGTGCTCAGGGCCTGCTCCTGTGGGGCCAGGATGAGTGCCTCTGTGCTGTCCTTCAGCCCAGCCCTTTCAAGCCATTGGTAGGATTTGTTGAGATCAGCCACTTCAGTTATGTTCCGGTGGTACATCCCGTGCAAGGGCTTGTCCTCCCATGATGGTCCCTCTTCCAGCATCTCATCCTCTGTTCTCCACTGCCTGAGACATTCACTCAGCACGTCATCTGTCGTGGCCTTATCCTTGATGTACTTATGGATCTTGGATGTTTCATCCTGGATAGTGGCTCTCACGCTCACTAGTCCTCGGCCTCCCTTCCTTGCGGCTAGCGTACAGTCTCAGGGTGCTGGATTTGGGGTGGAACCCTCCGTGCATGGTGAGGAGCTTTCGTGTCTTAACATCTGTGGTCTGTATCTCTTCCTTTGGCCACCTTATTATTCCTGCAGGGTAATCTGATCACTGGCAGAGCGTAGCTGTTTATTGCCCGGGATTTGTTCTTGCCATTGAGCTGGCTTCTTAGGACTTGGCCTTACTCGTTGGAGGTATTTGGCTGTTGCCGCATTCCTTGTTGCCTGTTCAAGGTTGCCGTTTGCCTGTGGTATTCCAAGGTACATTGTAATTGTCCTCAATGTCTGCTATTGTTCCTTCTGGGAGTGAGACCCCTTCTGTGTGTATTACCTTGCCTCTCTTTGTCACCATCCTCCCACATTTCTCGAGTCCGAATGACATCCCGATGTCCGAGCTGTAGATCCTGGTGGTGTGGATCAGCGAGTCGATGTCTCGCTCACTCTTGGCGTACAGCTTGATGTCATCCATGTAGAGGAGGTGACTTATGGTGGCCCCGTTCCGGAGTCGGTATCCATAGCCAGTCTTGTTTATTATTTGGCTGAGGGGGTTCAGACCTATGCAGAACAGCAGTGGGGACAGTGCATCTCCTTGGTATATGCCACATTGATGGATACTTGGGCAAGTGGCTTCCCATTGGCTTCAAGGGTGGTTCTCCACAACCTCATCGAGTTTGCAATGAAGGCCCTTAGAGTTCTGTTGATGTTGTACAGCTCCAAGCATTCAGTGATCCATGTGTGTGGCATTGAGTCATAGGCTTTCTTGTAGTCGATCCAGGCTGTGCACAGGTTGGTGTGTCGCATTCTGCAGTCTTGGGCGACTGTTCTGTCTACCAGGAGTTGGTGTTTGGCTCCTCTGGTATCCTTACCAATGCCCTTCTGTGCTTCGCTCATGTATTGACTCATGTGCCCACTTATCTTAGCTGCGATGATGCCTGACATGAGCTTCCATGTTGTGGAGAGACAGGTTATTGGCCGGTAGTTGGATGGGACTGTGCCCTTTGAGGGATCCTTCATTATCAGGATCGTTCGCCCTTCGGTTAGCCATTCAGGGTGAGTCCCATCCCTTAGCAGCTGGTTCATTTGTGCTGCCAGGCGCTCATGGATTGCAGTGAGCTTCTTTAGCCAGTAGGCGTGGATCATGTCAGGGCCAGGTGCTGTCCAGTTTTTCATACCTGAGACTCTATGTTGGATGTCCTGCCACTGTGATAGTCACTGGATTCTGTTCAGGGAGGTTGCTGTGGTCTTCCCTCAGATCCACCAGCCACTGTGCATCTCTGTTGTGTGATGCCTCCTTTCCCATATACCCTTCCAGTACTGTTCAGTTTCCAGCCTTGGTGGGTCTGCTCTGTTGTTATTACCCTGCCATTGAGAGTACACTTTCGCAGGTTGTGTTGCGAACAGCGGTTTATTCGTCTGGCTTCGTTATCTCTGGTGTATCTCTTTAGGCGGCTGGCCAAGGCTTGTAGCCTTTGCTTGGCAGTTTCGAGTGCTTCAGGTATGGTCATCTGGCTGTACCTCTTGGGCATTGGTCTTTTCAATTGCACCTCTCTGGGCCTCTGTCATTTGGCTCACTTCCCTCCGAGCTGCCTTGATTTTTGCCTCCAAACCTTCGTTTCCATGGTGGGTATTGTTTCTCATGGCTCCCATGGTTGCTCTTATGGCCAAGCACCTCTAGGATCACTGATGCTGAAGCGTATATCAGCTCATTGGTTTCCGTGATTGTTGTGGTAGGAATCGCTCTCAATGCTGCATTCACATCTTCCATGAGACTTTCTGATGGTACTTCACTTAGCCGTTGTAGTGGGGTTCGGGGTTGCCTGTTCAATCTCGCCATGATCTTATCTTTCAGGTCAGTCGCTGCCTCACTCAGCGTATCTGTGCTTATTGGGGCTTCGTACCCAATTTCCGGTTGGGGAGATGGTGAAACCTCCCCTCTGACCTGGCGTCCTGGCTCCCCCTTGCCGTAGCATTTGTGTTGTATCTCGTCAATCTCAAGTTGTGATAGCAGTTGCCGTTTGTGGATGTTGGAACACTGAGCTACTAGTTGCTTCGCCGTCAGCCTTGAATGTGGGTTTCTCCGTTCCCATTCACCGTTTGTGGATGTTGGAACACTGAGCTACTAGTTGCTTCGCCGTCAGCCTTGAATGTGGGTTTCTCCGTTCCCATTCACCGCACATTCTTTGCATGTAGCCCCTCTGACTAGGGTTACTTGAGTAGTAGCATTCCAACAGAGCCTTGTTCTCGCATCTCAGCCATTTCTTTCTTGTTCCAGTAGCCCACTTCTCGCCAAGGTGCTCTGGTTCCCCAACACCTGACGCAGACCTTGTTAGGCCGGGCGACGTCTGAGCCGGTATCTCATGTGGTTCATTGTCTCTCATGATATGAGGTAGGCGGTAGCTTGAAGGGTCTTGCCCAAGGACCCACACTGGATGCCTATTCGCCCTAACGGGGATTCGAACCGGGAACCCCCCGCATGAAAGTCCTGTGACTTTACCGATTGAGCTATCCAGCGAGCCATATATACTATATATATATATATATATATATATATATATAGTATATATATATATTATATATATATATATATATATATATTATATATATATATATATATATATATATATATATATATATATATGGGTCTTGAAGGGTCTTGGGCAAGACCCTTCAAGCTACCGCCTACCTCAGAGGGGCTACATGCAAAGAATGTGCGGTGAATGGGACAACACAAATGCTACGGCAAGGGGGAGCCAGGACGCCAGGTCAGAGGGGAGGTTTCACCATCTCCCTAACCGGATATTGGGTACGAAGCCCCAATAAGCACAGATACGCTGAGCGAGGCAGCGACTGACCTGAAAGATAAGATCATGGCGAGATTAAACAGGCAACCCCGAACCCCACTACAACGGCTAAGTGAAGTACCATCAGAAAGTCTCATGGAAGATGTGAATGCAGCATTGAGAGCGATCCCTACCACAACAATCACAGAAACCAATGAGCTGATATACGCTTCAGCATCAGTGATCCTAGAGGTGCTTGGCTATAAGAGCAACCATGGGAGCCATGAGAAACAATACCCACCATGGAAACAAAGGTTGGAGGCAAAAATCAAGGCAGCTCGGAGGGAAGTGAGCCAAATGATAGAGGCCCAGAGAGGTGCAATGAAAAGACCGATGCCCAAGAGGTACAGCCAGATGCCCATACCTGAAGCACTCGAAACTGCCAAGCAAAAGCTACAAGCCTTGGCCAGCCGCCTAAAGACATACACCAGAGACAACGAAGCCAGACGAATCAACCGGCTGTTCGCAACACAACTTGCGAAAGTGTACTCTCAATGGCAGGGTAATAAAAACAGAGCAGACTCACCAAGGCTGGAAACTGAACAGTACTGGAAAAGTATATGGGAAAGGGAGGCGTCACACAACAGTGATGCACAGTGGCTGGTGGACCTGAGGGAAGACCACAGCAACCTCCCTGAACAGAATCCAGTGACTATCACAGTGGCAGACATCCAACAAAGAGTCTCAGGTATGAAAAACTGGACAGCACCCGGCCCTGACATGATCCACGCCTACTGGCTAAAGAAGCTCACTGCAATCCACGAGCGCCTGGCAGCACAAATGAACCAGCTGCTAAGGGATAGGACTCACCCTGAATGGCTAACCGAAGGGCGAACAATCCTGATAATGAAGGATCCCTCAAAGCGTACAATCCTTGGGGAGCAATCCTTGGGGATCCAAGGGGAGCAGGAGAGGAGCGTGATGCTGTGAGAGAATGCGAGACTGTGAGAACAGCACGAGAAATTCAACAAGGCGGCGCGACACCGGCAGTAAACAACAGTGCGACAAACTATCCGCCAATTTAAATAAATAAATAACTACTTCATTCTACAAATAACAACTATCTTACCATTCTGGATAACACAGAAGAAAGTTTCGAGTATATCGACGAGTGCTTCGAGCGTCTGGTAATGGGGAAAAAGGACACAGCTCCAAACAAAAGATCCCGCTGTCCAACTCACCTGAGTCACCTGAAGCTAGCTCGGTGGATAAAAACCTCACGGACATCCTGAGAGTCCATAGAGAAGAAAATATCAAGCTTCGACACGCGTCTGGTGCTAGTGAAACTCTTCCACAAAGAGTTTATGGCCCTTCGCGACTCCCTGGAATTTAGCCAGCAGCAGGTCGTTTCTCTCGCCACCGAGAACGAGGCCCTGAAGGGAACGGTGCAGTCCCTGATGGAGAATGTGGCTCAGCTAGCGGCCGAAAATAAAAAATTAAAAAAGGCATCATCGATCTGCAGGCCCGCAGCATGAGGGACAACCTGGTGTTCTTGGGGATTCCAGAACAGGCAGAGGAAAACGCGGAAACCACCGTTAACTTTTTTTTATGAATTAATTATTATTAATTTATTATTTATGATCAGTATGATAATTACTTAGGTTACTATATATATGATATATATCTATTATATATATTCGCTCCGGCGCCCAGTCGAGCTGGCTTGCTGGTCACAACCGATCCTGCTGCCTCTTACTTATATGTATTTACTTTCTTCACTATTTAAGTTTACCTCTAGTGTTTGTTAGTAGAATTAGTGTACACAACCTGTACCACAGCTTTATATAGTTTTTTCTAAGTTTGGCGCAGTACAAACGCTGTTTTAAAGCTACGATGTGCGTCGGGGCCAAGTATCGCGCGCATTGTTTTCACGCGGAAGCAGCTTGATCGCACTGTGCAGCGCTGTAGTTCTGCCCAGAGACAGACACGAGATCACCGCTGAGGTGCTGGTGAAGTCCCGACGTGGGCGTCGCGATGGAAAACTACGACGGGAGAAAACGAGACGCTTCAGGCCCGCTGTCCCCTCCGTCATCATGGGGAAAGTGAGATCTCTCCCCAACAAGATCGACGAGCTCGCGGCGCTCACACGGTACCAGCCGGAGTACAGAACGAGCAGCGTCCTGCTGTTCACGGAGACCTGGCTGACGTCACTCATCCCGGACTCGACTGTCACACTGGACAATTTTCATCTGCTACGTGCGGACAGAACGGAGAACAGCGGTAAGAGGAAGGGAGGGGGTCTGGCTGTGTTTGTGAACATCAGGTGGTGTATGCCACGACATTGCACTGTCAAAATGAAGCTGTGTAACAGAGACATTGAGCTGTTAGCGGTGGGCATGAGGCCATTCTATCTGCCACGGGAGTTCACACACGTTATAATAATTGCTGTGTACGTCCCACCCTCCGCTAACGCTGACTCAGCTTCTGAGACCCTGCTCTCAGTCACCAGCAGGCTGCAAACACAGCACCCACAGGCCCTCTTCCTGATCTCTGGGGACTTTAACCATGCACCTCCTTCAGCTGCTCTGCCCACATACACCCAGTATGTGACCTGCCCCACCAGAGACAACAAAACCCTGGACTTATTCTATACCAACACCAAAGAGGCCTACACTGCATCCGCCCTCCCACCGCTGGGCAGAGCTGACCACAACATCCTGCATCTCCTGCCTGTGTATAAACCTGTTGTACACAGGCAGCCGGTGGTGGCTCGCACAGTGAAGGGGTGGACGGCTGAGAGCGAGGAGGCTCCCACCAGGCGGATTCGGTGTTTCACCAACAACAAGCCGTGGGTCACCCCTGATATTAAAGCTCTGCTAAAGGAGAAGAAGAGAGCATTTAAATCAGGGGACAGGGAGGAGCTGAGGAGGGTGCAGAAGGAGCTGAGGAGGAAAATCTGTGAGGGGAAGTCCAGCTACAGGAGGAAGATGGAGGAGCAGCTGCAGCAGAACAATGTCAGTGAGGTGTGGAGGAGCCTGAAACCATCTCAGGCTTCAAAGCTCCACACCCACAGGCTGAGGGGGGACCTGAGCTGGGTCAACGAGCTGAACTCATACTTTAATAGGTTTGACCAAGCACCCACTCACACCTCCCAGCAGCTGCCTCCAAACCGTTTGTCATCTCATACCACTGGATTACCAGCCCCCACAGCCCTTCACACCTTTACACAAAGCCCTCTACCCTCAGCCCTGACGACTGGTGACTCATCCCAACAACATCCCCTCACTTCACACCACACTGAGACACTCCCTCAACTCCTATCCTTCTCCAGCACCCAGGTGAGAAGTGAGCTCAGGAAGATCAAGGCCAGGAAAGCAGCTGGACCAGACGGCATCAGCTCCAGACTCCTAAAGTCCTGTGCAGGCGAACTGTGTGGAGTTATGGAGCATGTCTTCAACGTGAGCCTCAAGCTGAGGGTGGTACCACAGCTCTGGAAGACCTCCTGCGTGGTACCAGTGCCCAAGACACCGCACGCCAAAGACCCCAGTAGCTTCAGACCAGTGGCTCTGACATCACACCCAATGAAGACACTGGAGAGACTGGTCCTGGGTCACCCCCTTCGCTCTGCGGTGGGAACCTACCTGGACCCGTTGCAGTTCGCCTACCGACACGGCATAGGAGTAGACGACGCCGTCATCTTCCTCCTACATCGAGCTCTTTCCCATCTAGAGAAGCCCAGCAGCACTGTGAGGATCATGTTCTTTGACTTCTTCAGTGACTTCAACACCATCCAGCCGGTGCTTCTGAAACACAAACTGGAGGACTCACTGACCTTCATCTGACGGAGTGGATTATGGACTATCTCACAAACAGGCCTCAGTTTGTGAGAGCCAGGGACTGTGTCTAACACTCTGACCTGCAGTGTGGGGTCCCACAGGGGACTGTACTGACCCCCTTCCTCTTCACCCTCTACACGTCAGACTTCAGACACAACACGGACAGCTGTGTTCTGCAGAAGTTCTCTGATGACTCTGCGATCGTCGGACTAATCACCGATGATGATGATGCAGAGTACAGAGGACTCACTCAGAACTTTGTGGACTGGTGCCAGCGGAATCACCTCCTGATCAATACAGGGAAAACGAAGAAGATGGTGGTGGATTTCCGCAAACAGCAGCCTGCTGTCATACCACCGATGCATTGAGAGAGTGGACTCTTACAAGTACCTGGGTGTGCATCTGAACAATAAACTGGACTGGACTCATAACACGGATGCACTGTACAGGAAGGGTCAGAGCAGACTCTACCTGCTGAGGAGACTGTAGTCTTTTGGAGTGAGGGGGCCACTCCTAAAGACCTTCTATGACTCTGTGGTGGCATCAGCCATCCTGTACGGTGTGGTCTGCTGGAGCAGCAGCGTCACAGTGAGGGACAGGAAAAGACTGGACAGGATCATCAAGAAGTCCAGCTCTGTCCTGGGCTGCACTCTGGACACGGTGCAGGAGGTGGGTGAGAGAAGGGTCCTGGCTAAACTGACATCCATCATTTGACCAGGTCTCTCACCCACTGGAGGACTCACTGTCTGCTCTGGAGCAGCTTCAGTAGCAGACTGATCCACCCTCGCTGTATGAAGGAGAGATATCGTAGATCCTTCCTACCTGCTGCTGTCAGACTGTATAATCAGAACTATTGACCACGTCCCACTACAGTCACTCACCCACTGCATCAGTGGTTTATATAGCAACCTGCTCTGCACAATATTTGTGTAAATCTGTGAACAATCATGTATATTGTTACCGGTACAAATCTTATACCCATTACTGTGCAATATCCCTGCAATGACCTCATACTCACTCTAACTGTACTGTACTGCTTTGTACTGTGCCAACACATACTGTTCTGTACCTGTATTCTCGCTCATCTGTACTGCTGTTGTGAGAAGTAATTTCCCCACTGCGGGACTATTAAAGGTTTTCTTATTCTTATTCTTATTATTCTTAAAAACATCCTCAAACAGATGAAGCTTCCAGCGGACGTAGTGGACAAGATGGCGTTTCACCGTTCCCACAGACTAGGAGGAAGAAGACCAGATGGCCAGCGCCCTCGACCCATCGTTGCCAAGTTTCATGACTTTAAGCAGAAGGAACTGGTTAAGAGCTGGGGCAGACAGCGGAAGGGAACCGACTACAACGACTAGTTCCCCAAGGAGATCCTCGACCGCCGCCGCCAACTGTTCCCCATCCGTAAAAAGTTCATGGAAGAAGGCTGCAGGGCTGTCATCAGCGTTGACAAACTGTACGTCAACGGAGAGCTCTACCGGGACCGGGAAGCAACTCTGTGGCTGTACTAGCAGGTGGTATGTAACAAAAATGGTTTAATATAAAAGGTTTACTAAAAAATAATAGACGCAATGCAACTAAGTGTTATAACTTTACATTCAATATTCAAACTCGTTCTCTCGCAGATGTTTCATGTAAATGTTTATTGTCAATCTAATGTCACTCACCCACTCACTTTGCAAAGCGCTTATCAAGCTTAATCACTCACTTTCCTTTCACTTTAATTTTCCTTCCCTTTACTCTTTTTCCTTCACCTACTTTTACTCCACACTGTTTACATCCTTCTTTTCTCTATTCTTCTCCCACGCAGTCAGCCAGCTATGTAGCCCTCCAGCAGCCACACACAAACATCTACTGCACAAGGGAAACACGTGCACATACATAGATAACATAACTCAGAATACACAGGTACTTAAAGTTAGCCACAAACCTAAAGTCTGTCACACTACATACACACAAGACTAGTGATCCACAGCAGTCAGGTAAGATATGACACCACTGAAGATTGTCACTTGGAATGTACATGGAATCAATAAGAAGGAGAAACGATTTAACATATTTAATCATCTAAAAACCCTACAAGCAGACATTTCTTTACTACAGGAAACTATTCTCAAAACTGTACATTACACTCTGGCATCAACAGAGTTCCCACATGCTTACTTAGCCGGTTACAATTCTATAGAAAGAGGGGTTGCCATCCTGATAAATAAAAAGATTAACTTTACTCAACGATACCATTGTAGATCCAGAAGGGAGATATATAATCATTAATATCTTGATAGGAAACATTGAATATTGCATAGCTAATGTGTATGGTCCTAATGTTGACGACCCCTCTTTCTTTCACAGCTTCTTCACATCACTGTTTACTCACTCTGGTTCCAAACTTATAGTCGAAAGGGACTTTAATTTAGTATTTAACCCAGAGTTGGACAGGCTAAGCAAAGCTGTGAGCAACAGGAACTGGCAATTAGTACAGACCTTAAAACAGTACATGGATGATTTCAGTCTCTGTGACACATGGCGCTCTCTTCATTCTACCTCCAGGGAATATACCTTTTTCTCGCCAGTTCACCACTCTCACTCCCGTATAGATTTTATTTTAGTAAATAACTCAGTCTTACAAGATGTCTCTGACAACAATATTCACTCTATCACAATCAGTGATCATGCACCAATGTCCATTTCATTGATTAATACAGTCACACCATCAACCAGGAATTGGAGGTTTAATACATCATTACTCAATGATCAAGACTTCATCAGTTATGTCAGGAGAGAATGGAAAACCTTTATAGAAATCAACGATACACCAGGAACCTCACCCTGTGTTCTTTGGGAGACTGGGAGGGCAGTTATGCGCGGTAGAATTATTTCATATTCATCGCACAAGAAAAAAAAGGACATGCTACTTGAATTAGAATTAGAGCAAAAAATAAAATCTCTAGAGATTAAATATGCTGCCTCTCCAACCAATGATAGAATCCTAGAAGACCTAAGGAATCTAAAGCTAAAATTAAATAATATAATTTATCGCAAAACTCAGTTTCAGATAGATCAGTTACGCTGGGAGAACTTTGACCATGCTAACAAATGTGGTACATTTTTAGCTAACCAATTAAAAAATAATAAAGAGAAACAAATCATCCATTCAATAACTAATAAGAAAGGGAATATTACTTGTGAACCCCATGAAATAAATGATACCTTTAAAAACTTTTACCAAGAGTTATATACGTCCCAAATAGATCCACCTCAGCCATAGAGGAGTTTCTGAATAAACTAGAACTGCCAAAGCTAAAGGAAGAACAATCTACAACTCTAGACTCATTGTTATCTTTGGCAGAACTACATGAAGCTCGACAGGAGATGGCCAATAAAAAAGCTCCAGGACCAGATGGATTCCTAACTGAATTTTATAAGGAGTTCTGGTCCATGCTGGCACCCAGCCTTTGCAAAATGGTAGTTGAAATTAAACAAAAGCAATCATTACCCACAAATATGAATTCTGCCTTTATAAGCCTGCTCCAAAAACCAGGAAAAGACCCTACACTCCCATCAAGTTAAAGATCAATTTCACTAATAAATGTAGATCTAAAAATAGTGTGTAAAGCACTTGCTAGAAGATTAGAAAAAATAACGCTTCATATGTAATTTACTCTGATCAAACAGGCTTCATTAAAGGAAGCCAGTCAACAAACAATATGAACAGATTAATCAACTTAATTAATAATGTCACCACCCATAAAATAGAGTCAGCCATCGTCTCCTTAGATACAGAAAAAGCTTTTGATAGAGTAAACTGGAAGTTTCTTTTAGCCACTCTGCACAAATTCGGCATTGGTAAATCATTCATAGACTGGATCCAAATATTATACAGCTCAGCAAAGGCCGCAGTCAGAACAAACAACCAGATCTCACCAAGGTTTAATCTGCATAGAGGGACAAGACAGGACTGCCCACTTTCCCCATCACTATTTGCATTATTTATTGAACCTCTAGCCGCAGCAATAAGACAGCATGAAGGAATTACTGGAATATCGACCAAATCAGTAAATCATAAAATAAGTTTATATGCTGACGATCTGTTACTGTTTCTCCTGGAGCCACAGACGTCTCTTCCTACAACTATCAGCCTCATAGATGAATTCTCAGGACTTTCAGAATACTCTATTAACTGGACCCAATCTATAGTGCTACCACTTTACCTTAAGGTGACTATCATCTCTTCTACCACAATCCATTCAGGGAACATTAAATACTTGGGCATTGAATTGTCGTCTAGGCTATCAGAGCTTATTGATCTAAACTACAATCCATTATTAACACAAATAGAAGCCAACCTCAAAAGATGGAAGTCCTTACCCATTTCACTTATGGGCAGAATTGCCATAAAAATGATGATCCTGCCAAAAATTAATTACATATTCTCAATGATTCCAACTCAGACAGCCCAGCTGTGGTTTAGGAAATTAGACTCATACATCTCACAGTTTCTGTGGAAAACCAAGCCACCACGAATGAGTCCTCGGGCTCCACTCTTTCAGGCCGACCCTCCCACCGGGGGGAGTGTTTGCCCCTGGTTCTCATGGGGCGGACAGCGTTGACCCACGGTGGCCCACTCTGACCTCGGGTGCTGTCTCTGTGGCTGCTGCTGCTCTGCCTGGGGGGCTCTGTGTGGGCGGCTTGGGTCGAAACACCTGCCCTCCTGGAACTGAAGGTGCGTGGGCACCCTGGCTGCTAGGATTCTTTCCTCTCCTCACATCACCTTGGCTTTCACAAGTGGCATTGTTCATGCACCATTGTCTGCCTCACACTTTGGGTGAAAAATGCTAAGCTACAGCTCTACTAACCTTGTAGTGGGACACTCAACACCTGAGCTGATAAAAAGGCTTTCCAAACCCAACTGTAAGTATTACTGATACTTATCACTACCAATATCAATAATGTGTGAATATGGAAATTGTGGTGTTGTAAGTCATGACTATTATTAAGCAGTATGGGATATGTATAACATTGCATATGTGTATGTATGATATGTATATTTTTGTATGCGTATGTGCACATACCTTAACACTATTATTGGTATTAGTATTAATCTCCAAGGTAAACCACAGTACAGCAGTTTAGTTATGAATGTGTTAGCCTAAGGTACATCCCTGCTTATTTATTTTGCACCGATTGTTTACTTAACAGATTTGCTTGGTTTCAGCAGCTGGTTGCACCCCCACACTGAATGCTTTGAGCTTTACAAAATCAATAGACCTCTAAGGGCCTTCATTGCCAACTCGATGAGGTTGTGGAGAACCACTCTTGAAGCCAATGGGAAGCCACTTGCCCAAGTAGCCATCAAATGTGGCATATACCAAGGAGATGCACGGTCCCCACTGCTGTTCTGCATAGGTCTGAACCCCCTCAGCCAAAAAAAAACAAGACTGGCTATGGATACCGACTCTGGAACGAGGCCACCATAAGTCACCTCCTCTACATAGATGGAATTGTGGAATTGTTTCTGTAGCTGAAAAACAATGGCGGACTGAGCAGTTTCACTTCCGCTCCTCTCAGTGTGACCTTTGCTAGGACAGGTAAAGAGGAAACCAGGAAGCACTAGTTGTAGTTTTTGAACCCACGGCAAACCATATGCCTAGGTATCTTACGGAAGGAATAAATGATAACTTCTCTGCATAGAAATTATGGAGTAATCAGAGTGTCCCTTCTTTCTTAAATATTACCCGAGATCGTTTTGGTCAACCCCCATTGAAAATCGGTGAAGTTTTCCTTTAAACGCTACGCTTCGTCCATAAAGTACCCTTTCACTGAGAGCGCATGCTCTAACAGATATGTAATGTAAACCAAGGCAATGACAAGGATTTCACCCAGGTAGACAACTGACCAGAAGTCGGTCTGGCCGGTTAATGTCGTCTATCTTTTATATGGAATCCCAATTTACGTTATCCATCTGTTAGAGTGCGCTTTCAGCAACAGAGTAATCTGTGGATGAAGCGGTTTACATTACATAACTCTAACCCTCTAACAGAGGGTGAGGTAGGTAACAGTAGGTGAGAGCAATTCTTCTGAAACGTGGCATTATAAAATAAATACAACACTGGTGAAAAGGGAATCATCCAATAAAAGCCAACTTTGGAAAAACTTCTGGATTTAAATTTAAAAGGTAGATGTGATAATCTGTATTATTATAAAAAAAAATGAAATAATACATTTTAAAAAAATCATAAAAATTAGCAGATTTTACAGCATAATTAAACGTATTTCATATTAACAGGCTTAATTTGGAAAATGTTTGACCTAACTATCTGGTCTGTCTGCATCTATAAGTGCCTGTGTGTAAGTGGTGTGCCTGTGCGCCGCATGCCAGAGCGAAGCAGACACGCACTAACACCCCTCCCTTTTGCTTTGAGAACTCACGTGACTCAGGCAAAGCAGAAAGATGGAAGCAAGAAAGAGTGTGGTTATATTTTTAAGCTGAAAATGAAACGGCAACCCGTACCTGTAAAAAATATATGTTAATGTTAAATACAATATGTTAAATACAGTGTATTTATATTTACTGTTGAACTTTGTCTAGGTTTTATTAAATTAATAATAAAATTTAAAACAAAACACCTTAATGTCATGTATTTAAAAAAAATATTTATATTTGATAATGCATTATTGTCAAAAAGTATTGGTATCAGAATTAGCAATACTGGTCCAGTATTTACTGGGTATCAGATCGACACCAAAGCTTGCAGTATCGCCCACCACTACAACCCAGTATTTAAGTCTCCATTCTCTTCATGTTTGCTGCCAGATTGTTTGTTCATGTTCGGTTGATTAACCTTCCAGCATTCATCCTCGTAAGTCTATGGTTTTAATTTGTGCCTGTTTTTGACCTTGCCTTTGCCTTGTTCCTGTCTATACTTTTGCTAAAGCTGAATTCTTGATTTTGATCACTCCCCGACCACCTTGCTGTCTACTGTTTTTGTGCTTGCACAATAAAGACTAATATATTCTCAGCCCTGTTTCAGAGCTGTGTGTTTGGGTCCACACCTTGTTACTCCTGCTGCTTTGTGGCAGCTTAGTGTCCTTTAAATCTCAGCTGACTGAGATGACTCTATAAACTAATCAGATTATCAGAAAAAACTTTATCAGCATCTTACAACAAACAATCAAAATGATTATGCAGATCCATCAGCTTGAGATTTGCTCGTAAAACCTCTGCCTCACTGTAGACAGCTTCTCCCCCATTGTTACAAATGCAAGTAAGCAGGATTGTGGCCCACACACCTAGACTGTGCACACAGTTCCTTTTAGGAACCTTTTAGACATTCGGGATTAACAGGCTGAGTGAGGGGAGAACCCACACGCAACGACCCAACAAGAGACAAGATCAAAAATTCAATAATTTCTTAAACAATATACATAAACATGAACCCTCTGCATTCGGCAGGACACAAAATAATAATACAGGTGAGTAACACTTGAACATAAGTTCCCTAAAACCTCAGAACTAAAGACTCAACTGAAAACCACTGCAACTGCAAGGGAGAACAATACAAAATAAATAATTAAACGCTCCATATACCACTGGCAAACTAAACACAGCTTTGGTACTACAGGCTTTAAATAATCATCTACACTCGTAACTACAGGCGAACACAGGAGAAAAGACAGCATTCAGGACAAAATAAACCAACTCAAGACGCTCTGTATGCACAGGCAGAATTAGGAACTAAACATGGATGACATTGACACAGTATAACAAGGTCATAAAATGGGACATCATTAATTAGCGGCAGCACACATAGGAACTGACTTCTATGTGAAACCAAACAAATCAAGAAGGACGTGGAGACACAAACAGAAGTGCGCCTCTAGTGGTGCAAAGGGCCCATTCTCATACCCATAGATTAACATTAATAAATAACTTTTCCAATTGATAGTATAAGAAAAAATTTATTTATCCCGCAGTGGAGAAATTAAATTTTCAGAGCAGCCAAAGAAAGACCGCAAGATGCAGAAACATTAGGAAACAGGAAATGTGCAAAATTTTGCGCAGAATTAAAAAGAACATGCAACAGATCTACAACTCACACATATAGTACCGTACTTAAAGTATCGGTGGATATGAAGGATCTATCGCTGTTTCTTACACTGGGGGTGGCTGAGTCTACCAATGAAGGAGCTGCTCAGAACCTCCACTGTCAGATGCAGCAGAATTGCCAATTATGAAAAGGATGTTAGCCAGGCTAACATCCTTTTCTGACACACCTCCTCCACAGAGTCCAGTGGACAGCCCAGGACAGAGCTGGCTTTCCTGACCAGATTGTTCAGTGTTTTTCTGCCCTGGTCTGTGTAAGATCCAGACCAGATCCAGAATGCAGCATTTAGGTAATGCTGTGTTCAAAATCATGTTACCAGGGCTTATCTGCCTAAAAAGCATTGTGCAAAATATGTTTATTTTATTGAGTTTATTTGAATAGCAATATTGCAGTGTGATTATGGCTAATTTTTTATGGCTGATTTTTTTTCAGCTATGTAATACACCACTCCCTTACAGGTGTTTTAATCTCATACAACTTTAATACACTACACTTAACATAATGTCATATTGTGTTAAAGTACAGCTGGAGGCATTTGTGTGTTGAGTATTTAAATGCCAATTATAAGCCTCAGGTTATTGATCATCGTCAGACATTGCACAATGATGCATAAGCCCTTCCTAAAATATCCTCTTCATAATCATAATGACAACTGGCAGCTTCCCACACAAATAAAACAGACTTGGATAACATCTAAAAACAGGGGCATATAAGGAATGGTCCATTATTACACATTCTCTTGCCTTTTTGTCTTTTTATGATAGCAAACAATCAATTATCCAGATGGTAACTGATGCAGTGGGGCAGCTACATAAATTCAAAAGCAGAAAAAACTTGCTTAAATGCATCACACACACATGCATGTGCGCACACACACATGGTCATAAACATCTGTTGTGTTGTACATGCAGGTATCCTGCCTATAGCAGCAGCAAGTTACACAGATGAGACCTACAGCTGCTCAATAGTTCCCAGTGAGAGAAAAGCCCTGCTGTGTTAAATCAGGTAGTATTCTTCTAATTGACATTTTTTTGGGAAACAGATGGTTTATTTGCTGGCATTTATCACGTCTTTATGGCCAACAGAAGATAATATCACAGTGTAAACAGAGACTTACAAATTTCATACTATTTTCTTCAAACACAAACACTAAAATTTGGTTTTCACAGGGTAGTTTTTTTATACACACTTCAAGTTTATGTGTTCACATTAACTGTCCACTCATTTGTTTATTTTCTATTCTATTTTTAATATTTATAAATAAATCAATAAAAAGTCAATAAACCCATTTGTTTGGAGGGGGAGCAAAGAAGACACTGGGAAGTATCAGACATTTATTTTAAAAGACAAACAATGTATTTCATTCTATCGGTCTATATCATCTGATTTTGAAACATTTGCAAATGTGTGTCATGGACATTTGTGCATGTTTGCATGCGCCATTCTACTTACCTCCTGCAGTTTCCATTATGGCTCTGACCATTCTATAAAATGTGGTCATATCATGTGCTATTTTCCTTGTCCTGCCTCATTTTCCACAAATGGCACATGCATCATGATCTTTCAGGAGAGAAACAGTGAAATGACTTTGCTGTTTTTGAATAGTTTAAACTTCAATGAGTATACAAACTACATGTAGACAAATAGGCGGTGACTGCACACGGCCACGTGCAGCCAAATTTGAGCTGAAAATATAAATCAATTTAAATTTCAATTCTAACTATTGTCCTGATAATACTTAAATGCAAAAAAGTCTGGTATTCAGCAAGTTACAAAACATGTACTGTAGTTGCTAATTACGTGTAATAGATTGTATTTGTTACAAATTCAAAATGGGGAGTGGCTACTAAAGGTTGACAGAATAACTAACACACTGACTAACCAGCAGGAAGACTTAGCCATTACACCAACAGATGGACTTAGAATAGAATAGAATAGCTTTGTCCTACGAAATTGCCATGTTGCGACAGCACAAAAAAGACAAGTACACAGAAGATAATAAATACACAATAGTTAAAGGAAAGACAGGGTTTAATCTATATCTATATTATTATCTATTGTATATATTATATTATCATATCGTACACATGAATGAGCTAACGTGACTGCAGTTATTAAATTGGCAGGTGTAATTGCGTAGTGTGTGGCAGTGTGGTGAAACTGTGCACCATGTTATAGTTGTCCATTATAAAGTCTGACAGCAGCAGGAAAAAGAGACCTGTGGACTCTCTCCCTCCCACAGTGAGGGTGGGTCAGTCTGTCGCTGAATCTGCTCTTTAGGGCAGACAATGTGTCCTACATGTGGCGGATGCCACTTGTGATCCTGGAACGGGATACACAGAGTGGGATCCCACAGCTGACGTCATAATTATGACCTTATAAGGGAGACGCCAAGTACCATCTGGTAGGATGTGTGTCAGCTGTAGCGTGCAGATGGACGAGTGACCAGGAAGTGCATAGAACTTGCAGGCGCAGAGCGCAATAACAGTGCAGTGGTTTCGTCGCTTACAGGCGTACAGGATGAGGAAGCGTGCTGGTGGTAGCAGTATTAATCAGCGCTGCAGAGATTCAGGTATGTGGAGTTGAAGTTCAGACCGGGCCGCCCCTATCCTTAACACTACTGCATGTGTGTGTCATGCAGGAAAGACCTGCTACTGCTTTCTTTTATAATATGTTTTAACCTCTTTTGTATTTAACTGTGTTTTAAGCCCCCGCTGCGACAGGAGTAGTTTGATTGTAATTGTATGAGGAAGCCAACAGGTGCAGGGTGGTTGCACGTTTTCCTTCAATTATTTATTCTGTTTGTAAAGATTATTTCTGATTGTGTCGAGTGGCTGCGTGGGCAGGTCCTGTTTGTAGTTTGCCATGGGGTGTTTTTGGTTTAATTGCATGTGTGTGATTAGCGGCAGGCCCACGTCTCCTTCATAACAGGGGCTAAAGAACCCCCCTTCCTCTAACCTTGCTGAGTCCTGCTCTCGTTTAATGTCACCTGGGTCATTACCAGGAAAGGGTTTTAATTGTTACCTGTGGTTTTATTATATTGGGGGTTTCCTAGGTTTTAGTGATTGCTGTGCTTTTAACGTTTTAATGCATCATTGTTAACGTGTGCAATTAACTCAGCGAACCTACACCTGCCTGTGACAAACTTAATTGTGTGGTTGACCCAGGGGGTAAACATTACTGGTACCTACCCTCCTTCACTACTGCATCGGGTCACATACAGAAAGTGAAACTTGTGGTCCAGCATAGATGTAAGTTTTGCCAAACCCTCATACCAAATGACCTCAGTCTACTTAGGAGGTAGAGCCAGCTGTGGCCCTTCCTGCACTGTAAAACCTGTATGTAGGAGTTAAATAGAACTGAATATTTGCAGAAGATGAAGCAGCTGAATTTCAAGTTAAGGAAGGTTAAAAAGATTGAAAAGGTCTCCTTAATTTGATAAAAGGTAGCTCAATGTTTTAAAACAGCTAAATAGTCCAAAACTTGAAGGAATAGCTGAAAGTTGTGTAAACATTTACAACAGCTGAGAGTAATTGCAGAGGAATTAATTAAATTTTAAATGTAAAAAGGTTGGAGCATTGGAGGAAGCATGTGCAGGTACTTGCTAAACAGTAAAATAGCCAATAGTCATAATAAACTAATTGAAAACTGAAATATTACTATTTATAGCTAAAATCTGGATTGGTACATTTATTTTGAAAGGATAAGGAGGAATCATAGGAAAGTAATTGCTAAGCAGTAAAATAGTCTCATTAACTAGTCAAGTTTATGCATTCAAAAGCAAAAATAGCGTTATTGAAGCTAAAGATATGGATTTGTGCTTTTATTTTGAAATACTTTCTAGAAGGTGTGTGTACTTAATTGCTAAACTATGAAGTAGTCTTATTACCTAGTCTCAGTTAACCTTTCAAAGGTAGAAATGGTGCTATGAAAGCTAAAGATTTGGACTGGTATTTTAAAATGATTTCTTTGAGGTGTGTGTATGTAAGACGTAGACATTAAAATAGTCTATAAAAAGGCAAAACATAGTGCTATTAAGGCTAAATATATAGATTGGTGCATTTATTTTGAAATGACTTGGACAACATGTATATGCTTAACAAACAAAAAGCTGAAGGTTGCAATAGTTAAAAAATAGACCTGATGCAACGGTGAATATGGTAATGGAAATTAAACTATCAATCATAGGTTAACAGAGGTTAACAATAAAAAGGGCTCATATTTAACCAATCCAAAGCAGTGCTTTTTAGGCAAAAGATTGAATTGGTGCTTTTTTTAAAGGATTTGCACTAGATAACTAGTCTTAATAAAAACAGTCAAAGACAGAAATACTGGTATACAAACTTAATATTTGGATTAGTACTTTTATTTTGAAAGGATTCGTAGAAAATGTCTGTGGTCAATTGGTAAACTGTAAAGTAGTCTCATTAATTAGTCATAAAAATAGCTTGTCAGAAGCAGACATAATGCTATTAAAGCTAAAAACTCGGATTGGTGTTTTTATTTTGAAAGGATATGGAAAAGGCCTGTGCCAGTATTTACTAAACAGTATATAGGTCTAATTAACTAGTCATAATAAACCTGTTGAAAGCAGAAATCTTGCTATCTTTAGCTAAAGATCAGGATTGGGGCTTTTATTTTGAAAGAATGTGGAGGAGTTGTGTGTGCTTAATAGCTAAACTGTATAACAGTCACATTAACCAGTCATGATTACCCATTCAAAAGCATAAATAGTGCTATTAAGGCTAAAAATTTGGATTGGTTGCTTTATTTTGAAACATTCAGAGGAAGTGTGAGATTAATTACTAAACAAACAAACAGTGTCTGTATGGTGCCTGCCCTAGCAGTCCGACGCCCTCTGGTAACTGCTCTGACCTGTTGGGGGAGGTTGGCAGACTACTCGGGCAGCGACCTTAATTGAGCCCTGGGCGAAGGTTGGCCCTCAATGCACAACCGCAGAGTATGTGTGTAGGTTTGAGTGTAGCACTACACGGGGCGAGCATGGGCATACTTGAGCGAGAGAATAGGTAAGTGTGAAAGATAGGTGAGGATGGCTCTGGCTGTGCTGCATGTGGTGCCTGGGCAGTAGTACTGTGGTCCCCGGGTCTCGGCTAGCTTTTTCTGGCTGGGGGTTGTGGGGGGCGGTGGGATGGGCAGCAGAGGTTGTCGGGAACCTGGCGCTTTGCTTCCCAACTACATTTTTCCACATTCATCCACTTAGGTCTGCAAGGGGCGTCCTGCTGATGGAGGGACCAGGGCTACCGGGAAGTGGTTCTGTCCCTCCCAAGTGGGATGCTCTGCAGTTTTAATTGCATTAGTCATACACACTCGTCCAGGAATCTGGGAGTTCCCTGCAGGGGGGCCAGTGGCCGAAGCCTTCACATTGATGGCTCTGCCTGCTGAACCCCTCTGAGAATTGGCGATCTCCCAAAGTTCCTCATACTTAGCCACAGACACATACATTTAGGGCCAGTGGGCGAGGCCACAACTGGCCTCAGCCCCAGGCCCCAGTGGAAGAGCCCACCACCCACTTTTAACTGCAAAGACATTTGGGGGGGAGGGCCTGTCCGGGACACGCACCTTCAGCCAGCGGTCATGCTCCTTTCAGTGCACTCTAGTTCCACACACTCACGTCCAAGCTGGGTTGCAGGGTTCTGGGGTGCCTTTTCCGCTGCCCTCTGCTTCTCCCGGGTTGGGGGGGTTGGTCAGGGCTTGGGAGGAGCTTCGGTCCCTGCCTGGGGCCACAAGAGCGGCAGGCCTGAGACTTTCCCTCCCCACGAATGAGATCATGCGAATGGTGTGAGTGCGAGAATGTATCTGAGAGTGCATGGTTTCACGTATGATTGACTAGTTTGTTGTGAGAGAGTTTGTGGTCTGTGTGTGTGTGTTGATGTACGTGTGGGTGGGTGTATGCGTCTGTGTTTGTGTGGTGCGGTTGGAGTGTGGGGGGTCCGGTTTTCCACCCGGGGTACTTTGACCGTCTGCCTGGGTCGTCTCTTTTCTGCTGACCCCCACCAATTGTCCTTGTGCTGTGGGCCCGGTGTGGTGCCAGGGGATGAGGTCGGGCCGATGGGGTAGGCCCCGCTCTGGGCATGGTGGCATCTCCTAGCGGGCTCCCTACGGACCGTGAGTCCTCGGGCTCCACTTTTTCAGGCCGACCCTCCCACTGGGGGGAGTGTTTGCCCCTGGTTCTCATGGGGCGGACAGCATTGACCCACGGTGGCCCACTCTGACCTCGGGTGCTGTCTCTGTGGCTGCTGCAGCTCTGCCTGGGGGGCTCTGTGTGGGCGGCTTGGGTCGCAACACCTGCCATCCTGGAACTGAAGGTGCATGGGCTCCCTGGCTGCTAGGATTCTTTCCTCTGCTTGTTGGATGGGCGTAGTGGCCGAGCCCCTCACATCACCCTGGCTTTCACAAGTGGCATTGTTAATGCACCAACGTCTCACCCTTTGGTTGAACAATGTTAAGCTACAGCTTTACTAACCTTGTGGTGGGACACTCCACAGCTGAGCTGATAAACAGGCTTTCCAAACCCAACTGTAAGTATTACTGATACTTATCACTACCAATATCAATAATGTGTGAATATGGAAATTGTGTTGTATGTCATAGCTCTTATTAAGTAATATGAGATTATGTATAACAATGCATATGTGTATGTATATGATATGTATATGTTTGTATGAGTATGTGCACATACCTTAACACTATTGGTATTAGTATTAATCTTTAAGGTAAACCACAGTACAACAGTTGTTTAGTTATGAATGTGTTAGCCTAAGGTACATCCTTGCTTATTTATTTTGCACCGATTGTTTAATTAACAGATTTGCTTGGTTTCAGCAGCTGGTTGCACCCACACCCCAAAGCAGTAACCTAACTTGTCCACCAACACAGCAACATCACACATATTAGGGATTAGCTAAATAAAACATTAAATGAACCATTAATCAAGAACAGTATATATATTTTACTCTATTCTCACCCTCCGCGGGTGGTCTCATCCACTTTCCAAGCTCGGGTCCTCTACCAGAGGCCAGGGAGCTTGAGGGTTCTGCGCAGTATCCTTGCTGTTCCTAGGGTTGCACTTTTCTGGACTGAGATTTCGGATGTTTTTCCAGGGATTTGTTGTAGCCACTCCTCCAGTTTGGGGGTCACTGCCCCCAGTGCTCCGATCACCACAGGTACCACTGTGGCCTTCACCTTCCAAGCCTTCTCCAGTTCTTCTCTGAGCCCTTGGTATTTCTCTAGTTTCTCATGTTCCTTTTTCCTGATGTTGCCATCACTTGGTATTGCCACATCCACCACTACGGCTTTCCTCTGTTCTTTGTCCACCACCACAATGTCTGGTTGGTTCGCCATTACCATTCTGTCAGTCTGGATCTGGAAGTCCCACAGGATCTTGGCCGCTCGTTCTCTACCACCTTGGGAGGTGTTTCCCACTTTGACCTTGGGGTTTCCAGTCCATACTCCGCGCAGATGTTCCTGTATACTATGCAAGCCACTTGGTTATGGCGTTCCATGTATGCTTTCCCTGCCAGCATCTTACACCCTGCAGTTATGTGCTGGATCGTCTCAGGGGCCTCTTTGCACAGTCTACACCTTGGGTCTTGTCTGGTGTGGTAGATCTGGGCCTCTATGGCTCTGGTGCTCAGGGCCTGCTCCTGTGCAGCCAGGATGAGGGCCTCTGTGCTGTCGTTCAGCCCAGCCCTTTCAAGCCATTGGTAGGATTTGTTGAGATCAGCCACTTCAGTTATGTTCCGGAGGTACATCCCGTGTAAGGGCTTGTCCTCCCATGATAGTCCCTCTTTCAGCATCTCATCCTCTGTTCTCCACTGCCTGAGACATTCACTCAGCACGTCATCTGTCGGGGCCTTATCCTTAATGTACTTATGGATCTTGGATGTTTCATCCTGGATAGTGGCTCTCACGCTCACTAGTCCTCAGCCTCCTTCCTTGCGGCTAGCGTATAGTCTCAGGGTGCTGGATTTGGGGTGGAACCCTCCATGCATGGTGAGGAGCTTTCGTGCCTTAACATCTGTGGTCTGTATCTCTTCCTTTGGCCACCTTATTATTCCTGCAGGGTATCTGATCACTGGCAGGGCGTAGCTGTTTATTGCCCGGGATTTGTTCTTGCAATTGAGCTGGCTTCTTAGGACTTGCCTTACTCGTTGGAGGTATTTGGCTGTTGCCGCATTGTTAGTTGCCTGTTCAAGGTTGCCGTTCGCCTGTGGTATTCCAAGGTACTTGTAATTGTCCTCAATGTCTGCTATTGTTCCTTCTGGGAGTGAGACCCCTTCTGTGTGGATTACCTTGCCTCTCTTTGTCACCATCCTCCCACATTTCTCGAGCCCGAATGACATCCCGATGTCTGAGCTGTAGATCCTTGTGGTGTGGATCAGCGAGTCGATGTCTCGCTCATTCTTAGCGTAAAGCTTGATGTCATCCATGTAGAGGAGGTGACTTATGGTGGCCCTGTTCCGGAGTCGGTATCCATAGCCAGTCTTGTTTATTATTTGGCTGAGGGGGTTCAGACTTATACAGAACAGCAGTGGGGACAGTGCATCTCCTTGGTATATGCCACATTTGATGGATACTTGGGCAAGTAGCTTCCCATTGGCTTCAAGGGTGGTTCTCCACAACCTCAACGAGTTTGCAATGAAGGCCCTTAGAGTTCTGTTGATGTTGTACAGCTCCAAGCATTCAGTGATCCATGTGTGTGCCATTGAGTCATAGGCTTTCTTGTAGTCGATCCAGGCTGTGCACAGGCTGGTGTGTCGCACTCTGCAGTCTTGGGCTACTGTTCTGTCAACCAGGAGTTGGTGTTTGGCTCCTCTGGTATCCTTACCAATGCCCTTCTGTGCTTCGCTCATGTATGGACCCATGTGCCCACTTATCTTAGCTGCGATGATGCCTGACATGAGCTTCCATGTTGTGGAGAGGCAGGTTATTGGCCGGTAGTTGGATGGGACTGCACCCTTTGAGGGATCCTTCATTATCAGGATCGTTCGCCCTTCGGTTAGCCATTCAGGGTGAGTCCCATCCCTTAGCAGCTGGTTCATTTGTACTGCCAGGCGCTCATGGATTGCAGTGAGCTTCTTTAGCCAGTAGGCGTGGATCATGTCAGGGCCAGGTGCTGTCCAGTTTTTCATACCTGAGACACTTTGTTGGATGTCTGCCACTGTGATAGTCACTGGATTCTGTTCAGGGAGGTTGCTGTGGTCTTCCCTCAGATCCACCAGCCACTGTGCATCTCTGTTGTGTGACGCCTCCCTTTCCCATATACCTTTCCAGTACTGTTCAGTTTCCAGCCTTGGTGGGTCTGCTCTGCTGTTATTACCCTGCCATTGAGAGTACACTTTCGCAGGTTGTGTTGCGAACAGCCGGTTGATTCGTCTGGCTTCGTTATCTCTGGTGTATCTCTTTAGGCGGCTGGCCAAGGCTTGTAGCCTTTGCTTGGCAGTTTCGAGTGCTTCAGGTATGGGCATCTGGCTGTACCTCTTGGGCATCGGTCTTCTCATTGCACCTCTCTGGGCCTCTGTCATTTGGCTCACTTCCATCCGAGCTGCCTTGATTTTTGCCTCCAACCTTCGTTTCCATGGTGGGTATTGTTTCTCATGGCTCCCATGGTTGCTCTTATAGCCAAGCACCTCTAGGATCACTGATGCTGAAGCGTATATCAGCTCATTGGTTTCTGTGATTGTTGTGGTAGGGATCACTCTCAATGCTGCATTCACATCCTCCATGAGACTTTCTGATGGTACTTCACTTAGCCGTTGTAGTGGGGTTCGGGGTTGCCTGTTCAATCTCGCCATGATCTTATCTTTCAGGTCAGTCGCTGCCTCGCTCAGCGTATCTGTGCTTATTGGGGCTTCGTACCCAATTTCCGGTTGGGGAGGTGGTGAAACCTCCCCTCTGACCTGGCGTCCTGGCTCCCCCTTGCCGTAGCATTTGTGTTGTATCTCGTCAATCTCAAGTTGTGATAGCAGTTGCCGTTTGTGGATGTTGGAACACTGAGCTACTAGTTGCTTCGCAGTCAGTCTTGAATGTGGGTTTCTCCGTTCCCATTCGCCACACATTCTTTTCATGTAACCCCTCTGACTAGGGTTACTTGAGTAGTAGCATTCCAACAGTTCTCTGTTGGAATATATATATATATATATATATATATATATATATATATATATATATATATATATATACATATACATATTTGCAGCAATAACCCTTCCGATGACCTCATACTCACTCTACTGCGTTGTACTGTGCCAACACAAAGTGTCACAAAGAGTCTTTTTTAACTGTTTTTGATTATGTCCCTGTATTCCTCTGTCCTGTATTTGCTTTTGTGTGAAATTCCCAGCTGTGGGACTATTAAAGGTTTTTCTTATCTTATTTATAATTTTCCTATCTTGTGTGTACCTCTAACTGTGACAGCGATCAAAGTGTTCCCTCTGGGATTAATAACGTTTTTCGAATCTTGAAACTTCCTGAAACAACTGCCTGTGATCTGAAATATTACAGGTCATGTACTGTATTGTTTCATATGTGAAACTACTAAGCTCAATTCCATCTTTTAAGCCCTTAGGACCTCCCAAATTGTGTCCCTTTCTGGGACTCTGGAGCTGATAAGTAGGTGTAGCGACCTAAAAGGAGTGTGATTCACCCATTCCCACCAACTGTTCATTGAATGGCAAAGTACAGTATGTGGAACTGGCTGAGGGAGGTAAACCCTATCAGAATGTTGGAAGGGAAAAAAAGTAATGCCCTATTTATTTATTTCAAAGTGAAATACCTGAATGAGTCAACTCCACAGGAACCACACTTTCAAACAGGTCATACATGATGTCTGGTATAAGTTCTGTAATTGGATTAAAATAAGAGAGATGGTCAGAGAGAACACAACTACACAAGCAGGACCTCATGGATCATGGATCGTGGACTACTTCGACAACCGCCCTCAGTAAGTCTGCCTGCAGAACTGAGACTCTGACACCATGGTCTGCAGCACAGGAGCTCCACAGGGGACAGTCCTGTCTCTCTTCCTCTTCACCCTGTACACCTCAGACTTCAGGTATTGTCCAAGTACACTCCCAGGTATTTATACTTGGTCACAACCTCCACTTCTTCCTTTTTAATAATGAGAGTGGTGACAGGAATCCCAGATTCTCTAAAGTTAGTAATTAGATGTGAGTGTGTGTAGATGTGTTAGCATTCCTATTTTTAGTTCTCCCTACCATCTTGTGTGTACCTCTAACTGTGACAGCGATCAATGTGTGCAAAATAATTTTTGGGATTAATAAAGGTTTTTGAATCTTTACCGTTTTACACCACACATTTCTTTACTCTCAGTGTGCTGTATCTTCTGTATGAGGTTATCATACAATAAGGCTCAACAATACTTTACTTGCTAATCAGCCAATGTCCAATAAACTTCACATAGTTTGTGAATTTTCTTTGAAGTTCCTAGAGGATTTGTAATTTCAAAATCACCGATATAAAGTATGATTGCTAATTTCACAGAAAAATTTAACAGAAAAAAGTGAACTGGCATCTTGAACTTTCTCAAAAACGTCTGTTTTTCAACAGTTAAATTTGCTGTAAAAAAATAAAAAAATCTTAGCCACTTCCTGTTTTATTTTGTATTTACTTCCAGTTCTGGTTCAGCCGTGTTTAGTTTCCACTTGTCACACAGTCATGTGACTTAATCAGCTGCAGCCCATTTGTCATTAGTCTCTCCATTTAACCACCAACACTTGCCCAACTCATTTGCCAGATTTTTGTGTGTTCAAACCACTTTCCAGCGTTTTGTTCTTGATCCTGCCTTGTGTTTGACCTAGTGCCTGCTCCCGTTTTCTGACCACCTGTCTAGTCCCTGCTGTACCTTAGTCGAGCTGACTTTGTTTAAACTGCCCTCTACTTATCTGAGTCTGCTTGCTCCTTGTCTGTACCGTCGCCTGAGACTTATCTGTGTTTGACCATGACCTGTATCTTGGACCTTGCCTCAAATTAAAACAAGCTGTCACCCTCTTGTCTCAGAGCTGCACATGTGGGTCTGCTACGTGAAGAGCGCTTACAAAAGTATACTATGATGCCTCCATGAGATACTCTACTGGTTTAACAAATGGAAACCTTTCATCATAGTATGATTTTTTCTCTCTTAGCCATTAACAGTGGGTCCCTCTGATATGATATGTAACATATTTATGCAAAACATTCACAGCAGGCATTTCAATGTTGAGACAACTTTGAGGCAACATTATAATTATGGTTGAATAGCCATTGGATTGTATTTAGATTTTGAAAGATAATTCATGACCGTTACATTTACGCTGATTTATGGTCATTCATCAGTGTTACATTTAGGTTGACTTACTATACGTATATACTATACATATATACTAACTATATGTCAAAGTTGATTTATAAGAATTTTGTCAATCCTTTAACAACCGTTACAAACCTTGTTTCAAAGTTTCGTCAACGTTACAAAAACAACTGACATTATTTCAACCATATGTCAAAGCTGATTTATAGGTATTTTTTAAACATTTTTACAACTGTTAGCATTAAATGTTTTTTCAATGTTACATCAATGTCACATCGACAACTGACATTATTTCAACCTTTATTTTAACTTTGAAGGTCGGTTGTGTGCCTGCTGGGTTACTTTCTGAAACTGCCTGGACAATCTCTTGTGTCAGTGGTAGAACGGTTGTGTTTTTTCTATATGTTCAGATTTGCCAACTATACTCATGCTTTGAGTTAATTCTCAGTTGTTCTCTCCGACAAAATGTGACTGACAGCGTGTTCCTGCTGGCTTTCCAAATCTCTCTGCTGATTACATTACACAGGTGTGTAATTTTGTTTATCCATCTGTTGATTGACTAAACACACCTAATCTAGGTGATCAAGTGATTTAGGTGGAAAACAAGAAAAAGAGTGGCAAAAGTTTGACACCTCTGTCCTAACCCAAGTCATAGCTAAAGACAGTTTGACGATTTGCGTCATTAATTATGTCAGAGCGTGACTTTAACAACGTTTGAAAGGCTTGGGCTGATGAGCTAACTAATTTAGCTAGACACTTAGGTACTTTAAAGTCAGTTAATCTCTCAACTAAATATCAATAGGCGGCAGCCAACGTGCCTTCAATAACTGTGTCTAACAGTGACTTTCACATAAATTCACAGCATAAATAAAAGTTTTGTGACAGTTAATAGAATAGTGCTTGTAAGCTAAGGCCAGTCTTAGCGCTACTCAGTAAGCAAACGCAGCACATTTAGCCTCATAATGTGCAAATAAATAAGATAACATGCCAGACTTCCTTTTTATGGAAAGAACCATACTGCAATTTGTCAAATCACTGGGGTAAATCCTGTCAGCCACAAACATGTCGTCCTCAGTTTCGCCAGTCAATGGAAACTACGCTCGGTTCCGAATAAAGATGGGCCGAAAGGTTTACTACTGCTCACTGGAGATTTGGTTCACAACTGTTAGGGTGATTCAAAAACAAAGACAGGTTCAAGACGTGTGCATATTTTCTTTTCTTACTTTTTTTGCTGCACTATAAAATGTTGTTTATTGATAATCGTCTTGTTACTGTTAATATTAACTACATTTAGTTGTTTCATAAAAATATGTATACAAATGATTCTTTATTCATGATCATTCATTTAGCATTGTAGCCAGCAATAATAAAGATATCTCTAGAGCAGGGTTGACATCTTTCTAATGCTATATAGTAAATTTAGAGAAAATAAATAAATGCAACTAACAGAAGATGTATCACTAACACTTAAAATGTAGCTAAAAATTAAATTTACTTAAACCAACTGAGTTGTTACTAAAACCTTTAGTTTTTGAGTTAGGTTAATTTTAGGGGGCTGTAGACTGACATCTGCGGAAGTCCAGCACCATCTCTTTGGTCTTCTCTGTGTTGATCAGAAGGTGGTTCTTCTGACACCAGTCCAAAAAGTTCTGTGTCAGTTCTCTATACCTTCCAAAAAATAATCAGGCCTAAAACTGTAATTTAATTACATGTAAATTTTCCACATGATTGTATCACATTAATACTAGGTAAGAGGTCTTTCAGTCAGGTTAGGGTTATGCGATTAAATTACATATCTTAAGAATATAGGATTACATAAAGTTAATGCAATTTTACACATGAACCTTACGATTTTGTTCAGATACCTGGTGTACAGATAATGAGGAACTTCATATTAACTTTAATTATTTCATAAGCATATTTATTTATTTAAATTTTATTTATTCAAACACTTTTTTTACAAAGCTAATCAATAGGGAACACAATGCTCTACGTGGTTTGGAGAATGTTTTACGGTGTCTTTTAACTGCCATAAACTTTAGTCCTTAAAAAACCTGTTATTACTGTATGTAGCCCCTAGGAAATTGTTCTGGGTTCAATAAAATAATTTAATTATCATGACATCTAATGAATTAATATAAGGAATAAAAAAGTAGGATTTTTGATTCAGTATTAGCACATAAACAAAAACCTCAATTCTAGAAGCTGCTTGTTAGGAAATTATGAGCAGGAAACAATGTGTAAATTACTGGAGTCAGTAACTTCATACCCAGCCTCATTCAGTGACACACAAAAACACACACATTGTACTTGTATATATATTGTCTTATGTGTTTCTGTGGGAACTAGAGCACATGCAGTTAAATGTGAACTGTGCGAAGTGGTTTTAGATTTAACTTTAGCCCCTCTAAAGTGTTACTGCCCATATATCATGAGGACCATTTTTGGCCCTTAACTGCCCTGAAGTACCATTGCACTCCACCTGCGCATATTAGGGCTCCAAACATGGCCCTTTATTGACTGGTTTAGAATCCTCCTCCTTAGGATAGCCTATTTATCCTTGCAGCTCTGCCTTCATCACAAGAAGATAATCTCCTGTGATTACTTTCTATTTCTCATCTGCTAGCTTGCTCTATCTCTTCTCATTCTCTCTCTTGATTTCCACTCCACTGTACTCTGTTGTTATATGCACACCTCCCTTCCACTAACCGTTCCCTTTCTTTCACTCAGGCTCCGTTCCGTCCCTTTTTTATTATTTGAGTTAGAGGTGGTGAATAGAAAAAAAGGCCTCATCTCCAGCACCATCTCACTGTGTGTTCTTTTGTGTGAGAAGTCCTTGGCCAGCTGCCTATTCACAGAGCCTTGTCAATTAGGACCCTATTCACAGAGCATGACAGAGGACATGTGATGAGATCAGTTACCCTCCCCTACCAGCTTACTTCTGCTTACTATAGATATGGTTTCATTTTAAAGCCTCTTTTTCATCTTCTTTCCAACAGCATTTTCTTATGTTCTTCTATTCACTAGAATTTTCTTGGTTACGTTTTTTGACACTCACACCAATAATAGTATTAGTAGGTAGTGTTTTTTAGTTTAGGTTTTGATTGTATTTTATTGTCTCAGACAATAAAAAAAGACAATTTTACAAGGGACTATCAAATATGTTTGTTTAACAAAGTCAAGAACGTGAATATTATTGTAATCAGACACTAGCTAGTCCTGTAACTTTGAAATGTGCTGGAATGGGTAATAATAATATTTCTAACAGGAACCTTAATTGATTCTGGGTGTTTTTGCATCAATCAAAATTTTGTGCGAAATGCCAAACTGAGAAACACCTTGCTATAATTATGCATGTTGGGGAAGGTGTGTGCATACTCTAATACATTCATGTACATGTACACACATGGACAAAATTGTTGGTACCCTGCACACAGAAATAATTTGAGTAGGTAATAATAAATAAAAATTCTATCAATGTTAACCAATCAAAGTCAGACATCGCTTCTCAACTATGCTTCATTTCTCCAGTGCCTTCAACATCATCCAGCCGGTGCTTCTGAAACACAAACTGGAGGAGGTTGGTGCGGACCTCCATCTGGATTGTGGACTACATCACAAACAGGCCTCAGTTTATGAGAGCCAAGGACTGTGTGTCTGACACTCTGACCTGCAGTGTGGGGGCCCCACAGGGGACTTTATTGGCCCCATTCTTCTTCACCCTCTATACGTCAGACTTCAGACACAACACAGACAGCTGTGTTCTGCAGAGGTTCTCTGATGACTCTGCGATCGTCTGACTTAGCACTGATGATGACGATGCAGAGTACAGAGGACTTACTCAGAACTTTGTGGAGTGGTGCCAGCGGAACCACCTCCTGATCAATGCAGGGAAAACGAAGAAGATGGTGGTGGATTTCCGTAGACGGCAGCCTGCTGTCATCCCATCGATGCAAATCCAGGGGATGGACATTGAGAGAGTGGACTCTTACAAGTACCTGGGTGTGCATCTGAACAATAAACTGGACTGGACTCGTAACACGGATACACTGTACAGGAAGGGTCAGAGCAGACTCCACCTGCTGAGGAGACTGCGGTCTTTTGGAGTGAAGGGGACTCTCCTGAAGACCTTATATGACTCTGTGGTGGCATCAGCCATCCTGTACGCTGTGGTCTGCTGGAGCAGCAGCATCACAGTGAGGGACACGAAGAGACTGGACAGGGTCATGAACAAGTCCAGCTCTGTCCTGGGCTGTACTCTGGACACAGTGCAGGAGGTGGGTGAGAGAAGGGTCCTGGCTAAACTCACATCCATCATGGACCAGGACTCTCACCCACTGGAGGACTCACTGTCTGCTCTGGAGAGCAGCTTCACTAGCACAATGATCCACCCTAACGTAGATCCTTCCTACCTGCTGCAATCCGATTATACAATCAACAATGTTAACAATGTTAACTACCTTCCACAGCAAAACTGATAAACCATCCACGGCATCAGTGGTAATACGGACATTTGCTTGGTGCAATGCCTGTGCAATATTTGTGCAAAACTGTGCAACATGTAGATTACATTTATGACATTTTTGCATACACACTTTGATCACTATTATACGGTCAGACTACCACATCTGACACATAGTCCCGCAGCCTCACAAACTGGCCTGCCTGTGAGGTAGATGATGGTCCAAGCAGCCAGATGTTGGTCAACACCTGCCACCTCCAACTTCCTAATCAGCAGTGACAGCTGAATGGTATTGAAAGCACTGGAGAAGTCCAAAAACACGACTCTCACAATGCTCACAGAGGACTCCAGGTAAGATAGGGCCCGGTCCTGCTGGTAGATGATGGCATCATCTACTCTGATGCCAGGCCGATATGCAAGCTGCAGCGGGTCCAGTGCTGACCTCACCTGGGTGCGGAGGTGATTGAGGACCATCCTGTCTATAGCCATCATGAGGTGGGAGGTTAAGGCGACAAATCTGAAGTGGTTCAGTTCCTTATGAATGGCTACGTTTGGAACCGGAATTGGACAGGAAGTCACCCAGAGTACTGGTACTCTCTCCAGGCTAATGCTCAGGTTGAATATGGACAGAACCACATCACAGAGCTGGTCTGCACACTCCCTGTTGAGCCTGGAGCTGATGTGATCAGGGCCTGTTACTTTCCTGGCCTTTGTACTCAACTCCTCAATAGTCCCACAGTGGGGAAATTACCTCACACAACAGCAAGTACAGATTAGAGAGAATTCAGTGACAGAACAGTTTGTGTTGGCACAGTACAATGCAGTATGTAGTATGAGGTTATTGGGAGGGTTTTTGCACTGTAAAGAATATATGTCTTGACCGGTTTGCACAAATGTTGCACAGCAAATTTGTTGCACATTGTGTAAATATAGAATAGATATGTAATAGTGCACAGAGTTTGCACAAATATTGTGCAGAGCAAATTACTAGGTAACCACTGATGCAGTGGGTGAGTGAATGTAGTGGGACATGGTTAACAGTTCTGGTTGTACAGTCTGATAGCAGCAGGTAGGAAAGATCTGCGAAATCTCTCCTTCACACAGCGAGGGTGGATCAGTCTGTCACTGAAGCTGCTCCAGAGCAGACAGTGAGTCCTCCAGTGGGTGAGAGTCCTGGTCCAAGATGGATGTGAGTTTAGCCAGGACCCTTCTCTCACCCACCTCCTGCACCGTGTCCAGAGTGCAGCCCAGGACAGAGCTTCTTCATGACCCTGTCCAGTCTCTTCTTGTCCCTCACTGTGATGTGTGCTGCTCCAGCAGAACACACGGTGCAGGATGGCTGATGCCACCACAGAGTCATAGAAGGTCTTTAGAAGTGGCCCCCTCACTCCGAAAGTCTGCAGTCTCATCAGCAGGTAGAGTCTGATCTGAGCCTTCCTGTACGGTGCATCCGTGTAATGAGTCCAGTCCAGTTTATTAGTTACCTCTTACTTAAAGTTTACTTCTTACTTGTTATTTTAAAGCTTTAGCTGTTTTTTTTTTCTTGCACAGCCAATACTTCTGTCGATTCTGCTGTATCCTGTTTTTGCTTGCTGTGAGGAAGGGCAGAGTGTACTATGTGGTCCTGAGGTGTCAACAGCTGCAGCTGGGAAGAGACGCCTGGACTGGAGAGGTGTGAAGAAGGGGGGATAATAGTAGGTCACAGTAGTTCTTACAGTTAGGATTAAAATACCTGTGTATTGGTTCTGGTGTTGTGTTTCCCACTACAAGTTGAGTAAAGCTGTTGTTGCTGCCAACAGTGTTCACCAAAAGTGTGAGGTAGGCAGTGGTGTGTGATCAGTGCCACTTGTGAAAGCCAGGGTGATAAGAGGAGCTCACCTGCTATACCCAGTTCAGCAAGTGGTGGGAACAAATCTATGCATGTGCAAATGCAGGCTACGAGAGAAACGGGGGGGCTCTCTAGATGTAGTGAGAATTTGTTTTGACTGTGCCTGTGATTGTAACTGAATGAGTGGCTGAAATGACTTATCCGGCACGTGTACATTTCAACACTTTAATTTCCCATCCGTCCATCCATCCACCTTCACCGGCTTTTTCGTTTCTCTTGGTATGGGCGGCAAACAGATTTTAATCAAGGCACTTACAAACTATTAAACAAAAACAAAACACACGATTTAAAGCTGTTGTTTCGTTTAGAGAAAAACGGTAAACAAAAAAAAGTCATTCTTGTGTTACCTCTGCTTTTAATTTTTAATCAAAGCATATCCGTGGATGGGTCGCGGGGCAGCAGTCTTAGCAGAGAACTCCAGACTATCACTTGAATGAAACACGGGACCGAATAATATGTAATGTGTTTTGTACTAAACTATTGTTCATCTCATCTCGCAAAGGCAAACTTCACATCCCTTTCCTCTACTCCGTAGAGGTGGCTAGACATGCTAATGTGTTGCTACTACTCGGTCAGCAGGTGAGAAATAATTCAGCATCGGACGGCATGATCAGCTGCAGGTCTAAGACTCATTATTGCAGCAAGTAGTTTGTTCTACATATGTTTACTCTGCAAGAATAAATGGGACTGTTTATACTTATATATACGAAGACAAAGCTCCATTGGGCAATTTGCTCAGCTGCCCCTAGGCTGTGGGACACTTTTGGAGCACTTGAGAATTCCATAGACTATGAACGCTTCTGGCCTAAAACATTTGTATTTATCGTAGCATTCTGGTCTAATTTATTTGTAGAACTTCGACATTCGATTAAAATATGAAGGGCATTTTAAATTGGAATTATTATTATTATTATTTCCTACCTTTTATTGTAAACACAGTTTACAATTGCACAAGTTGGACTGCCGATGAGGAGTATGTATGAGAAAATTTCACTAGTATGTATGAGAGCATTTCACTAGTATGCATGAAAGAATTTCACTAGCGTGTATGAGAGCTATTTTTTCACTTGTATGAAAGGATAATTCTGAATTATGTCCCGCACATAACTTCCACATTGTGTTGTACTTTTAATTCCATGAGATTCGAATAATATTAGATAATAGTAATATTGTCAGAGAAATGTTACCCTGTGCACCATTAAGTGCGCAGCTGGACCCCCAGGGAGTGTTCCACAGAACCGAGTCAGAGACCTAGTATGCACACAAAAGGGTTTTATTTACAGAAAAAGGAAACAAGGGTGCGTGGGCGTAAACTCGTCCTAGATAGTAGCGTCCCTGAGTACCGAGAGAGAGAGAGAGAAGGTAAGTAATAAGGCAAGTTAAATACTGGACAGTGTTCAGCATACACCTGGACTTGTCTTCACTGAACGGTACTACCTGGTAAAACAGGGCAAACGCGAGGTGAAGCTCCGAGCATGAGGCAGGTTGAGGAACAGCGATGGCGTGGCTGTGGAGACCGGGTCCTCGTTCCAGCGTTACTCCGGAGGTTCCTTCCCACGGTGTCTGTGGAGGAGCACAATGGTGCGCGCACAGCGCTTCACGTAACAATACCGGGTCCGACGGCTAGTAGCGCGCGATCCGAAGACGGAGGACCGTCCTCACGTCAGTGTCCTTTTTAGTCCGAAATGGCACGGGCAAAGTGCTCACCGTGCGAACAGAAAAAAAACCGTAAACTCAAAGCGCGTACAAAGTACGGAAAACTGGCGTGGCCAGCACAAACAAAATCTAAGTCAACGTGAAACAAAAATACAACAGCGAGGACTATGGTCACAAGGCGAAATAACTTGATCAAACCTGGACAGCTTCAAACAGCTGTGGGCGAACAATAAACCGACAAGGATGCCTCGGAAACGGAAGGGCTAAATAGTCCGACTAATGAGGCACCGGTGAAAACAATCAACAAGCCAAGGAACAGGAACGAAACAACCGGATGTAAAACAAAATCCACGACAATAAAAGCCCAAAACCAGAAAGCCCGGCTGCCGACATAACAAATATTCTGGTTTAATAAGGTGTAATCCTTCTGGAGCAAGAGGAACTTTGTCCCAAGTCAAAATGAAACACAAAATCCTACAAAAAGGTAAGATTGTATTACACAATTACAGGATCTATTTCTTGCATAGTCTTCTACAATGTTGTAGTACTCTGACTTTATTTAATTTTGATCTTATGGGTTGCATTGTCTTGATGGAAGGATTGTATTATTGGACCCTCCAGAAAACACACAGTCTGGGACATTGTGTGAAGCAATGTAAATAATATTCCATTTTATTTTTCAGGACATGAAGAAATTATGAGTGCTTTGGTGCAGAAACCTAATAAAGGTGATTCTGACAAATCATGTGTCTTAAGAGTCTTCCATCTCTGTGGTCTACTTGGTTCACTACTGGATCCTCTTGGTCATCTTCAGCAGGACAAGGAGGGTGGCTCTCCTCATATTGTGGCAATGTTGTGAAGGACAACACAATCCACTATATTGTCACACGCCCTCTCTGGACTGACCTTGAGGCCATGTAGACACTGAAACCTCGCATTCTGATCGATGCCTGTGGTCATCTCAACCTTGGCCGTGTTCTGCTGTGGACCCGGTTGAACCGTGTCTGTGGTCCAGGCTCAGGTTCAGGGTAGGGTGTCATTAAATAGGGCAGACAAGGGAACCATCTGTTCCCCAGCAAGTAGCTATTGTAGTGTCCTGTAATGATTGAAATGTGTAAAACAATAAAACGATACAGTAAAAACATGAACTTGTGTAAATTACAACATACCCTGTTGAAACATGTGACATAGTGATGGTTCCCTGACGATTCTGGAATCATGCACTGACCCTGATCATTTGGCTTCAACATTAGTGATGAGATGGGTTGCATCAAATATTACCTAGTTAATGGAAACAGTAATGAGTTTAATGGTCTTTAAACCAAAAGATTCTAACCAGGAAATAATAGTTAGCTGCACATTGATACTGTGAAATGACTTCCAATAACATAGTCTCCCTCATTGACTGAAGGAGCTTTAATAAGAATGAGGTGTATGAGTATGTGACACCTGTCAACCCAGTTAAGCTGTCCAACCCCAGCGGCCCCTGCACTTTGTCTTCTAGGAGATCTAAGTGGGCTTGATCTAGAGACAAACTCATCACACACACTTCTTTCTGCACTCTGTGTCGCAAAGAAAATCATCCTTATAAACTGGAAAACTAAAAAAAAATGAAGCAGTACCTGACAGCTTCTTAGATTACACCACCTTAGACACATTGTCTGCTTCGTCAAATCAATGACCAAAACTATACTCTGATTGATTTCATTTCCAGGAAAGGATGCGTGGAGCTCGGGTGCTGCGTCATGTCTTGCACAGTGGTGGGGGGTGACTGGTGGTTGGGGGTGCCTGCCTACCTAAGGAACCGGGACAACGAGGCTAGTGGATTCTGGGCTGGCTGCATGGGTCCCCTGCGGCGGGGGTGTGGTGGCTGCTGAGACCGGCAGTCCTGTGCCGGAGTAGGGCCATTTTGAGGGTTGGCGTGTGCCTGTCTACGGGGAGCGGAGGCGTGCCTCCCTGCCGGTGTGCGGAGGGCGGACCTGGGCGTGGAGACCTGGGTTACCTGGGCCTGGGGGATCCCTCTAGGGGTGTCTACCTGTGCCTGGAGGGGTGTCTCTCCCCTGGGGCACTGCCCCTGATCGGGTGGTGTGCTGCCTGCCCTAGCGGTCTGACGCCCTCTGGTAACTGCTTGAGCCTGTTGCGGGGGGCGGACTACTCTGGCTAACCTTTATTGAGCCCTGGATTGGCATTGGCCCTCAATGCACAACCATGTGCGAAGGTTTGAGTGCAGCACTACACGGGGCAAGCATGGGCATACTTGAGCGAGATAATGGGTAAGTGCGAAAGAAGGGTGATGATGGCTCTGGTTGTGCTGCGTGTGGTGCCTGGCAGTAGTACTCCGGTCCCCGGTTCTCGGCTATCTCTTCCTGGCTGGGGGTTGTGGGGGGCAGTGGGATGGGTAGCAGAATTAGTCGGGAACCTGGCTCTGCGGACCCTGGTGCTTTGCTTCCCAACTACATTTTTCCACATTCATCCACTTAGGTCTGCAAGGGACATCCTGCTGATGGAGGGACCGGGGCTACCGGGAAGTGGTTCCGTCCCTCCCAAGTGGGATGCTCAGCAGTTTTAATTGCATTAGTCATACACGCACGTCCAGGAATCTGGGGGCTCCCTCCGGGGGGGCCAGTGGACGGAGTCTTCACATTGATGGCTCTGTCGGCTGGACCCCTAGGGGAATTGGCGATCTCCCAAAGTTCCTTATACTTAGCCACATACGTACCCCTCCCGCACACACATCCTAAAGCAGAAACTTAACCTGTCCACCAACACAGCAACATCACACATATGTGGGATTAGCTAAATAAAACATTAAATAAACCATTAATCAAAAAGAGTATATATTTTATATATACCCCCATTTTTAAAGCAAAGCTGTCCATCACAATATGGCACTCAGCGTAATATATGCTGCTTGTTAAACTGTTGGACAGAACAAAAAAAAATGTGGGTGCTATAGATGCACCCAATCACGTTTGGAAACTCTGAAATGGAAAGTAATACGGAAAGTGGGCGTGTGTGCAGTACGTCCGAGGTGTACGTATTAAAATATGTGCCATAGATTATCATAGAAAGGACAAACCTGCTTTCTGTGGTAAGTGCAGACCCGCGTTTGTTAAGTTTGAGATAAAATGTTTCAAATGGTTCGTTAAATACGTTAATGATTCTTTAGAAAAACGATAACACTCCTTCCTTCAAATAAGTTTCATATGAAAATCATATGAAAAAAACATTGATACATGGCTTTATGATCATCTCACGGTGGAAAAAAATATAATAAACTGCACCTTCACGTCCACGGGCTCGTCATCAAATTGACACGCCCTGCTCAGTAAGGTCTGAAACAAACTGACCTGAAACATAACCTGCTCCACAGCAGGTTATGGTTCAGAGAGTAAGTTGCTATTGTTACATACATACCCTGAAAGTAACCTCCATTCTTGGAACCGAAAGCTGAGGTTAATCACTAACTTACCCTAAAACATACCTGGGTATGTCACATAACCCGCTTTCTGGAACACACACATATTTGTAAACTGCTTAACAAGAAAATTCTTCATGAATCCATAACTTTAAAGGTCCATGCACACGCTTTTTTCCCGCTACACAATGCTCAAGAATTGGACCTTGATGTCTCAGTAAGGTGTCTGTAACTTTTCATGCCAAAAAGCGCTGTAGATCGCCCACACAGGCCGTCTGAAAACGTGGGTTTTAAGCTCTCGTCCACAATGCTCTGTTTTAGAGCTGTGTCGCAAGCGAAGTTGATCGCCACACCCCTTTGAGGAAGCACATAGCTGTGATCCGCTGAGGGGATCAAAAGTCACGGTCACTGAATCCATTGTAAAAGCGAAACTGGATACCTTGTCCTCGTAGTGGAGTTCTGACTCTAAAGTCGAATGTGAGGCTGTTGAAGTGGTACACTTCGACTGACGCGAGGTACGTCTAACTGGCAATTTCACATTTAATTTAATTTATTGATTTATATAATACGCAACTTGATTAGCTGCTAACACTAATACTAACGGTTGCTAATAAGCAGCCTGAATTATAACAACAGAATATTTATAACACGACTACAGCTTGTTTGGGAGCATAGCTTGATAAATTAATATAAACTCATTTTTACATGTTTTTTTCATTCTCATGCTGCTGCTGTGTCAAAATATTTTTTCCATAATGGGGTCTTCAGCTGCAGCTTATATTTTGCTGTATTTGAATTAAGGCCCAATACATACACATGGTGTGACAGCAACTGTTGCTGTCAAGATATTGCTTGTGTTTATTACTTTATTAAATAATTAAATTAAAATTTCGATAAATATTACCTCAAGACACCTGAACCAGTTGCCAAATATTATTATTATAATATTATATTATAATATTATATTATTGATATTATAATATTATAATATTATAATATTAATATTAATATTATTTCAGTTACCTCAATAAAAGTTGAAATATTATAAAACATTTGTCTGTTTTCCCTCATAGGTATATACATACAAAAATAATTCAGTGAAACAGCAATAGTCAAAGCCAACTTTATTTTTAACCAATGCACCAGCACTATAATGCTGGATAAGTTACTCTTACAGTTCAATTTGCAGACCACAAAATGAACGGGTAGGATTCATAGTTATATTGAAAGCATAGTTTCTGGAGCAGAACAGGTACAGTCATGAGCAGTTGGCTGGGGAGATGTGACGATCTTTTTTGTCTTCACGTGTTGGAAGACATCGGAAGCAGTGCAGCTGCTGTACAGATGGAGGATGCAGCTGTTTTCCTTGACACCACCCTAGAAGGTATAAAGAATAGAATGGCAGATTAATGAAATGACCAGTATTTCCTATGTATCTCAGAACCTTTACAGATGTAAACCATAAATAGAGGTAGTTGGATCAGTTTTAATGGTGTTTGGAGCAAACACGTTTTTCAACTTATTTTATAGTGCTGGTTTGTTAAATCTTGGCAGGACATTAATGACCTCCTTTCTGTCAGGTTGCTCAAATTCTGCTCAGAGGGCCGGTGGGACAGGGATGTTCACAAGGTCCTCCATATAACAACCTGGGTCCAGCAGGACTTTATTGAAGATGGTCTTCATCACATTTTCCTCATAATCTGCACCATAACACTAGAATTACAAATTACTCGTCAACGGACTGAAATATCAAAATAAGTTGACCAACTGCATACAGAATAAATATATAGACAGTAATATAGATCAGATTATGAATACTAAAACTACTGAAATGTGAAATCCAAAATAAAACTGCATATTGGCCAACAAATGATTATACTGCTGTTAAATGTACATACCGTTGCTCCTGAGGTGAGCAACAACTCTTCTACAAGGTAGCTGTGTGTCCACAGCCAACAGCGGCGTGTCAGTTTGAGAAGCAACCTCCTCGCGTTTTGGTAGCTGGCTGGTACCTGTATAAAAAAAAAAAAAACATTTGTCACATTGTCACATTTACAGCTACAGTAGCTGACTAGATATGCAGCACATATGAGAAGACAGCAACAACATACATGTTAGACTTACACACAACAGGCTCGGTAGTAATTAGAAACACAGCTGAGTCTCACAATTTAATATCGCAGTCAAACCCAAGTTGTACTAAACTTCATGTGGAGGCTATCGCTGGAGGCGAGGGCTAGCTGCTAACGCTGTGCTACCATCGCGGTAGTGGCTAACATGAAGCTAGCAGCTAAAATGTGAGCTGAGTGAGTGACCTCAGTACCATATTTTACACGATTCGAAACCAGAAGAATGCAGGCGAGGCTTAAACTCATCCAAATTGCGTGGCAGCACCTTGCAACACTGTCTCTCTTTTTTGTCTTTTAAATGGCGGGTGGCAACCAACTGAAAAGTGTATTACCGCCACGTACTATGCGGGAACGCACAGTGAGTGACTGAAACGCAATGTGGTAGACTGCGCAGTAAGTGAGTGAAATGTAATGTTGCCGGTATATTTAGGGGTCCAGGTTTGTCTGGGCGGGGCTGAAGCTGGTTCTGTGAGTGGTCAAGCGAATGCAGACGTACCCAGTCCACCAAATTTGAAACCATGGTTCTTAAACGGGATTGGATAAACTCTCAAAAATGTGAAGTTAGTAGGGGCGTACTTCTAACACACCAGGAGTGTCTTAACATGACTTTCAGACTTTCAGACAACCTGGTTTAGAAAATGGTCAAATAAACTGGATGTTTATAAAATCTGTAAATAAAACTTGTTAAAAAGAAAGCGTTAAGTTTATGGCTTCAGGATATAAAGGTTTCCTATATTAAACCACCAACTAACAAAAACAGTTTGTTTAACAATACCCAACCCACTAAAGGGTCCAGATACCTTTTTTTGAGGGCTTCCCACAGACGGGTCCAGAGACCCACACACTTCAGCCATCATCGTGTGAACAGCTTCTATTGTTCCATAAATGGGGTCGTTTCCCCACGGCGAGGGGGTGTTCACCATGTTAGCTCATCAACACACTTTTGGGAGATTTAATGATAAAATGCAAATAAAAAAAACATTGTACACACATCTCTGTAAATTAAATTGTATCTCCTAAAACATTGTTTTTTTTTTTCATTTGCATGCTTCCTAAATATGCATTTTTTCCTACAACTTACATTTTATTGTCATTCAATAGGATGTGAAAATGAGATTTTACCAATAAATCCCCCAAATGACAATTAAAATTATCTTTCATTTTTATTTACAAACATATAAAAAAAAATGTTTTTTCATTTTTATGAATACAAGTGAAACATTGGTCCTATTATGTGACACATGCAGAAGGGAGTTACCAGAAGGGCCCATAGCACCAAGTGTGTCCTGCACGCTTGAGAGAAGCAGCATCCCCCGCTCTGCGCCAAGCACATTCATTTACATGCATTGAATACAAGCAAGCGCTCCCTCCTTTCTGTCACTTTGGGTGGGAAGTTGTGTGCTTTAACCACTAGACTCTTTGAAGTGATGGATCTCTGAAGAATCTTCTGTTTAAGTAGTTAACAAATGTATCTGGTTACATCACATCAGGTAACAGCACTGCAGGACTCTGATGCTTTGGGGAGAAACCAGTCTAACTAGTGCTGTGGATTGGTCGTTCTGTCTGAAAAGAGGCTCTCTATTGTTATGTTCATCTAAGCTTGATTAGAACATTCAAATGCTCTTTTTTTAATTTAAACAGCTCCGGAAGCAGGCAGACTGACACACAATACATCCAAGTGAATATGGCCGAATATATAGAATGAGAATTTAGGAATTTCATTAGGTAAATTTGTAAAGTCCAATTGAACCTAATACAGCCAGTAACTGATAAACCTCCAGAAGGTAGTTTGGCAGCTGTGGCAGCGTGACCTTATCGATGATTAAAAAAGTAAGTACAACATTCAACTCTGACATAAGGTCAACTTTTCAAGTCTTCTCAAATTTTAGTTGACTGTTTAGACAGACTATTGTCTGTCTGTCTGTCTGCCCCAGCAAACAGTGTAGAACTGACATTATCAGATCTATGTCCTCTTCTCAGAACTGTGCCTATACTTGGTGTTTGAGCCCAAGTATAGAGGTCAGATACTAAAGCTCCATCTTTTGATTTTACCCTAGCATTGCGTCTTTGGTCCTAAAAATGGGGGTGGCCTCATTAACATTTTTAACACCTTCCCCAGACAGAACAAGGAGGGGTGCTGCTGACAGTCAGCTCAAGAGTGTGTGATCAGCGCCCAAATGGCACTGACAGTCGACTGAAATCAGCAAAAACAAACCATCTGTTATACATGCTTGAATGGAGTAGGAAGAAGTTAGACTTATCTAATCAAACACCAAGACATCACATTTTAATCATCAGTTTTTACATATATTAACATACATCACATTAAGTATTATAGTAAAGATATTTTACAGAATGTTAATATTTGTACATCAATCCCACAATGATCTATCTAATTAATCTTTTATTATCAAAAATAGTACCAAACATTTTTTTACACATATACAAAGAATCAAAGGCATGTGACAGTTTCTTCTGGCATTTCTTGATTTAAAATTAAACACTTTCAGTTCCCCCTTTCTCTAACTGACCCTCATGCTCTCACTTGACAGCAAGCAGTTTGTATGGGCTCAAGTGAGAGCCTGGGGTCAGCTCCCGCCACATGTGAGTTTATTGTATGTTTTACTGGGAAATACAATGAAACTCGCATGAGGCACTAACCCCCATGCTCTCGTTTAACACCAATCAATTTTTATGAGTCTATGCATGACATCCACTATTGACCATGATGTTACATCACCACAACAAAAACCATGCCCTATCAGAGATGCACAATGACATGAAACATGTTTTTGTCTGTCACAAATCTATCATAGATCTATTGACGGAAATACAAAACATTTGAAAAAATTACATGTCTTTTGGAGCGTAAAGGTGAGTTTCATTTTTCACCACCGTGGGTCAACGCTGTCCGCCCCATGAGAACCAGGGGCAAACACTCCCCCCAGTGGGAGGGTCGGCCTGAGAGAGTGGAGCCCGAGGACCCACGGTCCGTAGGGAGTTGGTAAATGTACATACCTTCACTTCTGAGCTGAGCAGCAGATGTTTGTGTACCAACAATCTGCAGTGATTTCTCTGTTTGATAGCCTCCTTGCATGTGGGTAGCTGGGATGTGCCCTCCTACAGTATAGAAAAGACAATGTTACCTTTATTGTACAGTGACAGAAGTTAAAAGTGTCAGCCTCCACCGTGGTTTGCTTTCGTGTCCAACGCGTCAGCACCCTGTCAGCACAGCATGAGAGAAGAGAGTGTGTTACGTCCTTCTGGCCTGTAGATGGCGATTGACTCGCACTTTTAGTCACAAAACATTGTAGTTTAATGTGTCATATAGCCTCTTGTTCAACAGCCACTCTTCAAGTCTTAGGTAGCCTGGTGGTTAAGATGCGTGGCTGCACAGCTTTTCGTCCCGGCTTCAAGTCTGAGTGGGAGCAGTCTTTCAATTTTAATTATTAGAAAAACAGCGTATCATCATTATCATTTGACCCATGAGTTAACACCGTTGTAATATTTAGTGCATGGATCGCTGAGACTACGAACAGGTTTAACATTTTATATTTTATCGACAGAAGATCGTAGCAGTTAACAGCAAACTTATTCAGTTCTCGTTCTCTTTTAGCTACAGTACTGCCGTAAATGGAATACAATCAAATGTAAGCCTCATATTACGCCTTGTAAAACTGTTTCGATCGTGTGTAGACGGCAATACATTGTCAAGACATCGACAAGGACAGCTATATCGCTTTTCCCTGCTTCAAACAGCTGATGTAACTAAGAGCAACCAGTGCAGCATCACCAGTCAATCTGGAAGTGCATTCATTGGATAGGACACTTTAGGTGTGTGAACTGGGGAGGAGACGGCAACAGTGACTGAAGAGCGACTGAATAAAGTTGATGTCTTCCCTGCTGACAGGCACATTCTTTTGATAATGCACTTACCTTGGCTGACATAATAATAATAATGTCAATGTAAAATGCACTGCATATTTTAAACAATTGTCGAAGTGCTACACATTATTAGAGCTGAAAGCTACGATAAATACACACGTTTACTCTTGCAGAGTAAACATATGTAGAACTAATTACTTGCTGCATTAATGAATTTTAGACCTGCAGCTGATCATGCTGTCCGATGCTGCCCAGTCTCCCATGGAGCTTTGTCCCGGAGCTGAAGTATTTCTCACCTGCTGATCGAGTAGTAGCAACACAATAGCATGTCTAGGTGCCTCTACAAAGAAGGGGGAAGGGATGTGAAGTTTGCCTTTGCAACTGTGAGCAAACATGAGAGGAACAAAAGCTTGGTCGAACTCAGAACCAAGTCATCTGAGTACGAAACACATCACATATCATTTGATCTTGTGTTTCATTCAAGAGGCATTCTGGAGCTCTCTGCTAAGACTGCTGCCCCGCGACCCATCCACGGATAACCTTTGATTAAAAATTAAAAGCATAGGTAATGCGAGAACTACTTTTTTTGATTTCCGTTTTTCTGTAAAGGAAAAAACAGTTTTAAATCCAATTCCATGTGTTTTTGTTAAAAAAATATTTTTGCTCAGTTTATTGGTTTGTAAGGCGATGCTTTTATTCAAATCTGTTTGCCGCCCATACCAAGAGAAACTGTCACAGTCTCTGTTCCTGCTCCTTGTTTTATTTTGAGTTCCTTACTTTTGGTAGTGTCTGGTTCTATTCTCAGGTTTTATTTTGAAGGACTTCCTGACACTCACTCCACAGCTGTGTTTACTGTCACGTCTTTGGTTTACTTCCGCAATTACTTTGAAAGGACTTCCTGTTTACGTCATGTCACAGCTGTTCCCTGCTTCTACCGGTCATTATCCACACCTGCACTTCATCAGTAATCAGTCACCTAGCATTTAAGCACCAGCTCTCACCCCAGTACCTCGCCAGATTGTTAGTTCGTGTTTGCGTGCATTCACCATCCTCCAGCGTTTTTGTTTCTTGTCCCGACCCGTGTTTCCGATCTTGTTTTGCCTACCGTTACCAAGCCTTGCCTGATCCCTGCCTGCATCGTCTGCTGAACTTGTCTGGTAATTACCCTGCCTGTCTTATGATTACGATTCTGCCTCGTCCTGAACGGTACTGCTATCTCTGCCAACACGGTAAACGAACCCTGTCTGTCCACGGAACTGAGCCTGCCCGAACCCTTGCGTTGAGCCTTTCTGCTTACCTGTGTATGACCCTGCCTGATCTTGACTTTTTCATATTGTTTTCATATCTCAATCTGTCTGATTATTACGCTTATTTATGTAAAATCTACGATTACTAGAAAACATTCATTAACAAGTTGTAGAAGTTTAAAACCTAAATAAGCGGCTGTAGTCGCAGATGGACTGCACTCTACGTCTTTACTTGGCCATGCGCATTCAAATTATATGAATTAAACCGCGACCCATAATCATGGAATTATGTGAAGTCAATATATTGTATCAGATGTTAGATCGGTGGTTATGTACATATTCTTAAGAGAATGTTTTATTTTTATTATTTAAAGACACGAAAAAGCTGAGGAGAATGAAAACAAGAACATTTTGCTGCTGTGGCACAGGTCTGGCTTAAACTACAGACAGAACGATTATAACTTTGCAGTGAACAGAAAATAACTAAGCCATCAACTATGTTGTTTAGAAAAAAATTGCATCGTTAGAGCAATAACAAGGAAACGACTCACGCCAACTTAAACAAGACAAGGACACAGGAATTACCCTATAGAAGGATGGCCATGGATAATGTCTCAATTTGACGATATTTATTTGATAGCAAGTTGTTGTGCTTCATACTCCCCACATTTAAGCACACAACAGATACTTAATAGTAAAATAGGTTTGATGTAATGTATGTGTGTTACAGGTAGAAATTAACAGTCGGACCTCAGTTACACTGTGCATTAGAGGCTTCTAATCAACGCTATGCCACCTGGTGGTTAAAACGAGACTAGCGTCCTGATTTTTTTCAGCCCGCTGCAGCATTAAAGATTTTTAGTCAGCAACGCACCCGCTGCACCGTGGCAACGCAACGGTACTGCAGTGAAAACGCTAGTCACTTTGAACCGCTACCACTGTACCAGGCGCCAGGCTGGGGAAAAAGGGTTCCCCACGGTTATAAAAAGCTGCCGTGACCAAAGACTCGTCCCTTGTTTTCTCCAGGCCTTGCTGTCTTATTCACCTACCTTATTCACACTAGTCCCACTTCACACTCCTTTACACGCTTCTTTTTCCTGTGAGTGCCAGAGCGCTCCATTCAAAGGGCTCACCGGCACACGCGCGCAGCCGTGCCATCTCACCACGCCACCACGTATTTATTGTAGCTTTCTGGTCTAATTTATTTGTAGCACTTTGACATTCGTTTAAAATATGCAGTGCATTTTAAATTGAAAATGCTATTATTATTATTTATTACCTTTATTGTAAACACAGTATTAATTGCACAATTTGGACTGGCGATGATTTGCTTTTCTTCCATAATAATCATGGATAATCAACGAAGAAACTGCAGTTCATAGATGTTATTCAGGGACGGTTTGATTAAGATTCAGTGTGTTTTTCAACTGAACTGTCAGCCAAGGTAACTGCATTATCAAATGAATGCGCCTGTAGCAGGGAAGACATCAACTCTACTCTTATGTCTTCTTTGGAATGAAAAACAAATGTTGAATGTTCTCAAATAATATGATATTGCTGCCCTCCCAGTGTATTTTTATTCATTGAAAATGTGGGTGTTACCGGTGGCCGACCCCTGGTCTAGATCATCCTTATTCACTAAATTGTAGTAGTGTAACCTTAGTTAGTATTTCATTTTATTTTTTTTACTTTTTGTTTGGGAAACATGGGATTTCAGCTACTGTGATTTTATTTGTTGTGTTGCCTTTAAGGCAATCTTTAATTTATGCATATTTTTCCTAAATTTGTATTTAAGTTTGTTGGATGTAAAGTGTTCATCAAAAATGTTTATAAGTATGTATATAATAATATAAAATTGTTTCTGTCAGGACAAATCGCCAATTTGGGAAGTTTATATAATCTCCCGATATGTGTTACGTGACTTCCGGTTTTGCGGGAGATCGTGTTAGTAATTTCCTGTTTTTACGAGGGGATACAGGCGAAACTAGGCACATGCGACCGTCAGGTGAATCTATTGCCATCTGCTAAGAAATACCATAGACGCAATGCTTTTTTACCAAATAATCATATAAACTCACGCACTTTAAGTGAAGAGAAGAAAACGGCACTTTAATGAAGTGAATCCTCTTCATTTGACGTCTGGTTAGCTCCGTGTTTAGTTTAGCGTTTCAACACCCTGGAAAAGAACAATAGAGTAAAAAGGCATAAACTTCACAAATTTCTACAAGCAACAAAATGGCTAGCAGATGAAGCTCCAAGTCATCAAGCAGCAAGAGTGGCTTGACGTGTTTGTCAACAGCAAGTGCCGCTGCCATCGCTAGAGCTAAAGCAGAAGCTGCCAAAGTACGAGCATCATATGCTAGCAAAGAAGCTAAGCTAAAGATGGAAAAGGCTGCCAGAGAAGCAGAAAGTCTTACAAGAGACGCACAGAATCAGCTGGAAATGGTAAGGATCGACGCAGAGATAGAAGTGCTGAATCTACAGAGAGAGGCTGATGCAGCTATAGCAGAAGCAGATGCATTAGAAAATGCTGGAGGTTTTAGATATAACTGGAGATTCTGTCTCAGAAACAGTAAAGGAGGAACGCATAAAGGAATATGTGGATTCACAAAACGACCTTCAACAACGATCACCTCCTCCAAACATGCCTGCAAGCATCCCATCTCACACAGATGGAAAGGAAAACCAAGTAAAACTGCACTTACCTGCAAAAGAGAATTTCCAGCTAAATCCTACACAAAAATTAAGGCCCCATTAGCCCCATCATGAATGCTGATGCATCGCCATACACACCACAGTATATTCCATCGTCTGCCAAACCGACGGATCCAGAACCTGTGGCACTCTATCTAGCACGGAGAGACTTGATTAACTCAGGGCTGTACCAGTATGATGATAAGCCTGAAAATTATCGTGCCTGGTACTCTTCATTCTCCGGTGCTGTCAACGGTCTCCAGCTCACATCAGCCCAGGAACTGGACCTCATGACTAAGTGGCTGGGAAAAGACTCTAGTGAACTGGTAAAACGCATTCGTTCAGTCCATGTTAATAACCCCAGATTAGCCTTGATTAAAGCATGGGAGAGGCTACAAGAGTCTTATGCAACTCCAGAAACTCTAGAAAACTCACTGTTTCAGCGATTAGAGAGGTTTCCCAAGATTACTGCTAAAAACAACATAAAGTTAAGAGAATTAGGAGATTTGATGCAGGAAATTGAAGGTGCTAAAGAAGATGGCTACCTCACAGGCCTGACATACTTGGCCTGACACTCCACAGGGAATCGCACCAATTATAGAAAAACTTCCATTCGGTCTTCAAGAGAGGTGGGTCTCTATTGGTTCCTTTTAAAAAGAAGAGAACTTTGGTCGCTTTCCACCCTTTGCTTCATGGCACACAAACTTGCAAAGGTGCTCAAAGTGGACCCCAGTTTTAATGTGTCAGTCCAGCCCCACAACCCATTCCAAACCAGCTAAGTACACTTTATCCAACCATTTCATCCCAAACAAACCAGTCTCTGTGCACAAAACAAATGTTTCCATCACCAATACTGATCCTAACAAGAACTGTCCACTACATAACAAACCTCATCCACTTAAGAAATGCAGAATGTTCCGAAACAAACCCTACAGTCAGAGGACGACAATCCTCAAAGAGAAAGGAATATGTTTGAAATGCTGCTCTTCTACTTCCGATTTAGCCGAAGCCTGCATGTCAGCTGTGAAGTGTTCTGAATGCAATAGTAGCTATCACGATGCAGCAATGCACCCTGACTCATCATACCAAACAATCAAGGCTCCCTCAACGGCTCAAGAAGACAGCGGGGAGAGAGAAGAGCAAACAGATGCCATCAACACAAGCTGCACAGAAGTCTGCGGGCCAGGTCAGTGGAACCGCTCATGCTTAAATATATGTCTTACTAAGATTTATCCAAAAGGCGCTCAGGACTAAGCCATTAAAGCCTATGTAATATTGGATGATCAAAGTAATCGCTCACTAGCTAGGTCAGAGTTCTTCGAACTGTTTAATATAGAGAGAAGTCCATGCTTCTACTACCTCAAAACTTGTTCTGGAGTCACAGACATATCAGGCAGAAAGGCTGAGGGATTCCAGATGGAGTCACTCGACGGCAAAGTCGTCATCTGTCTCCCTCCACTCCTAGAATGTAACAACATCGTGAACAACCGATCAGAGATTCCAACTCCAAGTGCAATCATGCACCAACCCCATTTAAGACACATTGCTAAACACATCCCAGACTTAGATCCAGATGCAAAAATACTACTGCTACTGGAAAGAGATGTCATTAGAGCACATAAAGTTAGAGAGCAGTTTAATGGACTACACAACGCACCTTTTGCTCAACGTCTGGACCTTGGCTTGGTGTTTGTTAAAGATGTGTGTCTTGGGAATGTGCACAAACCCATGGTAAAGACATTCAAAACCAACGTGCTAGAGAACGGCCGATCTTCAATATTTCAGCATTTCACAAGCTTCATACACGCCAGAGAAGCACGGCATGATTTTGACCAGCGATGCAGTGTTAATGAGAAAATGCTAGGACAGTCTGTGTTCATCCAACAAGCCTGCCCCATCAGTGGAAGACAAGGTATTCCTAAAACAAATGGATGCGAAGGTCCACAGAGACGAGGATAACAGTTGGGTTGCGCCATTGCCTTTCAGAGAACCCTGACAGCGTTTTCCAAATAACAAAGAGCAAGCAATCAGTCGATTCACTTCCCTGAAACGTCAGGACCAGAGACGACCCCAGACGTGAAGCCTTGGCAGACGCCGTTGATGCTGGACCATCAGGAGTTGAGCCCGGTGTGGCCGGGGCTGGGCCAACAGGGTTCGTTGCGGGTGTGGTCAGTGCCGGACCACCAGGTGCTGGGACAGACGTGGTTGTGACCCGAACGCCAGGAGCTGCACCTGCACACAATGGAGCAACAGACACTGGAACCAGGAGCGGAGCGGCCACCTCCAATTCAGCGGAGACTGGACCGCCAGGGATGAACCCAGCTGTGGTCACCTGAGCACCCCCACGCACTTTGGCGTCGACACCTGCACAGAGAGAAACTCGGACGCCACCCTGGAACCCTAGACCCCACTGCCGGGACAGGAGCGGCCCCTTCAGGAGGGCCGACAGGAACTGGAGCAGGACCGACCTCTGGAGGGTCGACGGGAACTAGAGCAGGGGCGACCCATGAAGGGCCAACGGGAACTAGAGCAGGAGCGACCTCTTTGTGGTCGACAGGAGCATGAGTGACCGCTTCATGGTTGACAGGAGCATGAGGGACCGCTTCGCGGTCGACAGGAGCATGAGCGACCGCTTCGCGGTCGACAGGAGCATGAGCGAACCCTTCGTGGTCGACAGGAGCCTGAGCGACTGCTTCGGGGCCGACAAGAGCAGGAGCAGGAACGACCGCTTCGGGGCCGACAAGAGCAGGAGCAGGAACGACCGCTTCGGGGCCGACAAGAGCAGGAGCAGGAACGACCGCCCCGGGGCCGACAAGAGCAGGAGCAGGAGCGACCGCTTCGGGGCAGACAAGAGCAGGAGCGACCGCTTCGGGGCCGACATGAGCAGGAGCGGAGGAACCCTAGACCCCGCTGCCAGGACAGAAGCGGCCCTTCAGGAGGGCCGACAGGGACTGGAGCAAGAGCGACCTCTTCAGGGAGGCCGACAGGAACAGGGACAGGTGACTGACCAGGTGGCTGTACTGAGACCAAGACAGGATTGGGTGCAGACAAAGGCGCAGACTGAGGCATAGGCTGTGACGCAGGAACCGATGCAGACTGTGACGCAGGAACCGATGCAGCCTGTGACGCAGGAACCGATGCAGTCTGTGACGCAGGAACCGATGCAGACTGTGACGCAGGAACCGATGCAGCATGTGACGTAGGGGCTGATGCAGCCTGTGGCGGAGAAACCGATGCAGGCTGAGGCCCAGGAGCTGATGCAGGCTGAGGCGGAGGCACTGATGCAGGCTGAGGCGCAGGAACTGATGCAGGCTGAGGCGCAGGAACTGATGCAGGCTGAGGCGCAGGAACTGATGCAGGCTGAGGCAGAGGAACTGATGCAGGCTCTGACTGCGGCTCAGTGAATCCCAGGGCCTCACGCAGTGCAGGTTGTATGATGGCGAGGGAACAGTTGGAGAGATCCTGGCGGGTGCTGCGCGCAGCACGCATACCAGATCCCATGAGTTCACAAGCAGTCCACATCGAGGTCATCGAGTCTATGGTCACGTCCAGCTGTATCAATGCCCTCAAGCGTTTCTTCGCACTCAGAGGCCCTGCAAAGCAGTTACGATCTGACTGTGGCACTAACTTCATCGGTGCAAGCAAAGAACTGGGTATGGACAAAAGGATGCATAGATACCTGAGTGAACAGGGTTGCACATGGATATTCATCCCACCCCATGCTTCTCACATGGGAGGTTCCTGGGAACGAATGATAGGCATCCTCGACTCAATGTTCCTTCTTCATTCATTCCTACTAAAGGATAAGCAGGTCGCACGCAACTGCTTGCCAATGGCCAGAGTCACTGCCACATTCCCTGGTAAGGACGGACATGTCAGGAAAATCGAGTTGCAAACAACTGAGGAAGGAAACCCAAAGACTTTCCTGAGACCTGTAGGAGAGGTTGTTTTACTCATGTCTTTAGACATGATATGTTCTGATGTTCAATGACCTTACAATGGTCAGGAAAAAAAAGGTCAGACGGGAGTGTGTTGCCTTTAAGGTCATCTTTAATTTATGCATATTTTTACTAAATTTGTATTTAAGTTTGTTGGATGTAAAGTGTTCATCACAAATGTTTATAAGGATGTATATAATAATATAAAATTGTTTCTGTCAAATCGCTAATTTGGGAAGTTCATAAAATCTTGCGATATGTGTTACGTGACTTCCGGTTTTGCGGGAGATCGTGTTAGTAATTTCCTGTTTTTACGACGGGATACGGGAGAAACTAGGCACATGCGACCGTCAGGTGAACGCGGGAGGGCGCATTGTTCAGCTTCTTATTTTTGGTTTTAAACTGCCATAATTAGCCATAAATTACTTACGTACATAACTATACTAAATACTATAATTGTCCACCACAGGGGAACAGCGGTTCGTACTCTTGGGGATCCATGCACTAAATATTACGACGATGTTATCTCGTGGGTCAAATGATAATGATGAGACGTTGTTTTTCCAATAATTAAAATTGAATGAGTGCTCCCACTGAGACTCGAACCCGGGACGAAAAACTTTACAGACACCCTTCTTAACCACTAGGCCCGCCAAGACTTAAAAAGTGGCTATTCTACAAGAGGCTATAAGACATATGATAGATTTTTTATGACCAAAAGTGGGAGTCAATCAACACCTACAGGCCAAAAGGACATAACACACTCTTTCACGCAGTGCAAACAAGGTGCTGACGTGGCGGATTCGGAAGCAAACCACGGTGGGCAGACACTTTTAACTGCTGCCACTGTACTTCACCAGATTCACATTAATGACAAATATCTGCATGAAAACACAGGGGATTTGGGACTGTGCCATAAACATGGGTTCTCATGTTTCTTCACAGTCGCAAAAGCAAACTTCACATTCCTTCCCCCCCATTAGCGCAGGGACGTGTTTATTTTGGGCAGTATGATCAGCTTCACCTAGGCTGTGGGACACCTTTCACTTTTTTTAAAGACAGTTAATATGGTCGTTTAAATTAAGTCTCACATACTACCACTGCTAACTTGTAGAGGGTACTAATTAATATAAATAAATAAATGGTATAAAAAATTTCTCTAAGGCATGTCAGAACTCCAGGACTCAAATACATTAATTTGTTCAGATGAGCCTAGACTGTATAACAAAGTGAACGTTAAGGACTAACAGTGGGAGCCAATCGCCATCTACAGCCCAAAGGGGTGTAGAACACACTCTTACACAGTACCAACCCAGTGATACCGCGTTAAAGGTGGATGCCATTCACAGTAGAGGCTGACACTTTTCATTGCTACCACTGTAGTAAAAATGTACGGAAAAACAAAAATGGCCGCCAAGAAAAAACAATACAGTGAATGCTTCACTATGATAATGCGTGTAATGGGAAAAATTGTGCCTTTTCTTATCCAACACAGTCGTCATGTGCTGGTAAGGTGCAACAGAACAATCTTACACAAACAACTAATCTCCCTGCCGTGCCCTGTCGTACATCAAGTTTAAACTCTGATGTTCCGTTTGATGACTAAAAGTTTATGATACAGAGGCAGCCATTAAAAGTGTCTACCCCCGCCGTGCTTTGGCCCCGAATCTGTTTTGAAGCAGTTTTTCAATTTTAATTATTGAAAAAACAGCGTCTCATCATAATCATGTGATCAGGAGATGACAACGTTATATTACTTAGTGCATGGATCACCAAGACCATGAACCGCTGGTCGCGTTATAGTATTTAGTATAGTTATGAACGTAAGTAAGTTATGGCAAATTATGGCAGTTTAAAACCGAAAATAGGCTGAACGGTGCGCCCTCCCATGTGCAGCGTTCGATTTTTGGCAGACAAGCTACTGTAACCCTGATTTCTCGCTGTTGGTACGGGCTACAATTTTCTTGTGGTTTTCTTCTTTAATGCACCACACGGCAAGACAGTACGGCACATGTACACTTTTTTCTTTACGCCGCTCTTATCCAACGCACGTCACCTTTTTCCTGTCCCCCGTCAATAAGGGCAGGTAGGAACTAATGTTAATTACAAATAAAATCACAGTAGCTGAAATGTCACGTTTCCCAAACATAAGATTAAAAAAAAAGGAATACTAACTACTGTAAGGTTACACTACTACAATTTAAAAAAGTGAATAAGGATGATCTAGACCAGAGGTCTGCCACCGGTAACACCTACGTTTTCAATGAAAAAAACAAACACTGGGAGCTGCGGAGGGCGGCAATATTATATTATTTGAGAACAACACAAATGAAGACATAAAAGTCGGGGCTCAGGGGTTTAACATTTTATATTTTATTGACAGAAGATCATAGCAATTAAAAGCATACCTATTCAGTCCTTCGTCCCCTTTATATGGAATACGAGCAACGATCAAACATAAGCGTCATATTACGCCTTGTAAAACCATAAAAACTGTTCAGATCGTTAACAGATGATAAAACATTGTCAAGGCATCGACAAGGACAGCTAACTCGCTTTTCCCTGCTTCAAACAGCTGCTGTAATTGAGAGCAACCAGTGCGGCATCACCGGTCAATCTGGAAACGTATTCATTGGTTTGGAAGTTGTTCTGCCCGCTTTAATGTAGACACAAAACTCGTCAAAGCAAAAGAACTCAGTGCAGCATTTACAAATCACATGTGAACGTTTTATTTTTTTTTTTGTAAATAAAAATAATGTTTACCCTGTTCAAACCTGGGGGATTCTGATTCAGGAAGCGGCTGATCAGCTTCGTAGGAACACATTTCATATGGTACAGGTGAAAGGGAGACTAACAACCCAACGCAGCCGAGGCTGTAGCAGCAGAGAAACGCAGATCTTTGTCCTGCGTGTTGATGTGCGTTTCCCCATCCCCCAGTGTCCCTGCTCTGGGACGTGGATGGCCCAGGTACAGGTGAAAAGTGTAATAACGAAATAAACAGCTGGTTAACTTAGTAGGGACACCTTGTAGTAGGAACTGGTATATTTAGAAAACCCAGTTAAGGTGTGTGAACTGGGAAGGAGACGGCAGCAGCGACTGAATAGAGTTGATGTCTTCCCCGCTGACAGGCTCATTCATTTGATAATGCACGTACCTTGGCTGACAGTTCAGTTAAAAAACACACTGAAACTTTATCAAACCATCCCTGAATAACATCTATGAACTGCAGTTTCTTCCTTGATTATCCATGATTATTTTGGAAGAAGCGCAAATCTTCGCCAGTCGAAATTGTGCAATTAATACTGTGTTTAAAATAAAGGTAATAAATAATCATAATAGTATTTTCATTTTAAAATGCACTGCATATTTTGAACGAATGTCGAAGCGCTACAAATAAATTAGACCAGAAAGCTACGATAAATACATACGTTCATTGTTGTAGAGTAAATGTATGTAGAACAAACTACTTGGTGCATTAATGAGTCTTAGACCTGCAGCTGATAACGCCGCCCGATGCTGCCCAGTCTCCTACGGAGCTTTGTCCCGGAGCTTAAGTATTTCTCACCTGCTGATCGAGTAGTAGCAACACATTAGCATGTCTATGCGTCTCTACAGGGGAGGGGAGGGATGAGAAGTTTGCCTTTGCGACTGTGAGCAAACATGAGACAAACAAAAGCTTGGTCGAACTCAGATCCAAGTCATCTGAGTAGGAAACACATCACATCATTTGATCTCGTGTTTTATTCAAGCGGCAGTCTGGAGCTCTCTGCTACGACTGCTGCCCTGCGACCCGTCCACGGATGAGCTTCCATTAAAAATTAAAAGCAGAGGTTTTTTGTTTTTCGTTTGTCTCTAAACAAGAAAAACATATTAACTCCAATTCCATGTCTTTGTAAAAAACAAATATTTTTGCCTGGTTTATTGGTGTGTAAGGCGGTGCTTTGATTAAAATCCGTTTGGCGCTCATCGGAAGAGAAACGAAAACGGCGGTGAAAGTGGCTGGATGGACGGATGGGAAATGAAAATGTTCAAACGTACACGGGTCGAAAAAGTGCTCAAGCCACTCAGTTACAATGACACGCACAGTCAAAACTAGTCAAACTGCAAATCTGCAGACACAGAGTAAACGCGTAGGAACAAACATGTTGCTGTAATGCGTCCTGTCAAAATTACGATTGACAACTGCTGTAAAACAAATTCCTATGATTATTACGGTTATTTACGTAAAATCTACGACAATTGGAAAACATTCATTAACAAGTTGTGGAAGTTTAAAACCTAAATAAGCGGCTGTAGTCGCAGATGGACTGCGCTCTACGTCTTTACTTGGCCATGCGCATTCAAATTATATTAATTAAACCGCGACGCATAATCATGGAATTATGTGAAGCCAAAATGTTGTATCAGATGTTAGAGCGGTGGGTGTGTACATATTTTTAAGAGACGCCTTCTATTTAAAGACACGAAAAAGCTGAGGAGAATGAAAACAAGAACGTGTTGCTGCTGTGGCGCTGCCTGTTTTAAACCACACAGAACAATTATAACTTTGCAGTGAACAGAAAATAAGTAAGCCATCAACAAAATGTTGCCCTTCATACTCCCCATGTTTGAGCACAAAACAGATACTTAATAGTAAAAACTTAATAGTAAAATAGGTCTGGTGTAATATATGTGTGTTACAGGTAGAAATGAACAGTCGGACCTCAGTTACGCTGTAGTGGTTTGGAGGCTTCTAATCAACGCTGCGCCACCTGGTGGTTAGAACGAGACTAGAATCCTGATTTTTTTTCAGCCGGCTGCAGGATTAAAAATCTTTAGTCAGCGATGCACTCGCTGCACCGTGGCGACGCGTCGGTACTGCAGTAAAAACGCTAGTCACTTTGAACCGCTACCACTGTATATGACCCATTAGGGTTTATGGCTCCAGTTATCTTGCCAGCTAAGATCTTCTGCAGCAGCTGTGTAAACAGAGGTTGACATGGGACGATAGTATCCCGACTCAGTTCATGCAGTTCTGGACCAGCTGGGTTAATCAACTCCCTTTGCTTTCAAACTTCAAGGTAAGGAGATGCATCAAACCTGAGGGTTTTGGCCACATTGTCAAAGCACAGTTGCACCATTTCGCAGTGCTAGTGAGGTCGGATATGGGACCGTGTCGTTTCTAAAGTTGACGAACGGCAATAAGGAGACACATTGTGTGTTCATGATGGGGAAGGCAAGGGTGGCCCCACTGAAGCAGACAACTATCCCGCGCATGGAGCTGACCTCAGCCGTAATGGCTGTGAACATGGACAAGATGCTGCAGAAGGAGCTCCAATTGCCACTACAGGATTCTGTTTTTTGGACAGACAACACTGCAGTATTGAAGTACATCGCAAATGAGACATTACGCCTGAAGACCTTTGTGGCGAATAGAGTTAGCATCATTTAAGAAACAAAAGAAGTGGAGCAGTGGCGATACATTAAGTCAAAGGAGAACCCAGCTGACTATGCCTGTCGTGGATTGACTGCAGAGCAGTTCATGAGCAATCAGAGTTGGGTGAAAGGGCCAACGTTTCTTAAGGAATCAGAATACCAATGACCAGGTCAAAGAGAAAGTACAAAACTTGCAGAAGAGGATGATGATGTCAGAGCAACTGTAAATGTGCACTGTGTAGCTGTAACTGACTCTGTTAGCGCGACTGATAAGTTCATGAATCATTAGCAGCTGGCATAGGCTAAAAAGGGCAGTAGCATGGATGCTCAAACTCAGAAAGAACCTGTTGTGGTTGAGTAAAAAGTGTCAAGTGCTGGAAGCTGTAAATCATAAGCACGATGCTCGTACAGGTGGACAAGCGACCAGTTTAAAGGGCGGCAGCATGAAATTAGATAAGGAACCTTTAACACTGGCAAACCTTAACGATGCGGAAAAGGAGATAATCAAACTCTGTCAGCGGCATAGCTTCAAGGAAGAGATCTACGCATTGGATAAAGGGCAAGTCTCCAGTAGAAGAAACAGTCCAATCCACAAGCTGGACCCTGTTTTGCAGGATGTCATATTGAGAGTGGGTGGCTGGCTTAGTAAGTCGGCAATGCCTGAGGATTCCAAGCATCCCATCATCATGCTGAATGGCCTGCACCCAACGACCTTGCTTCTCAGGGATATACGTGAGAAAGTAGGTCACGCAGGCAGAAATCATATGCTTTCAAGACTATGTCAGAGGTTTTGGATTCCTGCAGCCAACTCAGCGGTGAGAAGACTCCTGTCAAGGTGTGTTGTATGTAAAAGAACCCAAGCAAAGGTTCAGAGTCAAAAAATGGCAGATTTGCCTATAGATAGGTTGATTCCAGATTAACCTCCTTTTACCAACGTAGGTGTGGATTACTTTGGACCTATAGAAACCAAAAGAGGACGTGGCACTGTTAAAAGATATGGCATGCTGTTTACCTGTCTAACAACCCGAGCGGTGCATCTGGAGATCGCACACACACTGGACACGGACTCATGCATAAATGCAGTCAGACGTTTCATATGCAGAAGGGGTAAAGTAGCTATTATGAGATCTGACAACGGCACCAATCTAGTCAGTCCCGAAAGGGAGCTGCGTTTCAGCATGCAGCTGTGGAATCAAACTAAGATACAAGATGCTCTTGCACAGAAAGGAGTGCAATGGATCTTCAACCCACCTGCAGGGCCTCATTTAGGGGGCATGTGGGAGAGATAAGTTAAATCAGTAATAAAGGTACTGAAGTCCGTCCTGCATGAGCAAACAACAGATGACGATGGCTTACAGACCTTTATGTGCGAAGTTGAGTACATACTTAACGACAGACCACTGACTGTGTCATCAGGTGAAGTAAATGACTCTGAGGCACTGACGCCAAACCATCTGCTCTTGTTGAAGAAACAACCCCTGTTGACGCCAAGATTTGGTTGACAAAGACAATTGCTATTCTCGGCGCAGGTGGCGGCAGGTGCAGTACCTTGCTGTTTTGGAAAAGGTGGGTGCGTGAGTATCTGCCTACATTACAAGAGCGTCAGAAGTGGCATACAATCAAGCACCAGGAGACATCGTGATGATTCTGGACAATAATGCCCAGCGGGGGTCGTGGGTTAAGGGAAAGGTGGTGCAGACAATGCCAGACAGTGAAGGTCTAGTTCGTAGAGTGTTGGTTAAGCCGAAGTCTGGTACTATGGAAAGGCCTGTGGATAAACTGTGTCTCATTTGCAAAATGGATGCATAAATAATGTTATGTAATAACGTTGTCTTGTCACGCAAACTAGCCGTGTAAGAAATGGGAAAAGTGTTTGCGTTCTGAATGTATGTTTGGTAGATTTAATGTGGCTCTTATTGTGTAAGGTATGTTTGGAGTAATTATGGTCCCTTCAGTCCTATAATTAGGGGCTGGAATTGTGAGAGCCACTGAGTAGCATGTGTTTAATTTGGTTATTTTGGTTTATTGTTAATGCATGGCCTCATTGTGGTTTCATTCATTGTACGATTAGTTTTACATAGTGCTAAGATGCTTGTTCTCCATGTTATTGGTAAGGCGTAGTGCTGACCTCCAAGCAGCAGGCAGCGCTATGGTAAGTGGAGGCATGAAGCATGTGCAGGCAATAAGAAGCGAAGAAGAGGCGCTGGCTAGGGTGGTTCGAAATAAGTTTTTGATCATACTCAGATGAACAGAAATTTTGTATTAAAGTCTTGGAACAAGCAGCCCCTGATAACGGAAGGCTTTGTCAGGATATCAGGCATCATTCGGTATTGGACCGAGTTGTGTTAAAATCAATAAACGATCTTTTGACCAAAAAGGCAGTGCGTGGACCTTCTTATCAGGTGGATCTGCATAAATAGGATCAAGAAGACTGAACGGCGCGTCAGAACCCGACACCTAGCGAGCTAAGTGGCCTTCAGAGTTGTGGAGGTGGTAAACGGCCACTACACCTGCCATTTCCTTTTTTTATTTTGACCACTTCCCATCTAGTTCCTGTCTGTGTAGTTATGTCTCACTTTACGTTTCAGTCATGTGATTCACCACCTGCATCTCACTGTAATCAGTTTGTTTATTTAAGTCTCACACCTTGCTCATGTCATTTGCCTGTGTTAACTCTACAGTCTCAGTACAGTCTCAGTACCGGATTGTGTTTTGACCGTGGTTTCGTCTACCTCTTGATTTCAGTTTTGGTGCCTGGAGATTAGACTGCCATCTTAGTTAACATGTGTACCAACCTTTGCCTGCCTGACCACAAGCCTGATTAAATCTTCTGAACTCCAAGCTTTGGTCGGAGCTGTGCGTTTGGTTCCCTCACCTTGCTGTGCGTGACACAGAAGCTGGTTGCACACCCTCGCCCCTCCCGTGAACACACATACACGCACAAACGCAACCTGTCCACCAACACAGCGACATCACACATATCCAGGATGGACTAAACAAAAAACATTAAATAAACCATTAATCATAAAGAGTATATATATTTCTTATATACTCCTTTTGTGAAAGCAAAACTATCCATCCTAATATGGCATTCAGCCTAATACATGCTGCTTGTTGAAGTGCCGAACAGGATGAAAAAAAAGAGGACTGGACAGCAGAGACCGAGGAGGCTCTGAGTGTTTTAACACCACTGTGTGGACAGAGCTCTGCGACCCACATGAGGAAGACATAAACACTCTCACAGACTGTATTACAGACTATATTAACCTCTGCTGTGAAAACACCGTTCCCTCCATGGTGGTACGGTGTTTCGCCAACAACAAGCCGTGGTTCACCCCTGATATTAAACCTCTGCTAAAAGAGAAGAAAAGAGCGTTTAGGTCAGGGATCAGGGAGGAGCTGAGGAGGAAAATCGCAGCAAAGGCAGCTAAAGGAGGAAGATGGAGGAGCAGCTGCAGCAGAACAATGTCAGTGAGGTGTGGAGAAGCCTGAAAGCCATCTCTGGCTTCTAAGCAGCACACTCACAGGCTGAGGGGGATCTGAGCCGTTTCCTAATGTCTGGCACTTGGACCAACCCCTACACCACCAGCACCTCAGAACACTGGACTACCCCCCACAGCCCTTCACACTTCAATACAAAGCCCTGCGCAATCAGCCCTGCAAACCCAGCAACAACACCTGACTTCACACCACCCTTAGACACTCCCTCAACCCCTGTTCTTCTCAAGCATCCAAGTGAGAAATGAGCTCAAGAAGACCAAGGACAGGAAGGCAGCCAGACCAGATGGCATCAGCTTCAGACTGTCTCCAGACAGTCCTGCGCAGGTGAACTGTGCAGAGTTAGGGACCTCCTGCGTGGTACCAGTGCCTAAGACACCGCATGCCAAAGACCTCAGCAGCTTCAGACCATTGGTTCTTACGTCCCATCTGATGAAGACATTGGAAAGACTGGTCCTGGGTCACCTAAGATCTGCGATGGAAACCTACCTGGACCTGCTGCAGTTCCCCTAACAACCCAGCATATAAGTAGAGAATGCCGTCATCTTCATCCTACATCGAGCTCTTTCTCACCTGAAGAAGCCCAACAGCTCTGTGAAGATCATGTTTTTTGATCTAACTAATATATAAATATATTATATTATATATATATATATATATATATATATATATATATATTTCCAACATCCACAAACGGCAACTGCTATCACAACTTGAGATTGACGAGATACAACACAAATGCTACGGCAAGGGGGAGCCAGGACGCCAGGTCAGAGGGGAGGTTTCACCACCTCCCCAACCGGAAATTGGGTACGAAGCCCCAATAAGCACAGATACGCTGAGCGAGGCAGCGACTGACCTGAAAGATAAGATCATGGCGAGATTGAACAGGCAACCCCGAACCCCACTACAACGGCTAAGTGAAGTACCATCAGAAAGTCTCATGGAAGATGTCGAGAGCGATCCCTACCACAACAATCACAGAAACCAATGAGCTGATATACGCTTCAGCATCAGTGGTCCTAGAGGTGCTTGGCTATAAGAGCAACCATGGGAGCCATGAGAAACAATACCCACCATGGAAACGAAGGTTGGAGGCAAAAATCAAGGCAGCTCGAAGGGAAGTGAGCCAAATGACAGAGGCCCAGAGAGGTGCAATGAAAAGACCAATGCCTAAGAGGTACAGCCAGATGACCATACCTGAAGCACTCGAAACTGCCAAGCAAAGGCTACAAGCCTTGGCCAGCCGCCTAAAGAGATACACCAGAGATAACGAAGCCAGACGAATAAACCGGCTGTTCGCCACACAACCTGCGAAAGTGTACTCTCCATAGCAGGGTAATAACAACAGAGCAGACCCACCAAGGCTGGAAACTGAACAGTACTGGAAGGGTATATGGGAAAGGGAGGCATCACACAACAGGGATGCACAGTGGCTGGTGGATCTGAGGGAAGACCACAGCAACCTCCCTGAACAGAATCCAGTGACTATCACAGTGGCAGACATCCAACAAAGAGTCTCAGGTATGAAAAACTGGACAGCACCTGGCCCTGACATGATCCACGCCTACTGGCTAAAGAAGCTCACTGCAATCCATGAGCGCCTGGCAGCACAAATGAACCAGCTGCTAAGGGATGGGACTCACCCTGAATGGCTAACCGAAGGGCGAACGATCCTGATAATGAAGGATCCCTCAAAGGGTGCAGTCCCACCCAACTACCGGCCAATAACCTGCCTCTCCACAACATGGAAGCTCATGTCAGGCATCATCGCAGCTAAGATACGTGGGCACATGAGTCAATACATGAGCGAAGCACAGAAGGGCATTGGTAAGGATACCAGAGGAGCCAAACACCAACTCCTGATAGACAGAACAGTCGCCCAAGACTGCAGAATGCGACACACCAACCTGTACACAGCCTGGATCGACTACAAGAAAGCCTATGACTCAATGCCACACACATGGATCACTGAATGCTTGGAGCTGTACAACATCAACAGAACTCTAAGGGCCTTCATTGCAAACTCGATGAGAGTGTGGAGAACCACCCTTGAAGCCAATGGGAAGCCACTTGCCCAAGTATCCATCAAATGTGGCATATACCAAGGAGATGCACTGTCCCCACTGCTGTTCTGCATAGGTCTGAACCCCCTCAGCCAAATAATAAACAAGACTGGCTATGGATACCGACTCCGGAACGGGGCCACCATAAGTCACCTCCTCTACATGGATGACATCAAGCTGTACACCAAGAGTGAGCGCGACATCGACTTGCTGATCCACACCACCAGGATCTACAGCTCGGACATCGGGATGTCATTCGGACTCGAGAAATGTGGGAGGATGGTGACAAAGAGAGGCAAGGTAATCCACACAGAAGGGGTCTCACTCCCAGAAGGAAGAATAGCAGACATTGAGGACTATTACAAGTACCTTGGAATACCACAGGCAAACGGCAACCTTGAACAGGCAACAAGGAATGCGGCAACAGCCAAATACCTCCAACGAGTAAGGCAAGTCCTAAGAAGCCAGCTCAATGGCAAGAACAAATCCCGGGCAATAAACAGCTACGCTCTGCCAGTGATCAGATACCCTGCGGGAATAATAAGGTGGCCAAAGGAAGAGATACAGACCACAGATGTTAAGACACGAAAGCTCCTCACCATGCATGGAGGGTTCCACCCCAAATCCAGCACCCTGAGACTGTACGCTAGCCGCAAGGAAGGAGGCCGAGGACTAGTGAGCGTGAGAGCCACTATCCAGGATGAAACATCCAAGATCCATAAGTACATCAAGGATAAGGCCTCGACAGATGACGTGCTGAGTGAATGTCTCAGGCAGTGGAGAACAGAGGATGAGATGCTGGAAGAGGGACCATCATGGGAGGACAAGCCCTTGCACGGGATGTACCACCGGAACATAACTGAAGTGGCTGATCTCAACAAATCCTACCAATGGCTTGAAAGGGCTGGGCTGAAGGACAGCACAGAGGCACTCATCCTGGTTGCACAGGAGCAGGCCCTGAGCACCAGAGCCATAGAGGCCCAGATCTACCACACCAGACAAGACCCAAGGTGTAGACTGTGCAAAGAGGCCCCAGAGACGGTCCAGCACATAACTGCAGGGTGTAAGATGCTGGCAGGCAAAGCATACATGGAACGCCATAACCAAGTGGTTGGCATAGTATACAGGAACATCTGCGCGGAGTATGGACTGGAAACCCCAAGGTCAAAGTGGGAAACACCTCCCAAGGTGGTAGAGAACGAGCGAGCCAAGATCCTGTGGCACTTTCAGATCCAGACTGACAGAATGGTAATGGCGAACCAACCAGACATTGTGGTGGTGGATAAAGAGCAGAGGAAAGCCGTAGTGGTGGATGTGGCAATACCAAGCGATGGCAACATCAGGAACAAGGAACATGAGAAACTAGAGAAATACCAAGGGCTCAGAGAAGAACTGGAGAAGGCTTGGAAGGTGAAGGCCACAGTGGTGCCTGTGGTGATCGGAGCACTAGGGGCTGTGACCCCCAAACTGGAGGAGTGGCTACGACAGATCCCTGGAAAAACATCTGAAATCTCAGTCCAGAAAAGTGCAGTCCTAGGAACAGCAAGGATACTGCGCAGAACCCTCAAGCTCCCTGGCCTCTGGTAGAGGACCCGAGCTTGGAAAGTGGATGAGACCACCCGCGGAGGGTGAGAATAGAGAGAGAGTATTATATTATTATTATATATATATATATATATATATATATATTATAGATATATATATATATATATATATATATATATATATACATACACCCAACAATATCACAGCACTCCATTCCAACTATTTACAGTACTGCAAGAAAAAAACAAAAGGAAAAGGAATACATGCACTGAACCAGATACACTTCGATAGCAAGAATGCCCGCCATTTCACAACCCAGTCCTAATAGTCCAAAAAGGTAATGGTCCTTGAAATGGGCAACCACACTAAACTGGAAAGCAGCTGGTGCATGTGTGTGTTTGCGCCAACCTCAATGTTACTGATATCGCAGATCTTTCCTCCTACCGATCCGCAGGCGAGTGTAGCGGTTAATCCTCAGGCTCCTGGCCAACCTTGGCAGCTCGCCAACCATCGGTCCACCAGGCACACCTGGCCTGCATCAATGTAATGGCGACGGGGCAGGAACAGCAAAGAAACTTTCCAGAGCCTTCCAGAGAGGCGTTCAAGGAGCAGAGGAACTTTCCCTTCCTGCCCTCAACCTGGGTTACACACTGTACAGGAAGGATCAGAGCAGAATTCACCTCCTGAGGAGACTACGGTCTTTAGGATTGAGGGCTGTGGTGGCATCAGCCATCCTGTACAGTGTGGTCTGCTGTGGCAGCAGCATCACAGTGAGGGACAGGAAGAGACTGGACAGGATCATCAAGAAATCCAGCTCTGTCCTAGGCTGCACACTGGAAACGGTGCAGGAGGTGGGTGAGAGGGTCCTGGCTAAACTCCATCCATCCTGGCATGAGGACTCTCACCGATTGGAGGACCCCCCCCCACTCCACCCTCGCTGTGGAGAGATATCGCAGATCTTTCATACCTGCTGCTGTCAGACCATCAGGAGTGTGTTCCACAAAGCAGGGTTGATTAACCTTCTGCTAAACCCCGAACTCTTGGTTGATTAACCCAGAACCTGCTTACCCTGAGTATGTTGGTTCCAAAACACCTTATAAGAGTTAGGTTAATCTACCTCCTGTCGATAACTCCGAGTTAATGCAAATGCACGGCATATATATAAAGACATTGTCAATGGATCGCCAAATTCACGACTCATCATGGAAAACCGAAGCGACAATAAAAGGGCAGCGTATTTCAACAACGGAGTTGGAGGTTTTAATGCTGGCCTATGAGGAATTCAAGAGGATTATCATTAGAAAAAGCAACACAGCTGCAGGTCAGACAGGTGGGGGGCACCACCACCTCCCCTCATCCCATCTGAGGAGCTGGCTCTGTCCCTGAACTTGTGTAAATGATAACATACCCTATTAAAACGTGTGGCATAGTGATGACTCCCTGAAGATTCTGGAATCATGCACTGACCCTGATCATTTGGCTTCAACAATAGTGATGAGATGGGTTGCATCACATATTACCTAGTTAGTGGAAACAGTAATAGGTTTAATTGCCTGTAAACTAAATTATTTTGGACAGGAAATAATAGTTACCTGCACATTGATACTGTGGAATGACTTCCCATTAACATAGTCTCCTTCATTGACTGAAGGAGCTTTAATGTGGGTGCCATCGATGCACCCAATCACCTTTGGAAACCCTGAAATGGAAAGTAATGAAAAGTGCTAATGCTGTTGTGAGGTGCAATTTCAGAATCAGAATCAATTTTTTTTATTCCCCAGGTTTGCACAAGACAAACAAGGAATTGCATCCGGTCTGACGCCGTCTTTTCATACCCTCATACCGGACAGTAATTATTTACATATCAATTAGAATTGTATACATAAATTATTTGCATAACGGAAATAAAGAATAGAATAAAATAAATAAATAGATAAAAAAATTGCTGCACACATGTGTTTACTGAGTCCTTTCTCTATGTGATGGAATTCAGCTCGGACACAGCCTGGGGGAAGAAGCTAGCTCTGTGTCTGGTGGTTCTGGTGGCCATTGCTCTGTGGCGCCTGCCAGATGGAAGGAGTTTGAACAGTTTGTGTGCAGTGTGTGTTGAGTCAGCAGTGATACTTGCAGCCTGTTTTTTGAGTCTGGCCCAGTACAAATGCTCAATGAACGGAAGCTCAGTCCCAGTGATCTTTTCTGCTGACCAGACCACCTGCTGCAGTTTGTGTCTGTCCAATTCCTGTCTGTATGCATCACCGTCCTGGATGAACGACAGTCATGTCATCCGCATACTTCAGGGGTTTCACAGACAGGTTCCCTGAGGTGCAGTCATTGTTATAGAGGGAGAAGAGCAGAGGGAGAGGACGCACCCCTGCGGTGCAACAGTGCTGATGGTGCGGGTGCCATATGTGATGCTGCCCAGCCTCACCTGCTGCATCCTGTCAGTCAGGAAGGCGTCTGTAAGTTTTCATTACATAAACACGGACCTCAAGAGTGCCATAATATAGTTGTGGGCGATACTGCAAGCTTTGGTGTCAATCCAATACCAAGTAAATACTGGACCAGTATCACCGATATCGATACCGATACTTTTTGATAATTAATGCATTATCAAATATACTGTAAATACATTTTCATGACTTTCAGGTGTTTTGTGATTTGTTTTGAATTGTATTATTAATTTAATAAAACCCAGACATAGTTCAACAGTAAATATAAATATAAATTTGTGCTGCCACTGTATTTAACATATTGTATTTAGCATTAACAGTTTTTTGCAGATTGTACAGGTTGCCATTGTTTTATTTTCGGGCTTCCATCCTTCTGCTTCGTCAGTGTCCTCCTCATGCTTGTTTGTTTGCTGGCCTGAGTCGCAGAGTTATGTGAGATCTTAACGCAAGAGGGAGGGGTGTTATTGTGTGTCCTGAGCTGAGCAGCAGATGTCTGTGTATCAACAGTCTGCAATGATTTCTCTGTTTGCATGTGGGTTACTGGGATGTGCCCTCCTACAGTAAAGAAAAGGCAATGTTACCTTTATTGTAAATCATATTACTGTAAAAGTCCTGCAAATATAATCACTATGTTACACAAGCTATAGGTAACTGACCAGAGAAGCAGCACTTATTGTACAGACGTGACTAATTAGCAACTAAGTTTGGAACACAGCAGAGTTACCATACATGTTAGAATTTGATAGAACAATGACATAACCCCAAATCACAAGTCGATTTAGGCTGTGACACATGACGGGGTAATAACAGACATCCTCTGCAATTTCCTATTATAGTCATCACCCAGCTGTAGCCTTAAAGTGCAAATGGCCAACAGCTAACGTAACACAGTGAAGCTGCCTTATATCACATGATTCCACCAGGTGAATCCTGTGCAACCTTGCCGCTTTGCTCTCTGTGTGGCTGCAGTCATTAGCAGTAACTGCAACACGACAGTAGCATGATTAGTTGTAATACATAGCGAAGGTATGTACCACATGATTCCAACTGACCAGAGCACTCTCTGGTGTATCCGACAGCATGCCACTAGCACGTGTGTGGTAGCAGCTCACAGCAGCATATTTCACTAGGACAAAAGCTCGGTCCACCGTTCCCTGCCTGTAAAACCCAGCATTGCAGCACCCTCATTCTCGAAGCAGTCCCAGGTGAAATGAAGTCCACATACATACAAATGCTGAGGCGGTGTTGCCGTCACAGGTCCATTTAAAATAAAAGTAATCCACACAGTGGTCACATGTTGATCCTTTGGTAGCATGAATAGGTTTTGGTGTGGGTTAAAACACCCAAGAACTGCCACGTTCATCTGCTCACTGTGAGTGAGAGAGGGATATTGGCGGAAGTCCAGTATTGGTTCAGTATCATCGTGGGGGTGGTGGTTAAGGAATAGCAGGGAGGTGTCTTCCCACCATGACTTTACGCTGTACAACATTTTGGGAACCGGACTTGCTTTGCCCCATTGGATAAAGTCGCAAAATGTGAAAAAGGAAATGAACTTCTACCGTGCACAGTGTCTGCAAATGTGATCCACAGAGTCATAGGAATGCTCCAGAATGTCTGAAAAGTGGATTTTGCATGATCGGCCCCCTTTAACCAAACATGACCTGTTAGTCACATGTTAGATAATTCAGGAACATGTCATTGTTCATTTGTTAGCAGTTTTTACAGTTTAACTACGTGTATCTATATAAGTTAATTTACCAACAACATCAACAGAAGGTATAATGTCAGTAAGGACAAACGTTTTTATTTTCATATGCTTTTTCTGCATGTTCTTTGACTTTTTCTGTTATTTCCCTTTGTGTCATCTGTGCATTTGTTAGACATAAAATGTGTGGTTGATTTGTGTGTTTCAGACCACTGAGCCAGTAGACATAAATGCCCCTTGCCTTAATAGACTTCTACTCATCTTGGGGTATGATCATTCTGCGTACTTGAAGACCTGCATTGTAAGTCTTAAGCGAGTGTAAATGTTGATGGTGCTGATGCAAGTAGATAAGAATGTACTCAACTTAGCATGTTTATTAGCATATTTATGGGCTTGAATATTTTGTACTGGTATGTTAGTCCCACATTGCTTTATAGAATACGTTTTGTTCTTGGTTTTACAACCAATACACTGTACATGTCTAATTATAGTAGTTGATTAAAATGTGTACTGCTATACTAACCGTGTTCTCTTTTAGGATGTAACTGACAAAGACTTCTACAGTGAAACACCACTGGGAATCCAGAAAATCCTCAACTCAACCGATTCAGAGTGGAAATCATCTTGGAGGGGAGTATGGTGATGGGTGAACTGGCCAATCTGCCTCAGACTTTATATCTTTGGACTGTTTAATATTGTTCACTTGGACCACCCTAATACATGAAATACACTTAAATACACTTACTCAAATATACCATTCTTAAGCAGCTGCTGTAATGTTCAAGCTGGGTAGAAGTGAGTTTTTTCCTAAAATTCAAACTCAGAAAAATATACTTATGACTAGGTTCTGATATTTCAGTTCTTAGTTTTTGATGTCACACTGTTTGGTACTACTGTATATGTTTAGTATATTGTATGGCATAGTTACAGTATGTCTGGTTGGGAGTTGCATTACAATGGGAGCTTCTATTTATTATATTCAAATGAGTGATGCATGAGAAACTAGGTTCTACTGTGTTTTCTAACTTGTTATTATTTTTGGTTAAGCAATTATAAATGGTTTTCAGTTAACTCAATTAGGTAATTATTGCATTGAACGTAAAGTTTTAAATTACGTAGTCTAGCATATAAATTGATACTAAAAGATTTGGCTCGACACATCAACTTTAGTGTAAACACTATCAATAGCACACTTAAATTATAGTGACATCTGATTAGACCAAATACGCTTGGCGGCCTTAGTGTTTCTACATAAAGTTTTGGTAAAACGAAATTAGTAAAACAAGCTAAAACAAGTTATTCGCCTTATTCCAGGGGTTGGAAGTCCAAAACACCCAAAGAGACTGTTTTACACAAAAAAAAACCCACTGGGAGCCGCACGGGGGGATAGTGTCTATGACTCAGTTCTGTGGAACACTCTCTGGGAGTCCAACACAAAACTGGTACAGTGGCAGCCATTAAAAGTGTCTGCCCCCACAGTGCTTTGCCCCTGATTGCGACGCGTCAGCGCCTTGTACGCACTGCGTGAAGAGTGTGTGGCCTGTAGGTGGCGATTGACTCCCACTTTTTGTCCTAAAACATCGTAGTTGACTATGTCATATAGCCTCTTGTAGAACAATCACTTTTCAAATGTCAGCTGGACTAGTGGTTCAGAAGAGTGTCTGTAAAGTTTTTCGTCCCGGATACGAGTGTATTATATTATTTGGAAACATTCAACATTTGTTTTTTATTCCAAAGAAGACATAAAAGTCAGGGCTCAGAGGTTTAACATTTTATATTTTATTGACAATGGATCGTAGCAATTAACCACATACCTATTCAGTCCTCATTCTCTTTTATATGGAATACGAGCAACGATCAAACATAAGCGTCATATTACACCTTGTAAAACTATGAAAACTGTTCAGATCGTTTACAGACGATAAAACATTGTCAAGGCATCGACAAGGACAGCTAACTCGCTTCCTGCTTCAAACAGCTGCTGTAACTGAGCAACCCGTGTGGCATCGCCAGTCAATCTGGAAACGCATTCATTGGTTCGGACGCTTTAGGTGTAGTGATCTGGGGAGGAGACGGCAGCAGTGACTGAAGAGCGACTGAATAGAGTTGATGTCTTCCCCGCTGACAGGCGCATTCATTTGATAATGCACGTACCTTGGCTGACAGTTCAGTTGAAAAACACACAAATTCTTTATCAAACCGTCCCTGAATAACATCTATGAACTGCAGTTTCTTCCTTGATTATCGACGATTATTATGGAAAAAGCGCAAATCATCGGCAGTTCAAATTGTGCAATTAATAACAATAAAGGTAATAAATAATAATAATAGTATTTTCAATTTAAAATGCACTGCATAATTTAAACGAATGTAGAAGTGCTACAAACTGTGACCAAACATGAGACAAGCAAAAGCTTGGTCGAACTCAGATCCAAGTCATCTGAGTATGAAACACATCACATATCATTCGATCTCGTGTTTCATTCCAGCGGCAGTCTTGAGCGCTCCGCTAAGAGTGCTGCCCCGCGGCGCATCCACAGATGAACTTCGATTAAAAATTAAAAGCAGAGGTTTTTTGTTTTGTTTTTCTCTAAATGAAAAAAGAGTTTTAAATCCAATTCCATGTGTTTTTGTCAAAACATATTTTTGCTCGGTTTATTGGTTTGTAAGGCGGTGCTTTTATTCAAATTTGTTTGCCGCCCATAGCAAGAGAAAGGAGAAGCCGGTGAAGGTGGATGGATGGGGGAATGGGAAATCAAAGTTTTGAAACGCACATGGGCCGAATAAGTCACATCAGCCACTCATCACTAGAATGCCTACAGAGCAGACAAAACTCACTTTGGGAGAAATGCCTACGAGGCAGTCAGTTCGTACGCTGCTGTAGCTGATCAGCTGCCTTTGTTACACTAACGGGGCCGTTACCTGAGCACCACAGGGGGGGAGGCACGCTGAGCCACTTCAACAAAACCTGTGTGAGTCTGTGTTTATCAGTCTTGACACAGGCCTGACAGAGGCTGTGGTCCTCTCATGGAGACATGAAAAAACACAGAACCAACACTGGTACTGTGGGGCCCAAATAAGGCCCAAATAAGGTCTGAGGTCTGTCAGAAGGAAGCACAGAATCTTGAGTGTGAGTCTGTGTTCATCAGCCCTGCCACAGGCTGTGCTGTGGTCCTCTCATGGAGACATGAAAACACACAGAACCAACACTGGTACTGTGGGGCCCAATAGGGCCCAATAGGTTTGAGGTCTGTCAGAAGAAATCACAGAATCTTATGTGCTCCTGTGTGATTCTGTTACAGAAAGGAGAGCGCGCCCACATTCAATGCCTGTAAATGAATTGAACACCAAAAGCTCAGCTGTTGGCTGGGCTATTGTGCTAGCTTCATAGCTCACTTGGTAGAGTGCTTGTCTTAAGATCCAAAGGTTGGAGGTCTGATCCCTGGCCTGGGCTCTAATGATGGAAGTATTTTTTTTTTGCTCTGAAAAGAGCACTAAATAATTGAAATGTATTTACTCACTTTGTTATTAATTTTTACTTATTCATCCACTACTTCCAGGGGTTTCTGTTGTCATGTTTATTTAGTTTATGTTTTTGGTTGGGTCACATGCCTTTTATTATTTGCATTTGTGTAAAAATGTTTTTTATTAACAAATTTCCCAAAAGAAAACACCTCAGGTGTGTTGATGTCTCTCTAAGATGGCAAAGTGAAACAGAGATTCACACAGGTTTGGTTGAAATTGGTCAGCTCCCCTCACCACAGCTCCCCGCTCCCCCCTGTGGTTGCTCTTTTACGTAACAAAGGGAGCAATTCACACCTGAGTTAGGATGTCAGGTATACCTTTGCAGACTTTTGACTGCCCAGGCATGCTAGTGTCATGACACGCACAGTAAAAACAAATTCTCGCTACATCTAGTGCACCACTCCCCCGTTTCTTTCGTAGCCTGCATTTGCACATCCATACATTTGTGTATTGGTCACTCTGTCTGGGCACATGACTCCGAAACACGTCACGTGTTTGTGTAACTTTTAAGACCAAAAGAAATTATAAGATGGGAAATGAACCGCTCCCTGAACCGCCGCCTTACCGTGGTGGAGGAGTTTGTGTGCCCGAATGACCCCGGGAGCTATGTTGTCGGGGGCTGAATGCCCCTGGTAGGGTCTCCCAAGGCAAACAGGTCCTGGGCGACGGGCCAGACTAAGAGCGGTTCACAACCCCCCTATGAAAGGCAAACCACCAAGACCAGAGACGTCGCCCGGTATGGCGCAGCCGGGGCCCCACCCTGGTGCCAGGCTCGGGGTTGGGGTTCGTATGCGAGTGCCCGAAAGAGCGACGTGGGGCCCTCCTCAAGTGGACCCACCATCCGCAGGAGGAACCATAGGGGGCCGATGCAGAGTGGATTGGGCAGCAGTCGAAGGCGGCAGCCTAGGCGGCCCAATCCCTGGATAACCAATCTAGCTATTGGGACATGGAATGTCACGTCACTGGGGGGAAAGGAGACTGAGCTTGTGCAGGAGGTCGAGCGGTACCGAAATAGAATAGAAATAGTCGTGCTCACCTCCACACACAGCCTGGGCTCTGGAACCCAACTCCTTGAGAGGGGCTGGACCCTTTTCTACTCTGGAGTTGCCTGCGGTGAGAGGCGGCGGGCTGGTGTGGGCTTGCTCATAGCTCCCCAGCTTAGTCGCCATGTGTTGGAGTTTTCCCCGGTGGATGAGAGGGTCGCTTCTTTGCGCCTTCGGGTGGGGGATAGGTCACTCACCGTCATTTGTGCTTACGGGCCAAATGGCGGTGTGGAGTACCCGGCCTTCTTGGGGTCCCTGGAGGGAGTGTTGGGAAGCGCTCCAACTGGGGACCCCATCGTTCTTCTGGGAGATTTCAATGCCCACGTAGGTAACGACAGTGATACCTGGAGAGGCGTGATTGGGACGAACGGCCTCCCTGATCTGAACCCGAATGGTGTTATGTTATTGGACTTCTGTGCTAGGCACAGTTTGGCCATAACAAACACCATGTTCGAACATAAGGGTGTCCATCGGTGCACATGGCACCAGGACACCCTAGGCCGGAGGTCGATGATAGACTTTGTAGTCGTTTGACCTATTCACCTGTTCAACTGTTCGGCGCCTCAGGAGGGGGAAGCAGTTCTTTACCAACTTGGTTTTCAGTGGAGTTGGGGAGCTGTTGACCTCAACTGGGGATGTCATTGGACGATGAAAGGAGTACTTTAAGAATCTCCTTAACCCCTTCGACATGCTTTCTGCTGAGGAAGCAGAGGCAGGGGACTCAGAGGCGGACTCGCCCATCACCCAGGTCGAGGTCACCGAGGTAGTTAGTAAGCTCCTCGGTGGCAGAGCAGCGGGGGTGGATGAGATCCGTCCTGAGTACCTCAAGTCTCTGGATGTTGTGGGGCTGTCTTGGGTGACACGCCTCTGCAACATCGCGTGGAGGAGGGGGACAGTTCCTCTGGACTGGACAACCGGGGTGGTTGTCCCTCTTTACAAAAAGGGGGACAGGAGAGTGTGTTCCAACTATAGGGGGATCACACTTCTCAGCCTCCCTGGGAAAGTCTATGCCAGGGTACTGGAGAGGAGAATTCGGCCGATAATCGAACCTCGGATACAGGAGGAACAATGTGGTTTTCGGCCTGGTTGTGGAACGCTGGACCAGCTTTATACCCTCAGCAGGGTGCCTGAGTGTTTGTGAGAGTTTGCCCAACCAGTTTACATGTGTTTTGTGGATCTGGAGAAGGAATTCGACCGCGTCCCTCGTGACATCCTGTGGGGGGTGCTCCGGGAGTATGGAGTCCAGGGCCCTTTGCTAAGGGCTGTTCGGTCTCTGTACAACCAGAGCAGGAGCTTGGTTCGCATTGCCAGCAATAAGTCAGACCTGTTCCCGGTGCATGTTGGACTTCGGCAGGGCTGCCTTTTGTCACCGGTTCTGTTCATTATTTTTATGGACAGAATTTCTAGGCGCAGCCAGGGGCCGGAGGGGGTCTGGTTTGGGGACCACAGGATAGCATCTCTGCTCTTTGCAGATGATGTTGTCCTGTTGGCTTCATCAGGCCAGGACCTCCAGCGTGCGCTGGTGCGGTTTGCAGCTGAGTGTGAAGCGGCTGGGTTGAGAATCAGTTCCTCCAAATCTGAGGCCATGGTTCTCGACCGGAAAAAGGTTGTTTGCTCTCTCCAGGTTGGAGGAGAGTTCCTGCCTCAAGTGGAGGAGTTTAAGTATCTTGGGGTCTTGTTCACGAGTGAGGGAAGGAAGGAGCGTGAGTTTGACAGACGGATCGGTGCGGCGGCTGCAGTAATGCGGTCGGTGTATCGGTCCGTCGTGGCGAAGAGGGAGCTGAGCCGAAAGGCAAAGCTCTCAATTTACCGGTCAATCTACGTTCCTACCCTCACCTATGGTCATGAGCTTTGGGTCATGACCGAAAGGGCAAGGTCACGGATACAAGCGGCTGAAATGAGCTTCCTCCGCAGGGTGGCTGGGCGCTCCCTTAGAGATAAGGTGAGGAGCTCTGTCACCCGGGAGGAGCTCGGAGTAGAGTCGCTGCTCCTCCACATCGAGAGGAGCCAGTTGAGGTGGCTCGGGCATCTAGTTCGGATGCCTCCTGGACGCCTCCCTGGGGAGGTGTTCCGGGCATGTCCCACCGGTAGGAGGCCCCGAGGAAGACCCAGGACTCGCTGGAGAGACTACGTCTCTCGGCTGGCCTGGGAACGTCTTGGGGTCCCACCGGAAGAGCTGGAGGAAGTGTCCGGAGAGAGGGAAGTCTGGAACTCTCTGCTTAGACTGCTGCCCCGCGACCCGGCGCCGGATAAGCGGATGAAAATGGATGGATGGATGGATGGATGGAAATGAAAATGTTGAAACGTACACGGGCCGATCAAGTGATTTCAGCCACTCAGTTACAATGACACGTGCAGTCAAAACAAGTCAGTTCTGCAGACACGCGTAGATCTGCTGAGTTCTGGCGTCCTGTCAAAGTTACGATCGACAACTACTGTAAAACAAATTCCTATGATTATTACAGTTATTTACATAAAATCTACTATTGGAAAAACGTTCATTAACAAGTTGTGGAAGTTTAAAACCTAAAAAAGCGTCTGTAGTCGCAGATGGACTGCACTCTACATCTTTACTTGGCCATGCGCATTCAAATTATATTAATTAAACCGCGACCCATAATCATGGAATTATGTGAAGCCAATATGCTGTATCAGATGTTAGAGCGGTGGGTGTGTACATATTTTTAAGAGACGCCTGCTATTTATAGATGCGAAAACGCTGAGGAGAATGAAAATAAGAACATGTTGCTGCTGTGGCGCAGGTCTGTTCTAAACCACACAAAACAATTATAACTTTGCAGTGAACAGAAAATAACTAAGTCATCAACAAGTTGTTGCCTTTCACACTCCCCATGTTTTAGCACACAACAGATACTTAATAGTAAAAACTTTATAGTAAAATAGGTCTGGTGTAATATATGTGTGTTACAGGTAGAAATGAACAGTCGGACCTCAGTTACGCTGTAGTGCTTTGGAGGCTTCTAATCAATGCTGCGCCTCCTGGTGGTTAAATCGAGACTAGCATCCTGATTTTTTTCAGCCAGCTGCAGGATTAAAAATTTTTAGTTAGCGACACACCCGCTGCACCGTGGCGACGCGACGGTACTGCAGTAAAAACGCTAATCACTTTAAACCGCTACCACTGTAGCAGTTTTGTCACACGTTAAACATAACACGAAATCACAGTGATGATTGAGTTCTTAGTTGTGTGATGGTTAAGGGCGTGAGTTTAACGTGTTTTTTTTTTTTTTTTTGCTGCAGTGAATGCAGGAATATTTAAACATTCAATAGTAAGGTTTAAACCCAAACAAAAGTCAAAAGACAGGACGCAGAAGTTTAACATTTTATATTTTATTGACAGAAGATCTTACCAATTAACAGCAGACTCAATCAGCCCTTGTTCTCTTTTAGCTACTTCCGTAACTACAATATGAGTAATGCTCAAACTGCGTCAGATTACGCCTTGTAAAACTGTGAAGACTGGTCAGATCGCATACAGACGACGAAACATTGTTTTGCTAACTCGCTTTTTTTCTGCCTCAAACAGCTGCCATGACTAAGAGCAGCCAGTGCAGCATTCGGAAGTCGGTCACCGGTAATCTGGAAACGCGTTCATCTTTAACACCAGCAGCGGTGAGGACACGTTAGGCATGTAAACCGGGGAGGAGCACGACATTGGCAGCTGAAATTTTGACAAACATTTTTATTTTAAATAAATTTAAATTTTCCTAATCCACGTGGCGCGCGGGTATGAGGATGGAAGAGCCGTATGCAGCTCTGGAGCCATGGGTTGCCGACCCTTGCCGTATTCTGGCGGCGATTTGTGCTTATTTCAAAATTATTATTATTATTTAAAAGTCCTCATTGCAGCAAAGCAGCTTTCTGCTTCAGCACGAGGTGGCTTGTAATGTCATAAACAGAAAGTCCAGCTTTATCAGAAACTCTCCTTTCTTTCCCTTTACTTTCCAGAAACTGTGTCTTGCAAACAGAAGTGCATTCTGTGAATTGTAGTTATGTTGCATTACGCTCCGTTCAAGTTGTCAAAGTTGGTATTCTTAGTACTAAATACTAAATTATCTTGGCAAACCAGCCCTGTTAGTCAAATAATAATTATGAAATACCAGTGCTGTTGTTCAGAAATTGAAAGACTGCTCCCACTGAGTCTTGAATCCAGGTCCAAAGATTGGAAGTCATGCGTGTTAAAGCCTACACTATCCAAGGCTTGAACACTTGGGGTCCCGCATGAGTCTATATAATATGGTCAATGACAGCTTTGAGTGGGAGTGTAAACTGATCGCCACCTAAAAAAGACGTAACACACACGTGTCAAGCGGTAAAGTGTCGTGACAATGCGATTAAAAATGGCAACACTTCACAGTACACCCTCAAACTTTTAACTATGTTGGGGGACCTCATCTGTATAATCTGTTATTAACAGAATTATTATTAAGGTCCCACATGCTCAAACAAAGCAGGTACTGCGGCCTGCATGTAAAGTCCTCATCCTGATAGTAGTGAGTGAGAACAAAGAGATTTCAAATCTGAGCGCCAAAACCAGGCGCCAGGTGGGGACCCATACCTGGCAACCCGCTGACATCCAACTCCCGCTGACACAAGCGACAAGCGGCGGAGAAACTTGGACGTCAGCTGGAAGAACTTGGACGTCAGCCATCCTGATTGGACCAAACAATAGGACGGGCGTGACCAAAAACACGGTTATAAAAGTCGCTGTGACCGAAGACTCGTCCCATGTTCTCTTCGACCCTCTCCCTTCCCCACCTGGAGCTTCCCTCTGCACCGGCACGCCTGAAGCCTCCACCGCAGCCAGCAGCTGAACTAACGGAGACGTCGTCACAGAGAATGGGCCTGATCACCCATCTACTTCCAGCCACACGGCAGGAAACCGCCAGCTTAACCGCCTCACTCGCCGCCGCATCAACTGATCACGACGCGATCACCGCGACGCACACCTGGACCGGACCGGACCGCAACAGCGCAAGCACGCACGCAACGCCGCATCTTCCCACCAGGATTGCGCAGTAAGGCAGAGGCATTCTTAAGTCTGAGCAGAGTAGAACTCTTAGGGTATCAGTAATTGTTTTGTTGTTGTGTTTTCTTTTCCTGAACACGCGATCTGATCACTGTGTATTTCCGCGATCCCGTGACTGTAACGCTGTTACCGATCTACGTGAATCTAAGAGGTGCACATTGAAGTGCTGTAATCTGTGATCTTGCTATCTTAAGTGCTTTATTGTGGTACTGTTGCGGTGCTCTGTTTCTGCTGCGACCACGCCAAGCGCACGTTTCAACCACTGCACGCTTCCGCGATCATGTGACTATATCACCGGATATAGCCCCACGTGTTTGTGAGACCACAAGCCTTATTTACGCTAGTCCCACTTCACACTCCTTTACACGCTTCTTTCCCTGTGAGCGCCAGACACGCGCGCTCCATTCAAAGGGCTCACCGGCACACGCGCGCAGCTGTGCCACCTCACCACGCCCTAAAGAGGGGCGCTCTCCCTCCTCCTTTCTCTTCCTCTCTCTCTCTCTCTCTCGCTCTCTCTCTCTCACACACACACACACACACACACACACACACACACACACACACACACACACACACCTTTGTGTGTATGCGTGTTACCTCAGGTAACACGCATACACATACAGTACTTCAAGACGAACACGCCATAAGATTAAGTTGTGAGTTGAGGAGTTATTCAAGATAGTGTTGATACCAGAGTTAACATTAATTGTTTAATAAAGCCTTCATAATTTAATTGGTCGTTGTCTGTGATTATTTGTATATGGTTTTACAGCACTGGTGAATTGAGTCGGCTATGGTACGGAGTTCATCCTTCAACCAATTTAAATAAAAATGAGACTGTATTGGCTATTCCAAATTGGTTATTGGTCCCTGGTAACAGGGTGGTGCCCCGTAAATTAAGTAATTGTTAATTAAATTAATAATTATTAAATTTTAGTAAGTGTTTCACTTACCAAACTATAGACATTTGTCATATAGTTATATATATATTTAAGCTAATAACCAAATTTGTGAATCGAAATTATAGACATAATTGGTATCTCCACTCAGGAGCTATAAATTATTATACAATTATTATAATTTGTGCTCCTCGCATATCCCCAACAACTGTTACAACAACAAAAGCCATTTAATTCAGCAGACACAACATGTGTGGAGCTGGTGTGACCAAAGACACACCTCGTGACCAAGAGTGAATAAAAACTTCAGTCCAATGTTCTACTTACTAAACCACCAAGCCATGATTTGGTTTTAGCAATGGTTGAATCACCTGGAATATGGGAGGGTGAGACTTAAAGACGCATTGCCGCTAGGACAGAGGTTACACATAGAACAAAAATTAAATCTGGCCTTTAAAGGTTGGCACTGACACAAATATCACACTTACTCACTCATCATCTGAATCACTTCATCTTCACAAGGTTGTGGGTATGCTGGAACCCATCCTAACTATCATGAGAAGCTGGGTACAAGCTGAACAGTATGATCAGTCTAACACAGGGCCAAATAGAAGCAGACAGCCACCCATTCTCTCTCCTGTCTCCTTGTGAACAGTGGGAAGAACATGCAAACTCCCCCAGAAAGGAACCACAAAATAAACCCAGGTCCTTCTTGCTGTGAGACAATAGTTCTAATACACCACAGTATTGACATATGCTTTAGATATAAATCAAAATCGGTTGTCCCGAGCTATTCAGACAGATAATGAGAAGGAAGGGAGATTTGCAGTAGTTAAAGCAGATGCTGAGAAAGAAGGGGAGACTCCAAATGTATAGAGACTGCAAATGTCACACAGAGAGCTATTTGCATAATACTGTGTGTTGTCAGGAAATTGACGGTTAGTGTCAGTTGGTATCTGTAGGAGCAAGACGTACATGTTACCCTATGTGTTTGTGTGTGCATGGCCTTTTCCTGGAACCTCGCTGGACAGGTGGCATCCCCTAGCCGTGTAATTAGCATGTCACCATCTTAACATGTTGATGGGAGCGCTGCTCCAGGCAGATACATTCATATATAAATGTAAATTCAAATCGGTCCCCTTTCACTTACACACCTGCACCACATTGCCTCTGACAGTTCATGATTGATTTGGCTGCTTCTCATCCACTGAGACAGTGAAATGGGCAAAGGGGTGGTATTGAACGCCACAAAACAATGCTGAGATGCTTTAAATTGTCAACAGGGACGGGAAAACTGGGAAAGGAAATGACAGCCAAAAAATGTCCCAATCAAGAAAACTTTATATGAAAGCCATCCAGGAAACTTTTGACCCCTTATTTTTTCTTTCATATTCTAATGATGAATCTCCACTGTCTGACTCCTCATCAGGGCTCAGAGGGAAATGACAGTGCCATTAGATTTAAGGAGTGACCATGCTGTCAATCCAAACACACTTATTTGGGATTGTATTTGGATTGTTGGGGAAGCAACCATCACTGATTTTGTTTTCTGAGGAGGAAAGAGGTTGAAATTTCTCTTCAAATAGGACAAATGTTCTCAATTCAATAGTGACTTTGTCAAGCCAAGAGAAAGTTTGCCAGACAATTTAAATAAACCTACTGTAAATCTTTTTAAAACGAGAGGGTGTGTAATCACTTCGATTAGTTTCTCTTTCAGGCAATTTTAAACATTTCTAACTCCTACAGTGCAGGTTGTTTAGCGAGCTGTCAGTGAGTTTAATTAGCAATGAACCAAGTCTGAAATTAAATGATCTGGCAATAAAGTAATATAAACACACACACACACACACACAACATATTGGACAAATAATAATAAAAGTAAAAACAAATTCTGGGTGACGCAGTGGTGCAGTGGGTAGCACTTTTGCATCACAGCGTGAAGTGCCTGGGTTTGATTCCCGGGCCAGACTGACTGCCTTTCTGTGTGGAGTTTGCAGTGGTGTTCACTCTGGGTTCTACAGCTTTCTTTCTTTCTCTACGGCTTACAGTCGAATGGTTGTCTGTCTGTCCATATGTGTGTTGCCCTGCTATGGACTGTCCAGGGCGTAGATAGCTGGGATAGACTCCAGTGACCCTGCATGGGAATAATTCTTTACCTCTATACTGTACAACATACAAAGAGTTTTAATAATTTTGACTGTCTATATCTAAAAATATATAAATTATTAAGATCTATAAAGAATTACTCAAATAATTTTATTCTTCTATATTGTTCTCTTTATACAGAAACTTCTGCAATTAGGAATTGTAAACGCATTATAAAAGTCACAAATGTTTTAATATCACCAGTGAAGAGAATTTATGCATTTTTTTCAAAATAAGATCTATATATATATATATATATATATATATATATATATATATATATATATATATATATATATATATATATATATATATATATACTGTGTTATTAATATTTTGTTTTGATATTGCGGAAAACAATTAAGGTTCTTGTGAAACAAAGTATTTTTTATAAACATGAAATCACATGTCATCAATAATTTGATAAATCGTGGTAATGTCAGAAATGTTTTTTTTTTGTTTTTTACATATAACTCTGGGGGAGAAGTCCAATTAAAAAACATGGGTCAAGAGTCAAAACATTCACTGAGTGACACATACGCCTGCACACGGGCTTTGAATGCGAGTCAGACAAAAATTACACAATTTCTTTCCCTTTATTTTCCCATTTTTTCAGTAAAGTCAATGAAAACAAACAAACAAACATTAAAACTAAATGTACAAATATTGCATTTAAAAATAATGCTTTTAGTTATTTATTCTATTCTTCAGCATTTTAATTGATATTTGAGATGAATATTTATGGAAGTGTGGACGATACTGTGTGTGTGTGTGTGTGTGTGTGTGTGTGTGTGTGTGTGTGTGTGTGTGTGTGTCCTTGCGGTTACATCGGAGTGGGGCCCAAAATCCTTTTTTTTCCTACCAAAGTGGGGCCCTATGTTCACTTTGGCTGGGCCCCACAACTTTAAAGGCCTTTTTGAGGGTCAAGATGTTATTTTAGGGCTAAGGTTAGAATTGAGGTTTGGTTCGGATTAGAACAAAGGTTAAACTTCCCTGATCATACAGCTTTTCACTCTAAAGAATGTTGGCCTTCAATGTCTCAGTAAGGTCTCATTTCATTTCATTGCATAAAACCCTTTAGATCATCCACACTGCCACTGTCAATGTGTGGTTTTCACTTCCCATCAGTAAAAGCTCTGTTTTCTGGGCGTGTCCGAGCGCAGCTGCTCACCACACCTCTGCGGAAGCGCATACCTTTTTTGTTTTTTTTTAAATTGGCTTTTATGTAATTTGCAAAGCGACTAGCGGTTGCTAATGCTTAGGCTTGCTACATGGCCTGTGTAGCTTGAATATTCACAACGTGACTTACCTGGAAAACTCTTGTTAATAGAAAACACTGCTTTAGCTTACATTATACAAATAAATAAAAGTTTGAGAGCATAGCTAAAACAATATATATACAATTTACACTGTTTTTGTCTTGCTTGTACTGCTGCTCTGACATATTTAAAAAAAATGTGCATTAATATTCAGAGCAATCATTGCATGACCTACCTGGGAACAAAAAGCATTGGTTCAAATTATATATTGATCTAACGTATTTTTACTGCTTTTGGTTATGTTTTTTAGTAATGTTTTTTGATCATTCTTGATAAACCTGACAGTAATATGTCTCTGTATCTGAAGTTGTTACAGGTATCTAGTCTACAGAGGCTAGTGAGCTGGTGCTGGGGATTTCTGGAGTGAGGAATCTGAGTTGCCATCTCTTCATGCGTGGGTTGTAGATCAAGGCAGAGTTACCTGATGGGTAAAACACTCACTGTATGTTGGATTTAAACCACCTGTGGAATAACTCATTTACCATTTGAGTAGTAATGTGTTTTATGTGTGTGCAATACTCATTAAAATTCATCTTTTTAAACAATTGAATTTTTAATTTATAATTACACATGCTTTTCTCCTATGGACGGTTCACCTTTTATAGCTTACCATATTAGAAAGAGAAAAACATGTAATTTCAATACTATGATTTTCCTGAATAAATGCCTTTTCCCCCTCATAAAAACAGAGTTTAGTGAAATATTTAATAGTTAAAGCTTTTCACTTTATTGTCAACCAAAAACTGCACCACTACTCCAAAGCTGGAACACACTGTTATCTTCAAACTCCAATGTGCAATGTATAGGTTACTGAGTGAATTAAGAAGTCTGGGGGTTTGAGGACAAAAGCTTTTGCAGAGCCTTGCAGATGAAATGCTTGATGGAAGTAGGGTAAACAGTCCATGTCCTGCGTACGTGGTAAACTTGGTTATGTTGGAGATTTGTTTCTGCAGCAGGACAGGTATAGTTGTAAATAGATCACCAGGGAGATGTTGTGATCCTTGTTCTCATCACTATTTGGAAGACTGAGCAGAAGCAGTCCTCTACCAGATGGAAGCTGTGGCTGTCCTCACCATCACCTCATCAAAACAAAAGGTACTGCAATCAGAATTGTAGATTAGTGAAATGTTCAGTATTATGTAGGTCAAAACCTTCTCTAATGTAACAATACACAATACCAGTCAAAAAATTAAACCAAACAAGAGGACAGGAATGCCTGTGCTAAAACAACAGATAAACATAGTTGTTACAATTCAAATATAAAAAATCTATAGTCTATAACAAAAAAATCTTCTATTGCCTATCTTACTGTTGGTACATACCTACAGTACATACAAATGTACATACCTTCACTCCTGAGCTAGGCAGCAGATGTCTGTGTACCAACAGTCTGCAGTGATTTCTCTGTTTGACAACCTCCTTGCATGTGGGTAACTGGGATGTGTCCCCCTACAGTATAGAAAAAGACTATGTTACATTTACTGTAAATTGTATGGGTCCTACAAATATAATGGCTATGGTACACAAGCTATAGGTAACTGACCAGATAAGCAGCAGTTATTTTAGAGATATGACTAATTAGCAACTAAGCTTGCAACACAACACAGTTACCATTACAACTAACAATGTTAGGATATGATAGAACAATGACATAACCCCAAATCACAAGTTGATTTAGGCTGTGACACAGGACAGGGTAATAACAAACATAACCACCTTCATCTGCAATATAATAGTGTAGTGATCACCCAGCTGTAGCTCTAAAGTGCAAAGGCCTAACGGCATGCCAATGGCTAAGGCAAAACACAAATAGGAGCAGCAGCACATGTCAACAGGACAAAAGCTCGATCCATCGCTCCCTGCCTGTCGCCAATCGAAGGCCCATAGCTATTAGCTGTTCCCCACACAGGTGTGTGATTGCGCCACCTCAGAGTAGCACAGCGAGCTAGATCCACCGCTTGCTGCCTGTAGCTGTTTGAAGGCTGATAGCTATTAGCTGTTCCCCTCAGGTGTATGTGATTACAGAACATAGCCAAAAGCTAGACACACTGCTCCCTGCTTGTAACCGCTGTTCTCCACACAGGTGTGTGGCTGCAGGAGCCCAAATGAGCACATTTGAAGAGGACAAAGGCTCGGTTGACTGGCTGTGGCCATTAGCATAGCTAGCTAGCTATTAGCTTGCCTCACACATGGGTTACTACATTTTAAACAGACAAACCAGCATTTTAAAACATTATACCGTATTTTTTGCCGTATAAGACTGACTTTTTTTTCCCCCAAAACTGAAGGGGAAAAGTTGGTGCGTCTTATATGTCGAATGCAGAGATCCGCGGAGCGGAACAGTGATGGTGATGACGAGTGGGGGGCAAAGGTGAACTTTACAGTGATGAGTGGGGGCAAAGACAAAACGTACCGTTATGTTTGTCATGTTTTTTTTTTTTTAATGATCCAAAAGAGATCCGATCTGTGACTCCTGATCCGTGAAACGATCTGAACCGTGAGTTCTTTCACTTTCACTGTTTACTGACTTTACTGACTGTTCATGTTACATGTTTGGCATACAATTGTTCTTAAACTGCTGTTAACCTTTATACAGTTGATATAAATATTTTACTACAGTATTTGGTTCAGAATCTTTTTTTTTTAGATTTTCCTCCTTTAATATTGAATGCGTCTTATATGCCGGTGCGTCTTATATGGCAAAAAATACGGTTAGTATCAAGCATGTACTTACTTCAGTGAGTGGATGATGGTGGGTGGTTGTTCAGGTTTTGCAGGGAGGACTCCTTGCATCTGTGACAACAAGGGAGAAACGGTTTTAGAGTAGGAGGAGGTCTGTCTCCATTGGATGAAGTCTCAAAATGTGAAAAAAGGAGGAAATGCACTTCTACCGTGCTCAGTGTGTGTAAATGTGACCCATAGAGCCATAGGAACGCTCCAAAATGTCTAAAACGTGGATTTTGCATGATATGACCCCTTTTAAATTTTTGCCTTTATTTGTGATGGTTAGGGTAGGTTAGGGTAAGGGGATAGGGAAGGCATTATGTCAATGATGGGGCCCCACTTTTATAGCACCGCAAGGCTGTGTGTGTGTGTGTGTGTGTGTGTGTGTGTGTGTGTGTGTGTGTGTGTGTGTGTGTGTGTGTGTGTGACTGTGTGTGTCAGGGTTTTAATTCATACTCTTTCTGCACCTTTGACAGTCAAGTGGATTACACCTTGTGTTCAAACAGAAAAGGAAAAGGAGGAAAGAAAAGCGCCAGAACATGAAATAGAATTATCGGGCTGCTTATAGGCCCTGTTACATTTATTGTTAACTCCTTCCAGTTCATTAAACCTAATCCCTGTTAGGGTGGTGGGTAACAGAGGGCCTGAATAGGCCTAGGCTGGCTAAGGGGTTATTGTAGTCCTCTCTTGGGTAAATCCTAGTCCCTGTAGTGTGTCTGTGTGTGAGAGATGTGGAGAAAGGGAATCTGCTGGACAAGGGCAAGGGGTGAGCACATTTTTTTCACACTGGGTGCCTGTGTTCTGTCTGGGTGGGTGTCAAGTCACCCTGGGTTTTTAGTTCCCGAGTCTCTCTGACAAGCATAAAACAGGCCTTTTGTTTTGTGTGGTGGCTCCTCGTACCTAGCCTGGCCAGATGCAGACACACAGAGAGGGTCACTTATGGCCTTGTTAATACAGATCTACACACCAATAAAGCTTCTTAATCAGTATGAGATGAGATGAGGGATTGACTTCTAAAGAAGACATTGGCCCTGCTTTCTTTCAGACCAAGGAAAGTTGTTTGCAGTGTCCACATTTACTATTTTTACTATATAGATAACTAAATTAGTTTTTTTGTAATTAGTTCACAGCTGCAGTTTTAAATATTTCCCAAATTACATTTACAAACAAAAAGACAAAAATATAACAGACCAGTCACCTAAAATAAACAAGGTTAAGCCGTTGAAACAAAATCATAAACATGTGACAACATACATATAAAACTATAGCAGAGTTGTGGCAGAGTTTCATTAATGGTTAAAAAACTGAAGTGAAAGTTAAGAAAAAAGGTGTAAATAACTCTTATTTGAATGGGTTTGTAGCCTTCTGTATGGTAAGTGGCCTACATTTGTGTAATGCGTTTTTACCATGTTGAAATTCAAACCTTTGACGCTGCATCTCATTCCCTGATTTGCACACAATAGCAGAGTTGCTATACTATACAAGATGACCTCACTTACTGGGGCCAGGTTAGAGGTTAGGAGTTAAATTTCAATTCAATTGTACCAATTCACAAAGCGCCAATTCACAAAAGAGTTATCTCAGGCAATTTACAAGCTAAGATTTAAGGTTAGCCTTTAATTGTAATTAAAGGACTGTTGGAACATGTGTTTTGCTTTTTTTTGGCACATTCAGCTCTGCACCTTTTGCTTTGCAGATCCAATCAGCTATAGATTCAACTCATTAGCTAGTTTCAGTAATGTTTATCTTATTAATTGCAAATAGTAAATTAGATGTTTTTACAGTGTGTTAAATACACTGACTCTCATATATTACTCAAGATCAATTGAGTTATATTTTAATGCATCAGCTACTTTTAGCTATATTATAAATGTTTCATTATACTTAAGAAATATAGCAATATTTCTGCTTTCAAATGGTTTATTACGACTAGTTCATGACACTATTTTACAGTTTAATAATTGGGCACACTCTTTTTCCATATCCTTTCAAAACAAAAGCACCAATTCATTCTCTTTAGCCCAAATAGTGCTTTTTCTGCTTTTGGCTGGATAATATGATTACTTAATAAGCTGGTTTTATTGTTCAGCAATTACTTATGCATGCTCCTAGAATGCTCCAACTTTTCTCAATTTCTACTACTACTACTACTACTTCCTCTGCAGCTACTCTCAGCTGACTATTCTTTCAGCTCTTGAACTCTGTTTAGCTGTTTTGATACATTCAGCTATGCTTCATCATGTTCAACAAACCTTTACACACTTCCTTGATTTCCAGAATTTCTTCAATTTCAACTTCCTTGATTTGAAATATAAATATTCAAATGTTCATCACTGTTTAAACAACTCCTAAATCTCTTCAGATACATTAATCAGTGAACGCTCTTTTGTCCTTTTACTCAGATACATAATTGACATATGGTTTTGTATAAAAAATTCACATTTGTCTTGGGTTTAAACCTTTGAGACTGCTACAACATTTAAAAGTGGGCCTTGGGAGTCATCTATTGGACAAATATGATTTAAACTATTCTAAAACCATCCCAGATATACCCACCCAATGGCCTACTCTATCAATCAGGGTTTTATGATCGATGGTATGAAATGCTGCACTCATATAGAAGCACTAGGACAGAGCACATGCCAGCATTAGCCTGCGTTAAGAGATCATTTGTGACTCTTAAATCTGTTTCTGCGCTGTGATTTTTACAAAACCCAGATTGGAATTTTTCACACATGCTGATAGAGACCAGTACAAATAGTAACTGCTCTGAGACATTTTTTTATGGCCGGAGGTCCCGCTGTAGATTATTTAGAAGACAGTGAGTACCTCAGCACACACAGTCTGATATTTGTGGTTAGTTGTATGAGCCAGAGTACAGCACCGACGAGTTATGCCGTTTGGAGGAGGTTTGGAGGAGGACGAGGCTGCTTGTGAGGAACCGGCACCCACAGCAGAGAGCTCGCAGATGCATCATGTCTCTGCGATGAAAGAAGCACAACTGAATCTAACAGACAAACGCTCAGACATTGCCCTACATTTTTAACAAAAGGTTATATTATATAAATAAGTGTGTTTGAATGAAGACATTGTTTCTCAGTTTTTTAGCAGCTTTTTATTTTGAGTCAAAGCAGACAGTTGTTGGAAGCCACAGATTTTTCATTTTGCCAAAACCCTCTTCTTTTCTTCATCTGCTGTTAGTGGCTGGCAAAACACAATGGTTATCCCTTTTAAGAGTATTGTGACAATACGCGGCTGCCTGATATTACCTACAAAATGATGAATTGAAGTATTGAATTAGTATCAGAGTTGCTACCAGCCAAGCCAATACACAGGCTAATGTTTGCAACATAAGCTAACACTATCCCCGACAGTCCAAAACACAAGAAGCAGCAGCTCGTAACTGTGCTCAAACTTCACAGCGCAAGCTAAAACAATAAATGGTCAAATATATTACTTACTCTGTGCTGATTTCTGAAAATGCTGAAGGTGCTGTGTCGTCAGCATTAGAATCCACACCTTCATCCAAACGAAATCAGCAGTGGTGAAGTTCTGCAGAGGGCGATTCAGTTCTTCACATCGGCGTGTGGTGCAGACCACCAGCAGTCTCCTGCACACAGCTACTGTAAGATGCCCCATGGTTGGATCTCGCTGCTGTCAGCTGCCTAGTCTTTTAGCTGTGACCGCTTCCTTCATTCGGAGTACTGTAACTCATCTGGGCTGCACTCTGGATCATACAAGTAACCCTGGTGTCAGACTGTTCTAACACTACAAAACTCGATGTCTTCTTAATAATCCAGAGCAGGTCCTCTGGTCATTGAATATTAGTGCTGTAGGTGTATACATGAAAAACAATGGTGGACAAAGAGGTGCGCTCCAGCTGGCTGGTTCCGCCCCCTCTCAGTTTGACCATTGCTCAGGCAGATACAGAGGAAACCAGGAAGCACTATCTGTAGTTTTTGAGCCCACAGCAAACCATCTGCCAAGGCATCTTACCGGAGAATTAAATGCTAATTTCTCAGCATAGAAATTATGGAGCAAGCAAAGTTGGGATAATGTCAATAGGGCTTGATAATACTTTCATATGGGAAATGATATCAGATGACTTTGTCAAAGTAACAGTAACAGGTAGGAATTATGGAATTAAGGAATTATGATATGGAGAGACAACCTCCAAGGATGTAAGATCCTGATTAACATTGTATCTAATTTGTGTACCCTACCCCTCTACCCTATAATAATAGTAATATATAGTAATATATCAACAACATCTATAGAAGCTGTAAGGGACAAATTGCTCCTTTCTTATCCATATGTCATGACACCAGACTCAAGCACCGTGTTTCATGCCAATTCCTGTCTTTTTTGTTGCTATTTCCTGTTTTGCTCTGTCTTGTTTAGTTTCTGCTTGATATTGCCGGTCACATTATTCCCCAGTCAATCCAAGCTGCTGCCCAGCCAAGCTCCACTGCTACCTAGCCAGGCTTCGTTTCCAACACGTTTCCTGGTGGTCCGGGGAAGCCACGCCAACCTCGGTTCCTGGTGGTCTGGAGATGACCACACCTGCTCTGGTCCCTGTACCCTCTGCTCTCATGTGTTTTCCCCCAGTCCCCCGGACGACCACATCTGCCTCGGTCCTGGGTGGTCCAAAGCGGACCACATCTTCCTCAGTTCCTGGTGGACCAGAGAGGACCGCGTCTGCTTCAGTTCCTGATTTGCTCAGGAAGGGCATCCAGTGTAAAAACTTGCCAAATCAACCATGCTAATCATTTGCTGTGGCGACCCCTAACAGGATAAAGCCAAAAGAGGTAACCATAGTTACAGTATGTCTGGTTGGGAGTTGCATTACAATGGAGGCTTCTGTTTATTATATTCAAATGAATGATGCATGAGAAAACCATGCTGTACTGTCTTTTATAACCTTTATTAGTTTTGGATAGGCAAGATTAAAGGCAAGGGGTCTCCAACCTTTGTTGGACCAGTCTGGTAAATTCTGATTTTGAATTTAAAATAATGTAGAACAAGAAAACATTTGTTTTTGATTGTCTTTTTGTTGGAAAAATACTGCATTTAATCATTGAAACAAATTTTGCTGAAGCCTCTTTAGCTGTGCTATAGCTATGAAGTTTCCTCCCTTCTGCTCTGCAAGAAATAGGAAGTACCGGTGTGTAGCATCCTTATCTGATGAGCCCAATGCTTGCTTTGTGCAAAAGATTTCCTACGTACTGTGTGACTATGCACCTCCAAGAATGCAATACATGTTATGAGCTGAATCCTTGTCTTCTCTTCAGTGAGAGGAAGTTGCTTTTGCTGTAAACTGCTCACTCCTTGCAAGTAAAATCCCGAAGAAGGTCTCAACTGATTGTGTCTGCTTTATTTAGGAATTACAAAGGGAACTAACAATTTCCCTAAGATTTTTGTTTTTATGATTTCAGTTGTCAGGTTTAATGATTTAAATTTAGTTTTAAGTCAATGATTAATTGTTGCTTTGACTTAAGGTATTAAAGGAAAACTTTACCAATTTTCAATGGGGGTTGACCAAAATGACTTTGGGTGATATATACTCAGAATTTCTATGCAAATTATGAATTATTTCTCCGCTAAGACGCCTCGGCAGATGGTTTGCCGTGAGCTAAAAAACTACAACTAGTGCTTCCTGGTTTTCTCTAACAGTCCCAGCATTTGTCAGACTGAGAGGGGGCGGAGCCAGGCTGAGAGGGGCGGAGCCATTGTTGCAGCCCAGATGAGTTCTGCAAAGTGGACAAAGCTGTCACAGCTGAAAGGCGCCCCCAATGACTTTACAGCGAGGCAGCCGACAGCAAGGAGATCTGACCGCGGGGCATCTTACACGAGCTGTGTGCAGAGGAGCTGGCTCACACAAACTGTGGCCTGTTTGTGAGACAGTCCATAATCCTATTCTGCCATGTGGGGGTCTATACCAGCCTCCTTCAGTTTGTGTTTTAGAAGCACCAGCTAGATGGTGTTGAAAGCACTGGAGAACTGCAGCAGGTCTAGGTAGGTTCCCACCGCAGATCGGGGGTGACACAGAACCAGTCTTTCCAGTGTCTTCATCAAATAGGATGTGAGAGCCACTGGTCTGAAGCAGCTGAGGTCCCTAGCATGTGGTGTCTTGGGTACTGATACCAAGCAGGAGGTCTTTCAGAGCTGTGGTACCACACTCACCTTGAGGCTCAGATTGAAGACATCCTCCATAAGTTCCCCTCGAACAGGATTTTAGGAATATGGAGCTGTTGTCATCTGGTCCGGGTGTGGCCCTCCATCTGACAGAGTGGATTATGGAGTACCTCACAGACAGGACAGTTTGTGAGAGCCAGGGACTGTGTGTCTTACACTCTGACCTGCAGTGTGGGGGCCCCACCGGGGACTGTACTGGCCCCCTTCCTCTTCACCCTATATATGTCAGACTTCAGATACAACAAGGACAGCTGTGTTCTGCGGAAGTTCTCTGACAACTCTGCGATTGTCGGACTGATCACTGATGACGATGATGTAGAGTACAGAGGGTTTATTCAGGACTTTTTGAACTGGTGTCAGCGCAAGTACCTCCTGATCAACGCAGGGAAAATGAAGGAGATGGTGGTGGATCTTGGCCAACAGCAGTCTGCTGTCACCCCACCGATCCACATCCAGGGAATGGGCATTGAGAAAGTGGGCTCTTACAAGTACCTGGGTGTGCATCTGAACAATAAACTTGACTGGACTTATAACACAGATGCACTGTACAGGGAAGGTCAGAGCAGGCTCTACCTGCTGAGGAGACTGTGGTGTGGTTTGCTGCAGCAGCATCACAGTGAGGGACAGGAAGAGACTGGACAGGGTCATTAAAGCATCCAGCTCTGTCCTGGGTGCACTCTGGACACAGTGCAGGGAGTGGTTGAGAGAAGGATCCTGGCTAAACTGACATCAATTATGGACCATGACTCTCACACACTGGAGAACTCACTGTCTGCTCTGGAGAGCAGCTTTAGTGACAGACTGATTCCTCCTCATGCTTGTTTGTTTGCTGGCCCGAGTCGCTGAGTCATGTGAGATCTCAAAGCAAGAGGGAGGGGAGGGCTGTTAGCATGTGTTGCTCTGGCATGCCGACACAGGCACGCCACTTACACACAGGCACTTACTTAGAGATGATGACAGGCAAGATAGTTAGGGTCTCGTGCAGTGCATACGGGAGTATAAACTCAACCTAAGTATCAATATTTTTGTCAGGGTATCGATCGATATTATTACTAGCATCAATATTAGGATCGATCCGCCCACACCTACCTTCCACACCACAACTGATAACTCACCCATTGCATCAGTGGCTATGCAGGAAATTTACTCTGTACAATATTTGTGCAAACTGTGCAATATTATATTATATTTATACAATATACAATAACCCTAGACTCCATACTCACTCTGTATACTGTCGTAATGTGCCAACTCAACTTAATCCAGATTCTGTTGCTGTACTTTTCTTTTATTGTACCTGTGCTGTTTGTGAGACAAAATTTCCTGTAGGACTATTCACTATTGGTTAGTAGTTTTCCAGGATTTTTTAAAAATTCAACACATAGATATAAGAAGTACTGGTTCACGAAATTAATTATGCATTAACATCACTGTGTTCAACGAGCAAAATCAATGCAATGCATGAACTCAAAATTTACATACATACATTGTCAAAATTTGAAGTTTTGTAATACTACCACACTAAAATGGTTTTAATTTTTTGCGTTATGTATTCCAATAATCCATCCATTTTCTACCACTAAATCCCGTACGTGGGGTCGCAGGGAGCCTGGAGCCTACCTCAGCTAGCTATGGGCGAGAGGCGGGGTTCTGAAGTCATGTTTGCCTGTTTTTGCTCTTGTCACAACATTAGATGAACGGTGCAACTTTGCAAACAAACACGAGCAGATCATCGAACCAATCAGCAGCGCTGACAGAGGGGAGCAGCCAATCAGCTATGCGTGAAAACTAGTTTCTGGTGATGTGCGCATCAATCAAAATGAAATCAAAACATGTTTAACAGCAGTGTCCAAACTATCATATATTGGTGCTACAATGTCATAGATTGTAGATCATCTGCAGCCAATGATCGCTGGATAGCTGGAGCATCAGCATCACAATGAGGGACAGGAAGGGACTGGACAGGGTCATCAAGAAGTCCAGTCACCCACTGTCTGGTCTGGAGAGCACCTTCAGTAGCAGAGTGATCCATCATTTCGGTGTGAAGGAGACATTTTTAAATAGTATGTAAATACTATGTATGAAGTATTTGTTTTTAATATATATAGGAATAAAATGCCTTTACTAGTCCCACAGTGGAGAAATTGCTTCTTACAACAGCTCAGTATTAGGAATAAATGGACAGTAGCGGACCTCCTCTGGGCGGACACGGGAACAAGAACGGCCTCCTCTGGGCCGACACGGACAATAATGGCCTCTTCTGGTTTAACAGGGGCCAGACATGGCTAAAGTGTTACATGTGTTGACTGGGATGGGGCTGGAGGCTGGATCTAGAGCTGCTGCTTGAGCGAGATGTGGCTAAGCTGTAGTTTGAAAACGAAGTTTGTCAAGACAGGGCTGGAGCTTGGCATGACAGGGCTGGAACTAGGTGGGATACAGGGCAGGTGTTTGAGCAGGCTGTGGTCTCTTTTGGGCCAACACGGGCAGGAATGGCCTCCTCTGGGCCAACACTGGCAAGAATGGCCTCTTCCTGGCCAACATGAGAAAGAACAGCCTCCTCTGGGCCGACACGGGAACAGGGACGGCCTCCTCTGGGCCGACAAGGGCAAGAACAGTTGCTTCTGGGCCAACAGGGGCCAGACATGGCTGAAGCGTTACATGCGTTGACTGGTTGACTGTCCCCGTGGACAGAGCTAGAGATGGACCTTTAGCAAGACGTGGGCGAGCTGGAGTTTGAACATGGGTTTCCTTCAACAGGACTGGAGCTTGTGAAGACAGGGCTGGAGCTTGGCATGGCAGGGCTGGAGCTAGGTAGTTGTCATGCGACTGGTGCAGCCGTGGTCAGGCGTGATCGGGGTTGCAGGCAGAGACATGGGAGTGGATGCAGGCAGCGGTGATGTGACGGGGACAGGCAGCGGTGCTGGGACAGGTTGCAGTGCTGGGACAGGTTGCACATCAGTATTGTCTATTGTATTTGCCTCACAAATTCCAGGAATCCTCCAGAGAAGTGCCACCACCTCCCCACAGGCATCTGTCCGGACCTGTGGACATCCAGGAGCTCCAGAAGAAACATGACTGGGGGTGAGCAATGGAGACGAAGCCACTCCATAGTGTTGTCGGAAAGAACCAGGACAGAGGTGGGGGTGCGGTGTCAGGAGAACAGAGGGAAGCATGAGGCTTGATCACTGAAGAGTCAGCCGTAGTACATGGCTCAGAAAAAAATAAGTCTGTATCTCTAAGATTGTGTTTAGTACCCCGTCGGCGTTGACCTTAGCGCCGAAGACAGGGGAACGGTTTAATCCTTCCAAGAGTTGAAGCAGAACCAGGAGCAGAAACCAAGGCACGGACTGGATCCACACAGGGAACAGGAACTAAGGAGCAAAGCAGATCTGGGGCAAAGACTTGGCGGGTGGCGTAAGACAAACCTGGTGAACCGAGTGGAGAACCAGGGACTGAAGCTTGAACCGGAAGAGGATGGGGGACCACCTTCTTGGCGGACGCAGACCACTGCGTGAGATCCAGCTCCTCGCATACCACACTCAAATGAACCAGTAGTCTCCATCAAGACTACAGCTTAAGCATGTCTATTAGGATATTCACAGAGTCCAACCAAGCCTCGGGGGTTGGCGCCTCCGTGACGGTTCTTAGGCGTCCTCAGTAGCACTGGCGGAACTTCTCGGTGAAATCCACCCAAGCAAAATCCATAGAACCAAAAGAAATGTCTCCACCAGGTACAAAAGAAAATAATCAAGAACAAAAAATCACCAACTTGGAAGAGCTGGCTGGGTCCAAGATTGGCCAGATTGTTCTGTCAGGAATGCGGTGTGGTGTAGGACCCAAATGCACAGCATAGCAGACAACACTTCAAGTGAGGAACTTTTAATACGTCTCGTGGTCAGGCAGGCGAAGGTCGGTACAGAGTAGCAGGATGAAGGCAACGGTACAGACAGGGATCAGGCAATGGCAGTAAGTCTCCAGGCAAGGTTCAATCCACCAGGCAGAGTCCAAAACAGTACAGACAGGGAGCAAGCAAGGCACGGTCAAAAACAAGATCCAGGGTCGGTACAAAGAGGACTTACTAAGAGGCTACAGCTGGTGAGGCACGTAACAGAACATAAAGTTAGAACACTGATTAGATTTAATACAGCTAAGAACCAGGGTGACTGGCAGAAAGCAGAAACTAAACATGACAAATCAAAGTACATGAAAATAAAACAGGACATGGCAACTGAACAGTCCAGGTTATGACAGTAACTTTCCATTTTACTGTCCATATGGTTGATTATTACTAATTACTGTTACTTTTTTTTTGTTCTGTCCAGCAGTTTAACAAGCAGCATATCTTACGCTGAATGCCATATTGTGATGGACAGCTTTGCTTTAACAAGAGGAGTATATATACAGTATATATACTCTTCTTGATTTATGGTGTATTTAATGGTTTATTTAGTTATCCACAATATGTGTGATGTTGCTGTGTTGGTGGACAGGTTAAGTCGGTTCTCCTTTAGGGTGTGTATGCGGGAGGGGGGGTAAGGGGTGCAACCAGCTGCTGAAATCAAGCAAATCTGTTAAGTAAACAATCGGAGCAAAATAAATAAGAAGCAGGGATGTACCTTAGGCTAACACATTCATAACTAAACAACTGTTGTACTGTGGTTTACCTTGAGATTAATACTAATACCAATAATAGTGTTAAGGTATGTGCACATTAATAAACGTAATGACATAGAACACCACAATTTCCATATTTACATATTATTGATATTGGTAGTGATAAGTATCAGTAATACTTACAGTTGGATTTGGAAAGTGTCCCACTACAAGGTTAGTAAGGCTGTAGCTTAATATTATTCACCCAAAGAGTGAGGCAGACGTTGGTGCATGAACAATGCCACTTGTGGAAGCCAGGGTGATGTGAGGGGCTCGGCCACTACACCCATCCAACAAGCAGAGGAGAGAGTCCTAGCAGCTAGGGAGCCCACACACTTTCAGTTCCAGGAGGGAAGGTGTTGCGACCCAAGCCGCCCACACAGAGCCCCCCAGGCAGAGCTGCAGCAGACAGCACCCGAGGTTAGAGTGGGCCACCGTGGGTCAACGCTGTTCGCCCCATGAGAACCAGGGGCAAACACTCCCCCCGGTGGGAGGGTCGGCCTGAAAGAGTGGAGCCCAAGGACCCACGGTCCGTAGGGAGCATGCCAGGAGATGCCCCCGCGCCCAGAGTGGGGCCCACCCCCAGTCCACCGCCCCTGCACGAGCGGAGCGGGGCCTACCCCATCGGCCCGACCTCATCCCCTGGCACCACACCGGCCTGCAGCACAAGGCCAGCAATTGGTGGGGGTCAGCAGAAAAGAGACCACCCAGGCAGACGATCATCGTACCCCGGGCGGAAAACCGGACCCCCCACACTCCAACCGCACCACACGCATACAAACTCACAAAAACAGACACATACACCCACCCACACGTACAACACACATCATCACATCAACACACACACACCATAAACTCTCTCACAACAAATTAGTCAATCATACATGAACCAATGCACTCTCAGATACATTCTCGCACCCACACCATTTGCTTGATCACATTCGTGGGGAGGATAGGTCTCCGGCCTGCCATCCATGTGGCCCCAGGCAGGGACCGCAGCTCCTCCTGAGCCCCGCCCAACTCCCCCAAGAAGCAGAGGGCAGCAGAAAAGGCACCCCAGAACCCTGCAACCCAGCTTGGACGTGAGTGTCTAGAACTAAAGTGTGTCCCCCGGACAGTGCCCCCCTCACCCTAAATGTCTTTTTGCAGTTAAAACTGGGTGGTGATCTCTCCACCAGGGCCAGTGGGCGAGGCCACAACGGGCCTCAGCCCCAGGCCCCAGTGAAAGTGCCCAACCCCGGCCCTAAATGTATGTGTATGTGGCTAAGTATGAGGAACTTTGGGAGATTGTCAATTCTTCGAGGGGTCCAGCAGACAGAGCCATCAATGTGAAGGCTCCGTCCACTGCCCCCCCCCGGAAGGAGCCCCCAGATCCGGAAGGAGCCCCCAGATAATTACTTCTAAATAATATTATCAATTATATATTACCAATAGCATTACTCACACAGTGGCTTACTAGACAGACAGGCGACCTCTGCATGGTGCACCCCAAATCTCACCAAATGTCAGCTAGTATAGATTCAGAAGCACCCTGGTTCAGGATAACGGAAGGATATACAGAAGACTAACTCTGGAACTTCCATTATTGTGCAAATATTTGTATAGTTTATCTGTCTCTTATGGTCTATTCTTAGTTTGTACTGTATAAAAGCAGTATAGCTGGAACCTTTGGACAATGAGTCTTGTGTTAGCATCTATTTCTCAGATGCGTTAGTGATTCATGTTAATGTTCAAGAGACCTCATTTGGCACCATTCAGTTTACAAGCCAGAAATCCTCAAGTTTCTAAATTAGAATTTCATTCCCCTAGGTACTTTTGTACATATGAGAAAAGTTAGAATGCATTTAATCTGTCCTAATTTCAATTAATTAGCGACAATGGTTGCTCAGGGAGCCCCACAGGGCAAAGGAAAAATGGGCTAAAGGGAAGTGAGTGTCAGAAAAGTGATGGGAAAATGGCATCAATAAACTGTTAGAGACTCATTAGGAAGCTAAATGGCTCTCCAAAAGTCACGACACAGGACCCAGTGTCTAATTACTGGCTACAGTATATATTACAAGTCCCTCCATACATTCCTCTTTCCCCCCATCTTAGCTAAAGTGGAATCGGTCTGTTAATGAATGCACTACAAAGCAAGATTTAAACAGCTATTGTGGTGAAGATGAGTGTGAGCATGAGCAGCTACTGTAAGAGTGAATGTGTAACCTAGTGTGTGTGTGTTTGTGTGTGTTAAATACCGCCTCAGGATTAAAAGACACAAACTTAATTTTAACTCTGATAGAGCCATAGTAAATAATTGTGCACAAATAACTATTGTCATCTTATTTGAGAAAGATGCCACATAGATAAGTCACCCATGGAAAAACAAATTTTACGGATTTTACTGTGAGACATGTAAACCCTAAAAACAATGGCTTTAACAGCATCTTCCACAGAGCAATGTAAAGTTTTTTGCTCTATGATATAGTAGAGTTTCAATATCAATATAAGGGATAACAATAATGATAATGATTAACAATAATAATGATAATAATCAAAGCAGAGGGTAAACATACAATGTATACCAACAATATTTGTTAATAGTGAGCACATAAAAACTATAAATAAATACATACATAGATTTTACGCCAGTTGCCAACATGTGGTTTATTTTGTGATTACTCTCAGTTTCGCTGGACAAAGCTTGTTTAGCAGAGGTAAAATCCATAGCGTTTCTGCCTTTTATTACAGCACCTCACTTCATTGTTTTAAATTAATGGGGTAGCTTTCCTCCACGGTTACGTATTCATATGTGGTTTTTTAATGTTATATTCATATATTCATTGTATTCAAATGTAAATACCTACTGCACACCTAGACTGCAGCAGCAAACTGAGAGATTCCTTTACAAGCCGCAGCAGAAAACCTTGGTTGGATTCTTCTCAGTAAAACAATCCTGTAACGCAGACTATGCACACTAAACGTCTGGCAAAACAACGGATAAAGCATCACAGACAGTCTCCGACACACTCATAGCTCCACCTGAGAAGAACGGTTCAACTAACGTGAAGTTTGGTGAGTAAGAACATGCTGCATTTTTCCACTGTCTTAATAGTGTAGACTTTTTGTCAGCTTACTAACTCTTTTAAGTTAACTACCAGACAATTAACTGACCTTTCAGTCACATGTTAGCTAACTTAGCAACATGTCTTGGGTTCATGAGACGTTTGTTAGAGGAAAGCCTTTTAACTACATGTAGCCATGTAAACTAATTGACCAACAATATCACTTTGTGAGGTTTAATGTCTGTAAGGACAAATAACCTTTATTTTCATATACTTTTTCTGTGTTCATTGTATTTTGCTGTTATTCCCGTTCCTTTTCATCTCTCATGCATTTCTTAGGCAAAAAATGTTCTGTTATGTATTTCAGAAGACTGAGCTAACAGACACAAATGCCTGGGAGAAGACTTCCAGTCATCTTGAGGGATGATCGTTCCACATTCTTGAAGACCTGCACTGTAAGTCTTCAAAGTTAGGGCTTGCATATTTTGTAATGGTATGTTAGTCTTATTGCTTTATGAAATAACGTTTTTTTTTCTTGGGGTTACAACCAGTAGACTACACTTTTTAACAGTTTTATATTTTATGATGTAAATGACAAGGACTCGTACAGTGAAACACCAGAGGAAATCCAGTGTGGTGAGGGAGTAACTGGCCAATCTGCCTCTGATTTTCTGTCTTTGGACTGGTCAACGCGTTGACTACCCTAAATACATGAAAAACACTTTTACCTTTGTTCAGCAGCTGTTGTGATGCTCAAGCTGGGTGGAAGTGAGCGTTCTCCTAAAATTCAAACACTGAAAAATCAACCCACGGCTAGTTCTGATATTTCACCTCTTAGTTTGTGATGTTACACTGTTTGGTACTATATAGATACAGTAGTATATTGTATGGCATGGTTACAGTACAGTTACAGTCTGCATTACAATGGGGGCTTCTGTTTATTATACTCAAATGAACGATGCATGGAAAATCATGTCTTTTGGTTAAGCAAGATTAAAGGCAGACTCGGAGACCGTTCCCCAGTTGTCGTCACATTGGTAGAAAGTTCTCCCTGCAAATCCTGAACCACCACCCCCACAATGATCCCGAAAAGGTATGCGCTTCCGGACAGAGGTCTGGTGAGCAGCTTCGCTTGAAAAACGCCCAGAAAACACAGCGTTTGCTGATGGGGAGTGACAAACACATATTGACAGGGGGCAGTGTGGACTAAAGGGTTTTATGAAATTAAAATTTACAGAGACCTTACTGAGACATTGAAGTCCAATATTCTTTAGAGTGAAAAGCTGTATGATCAGGGAGCTTTAAGATAATAAGTGAAGCCATTGAATTATTACAGATGCAGCAGCTATTTTTTGCTGATTACAGTCTACTTGCAGGCGCTGACCCTCCTAGGTGTAGGTGTTAAACATGCTATTGTGGCCACCCCCATTTTAAGCACACATAATGCGATTCCAGGGTAAAACCAAAAGGTGGAGCTTTGATCCGAGAAGCTTAGTGTCTGACCTGTGTAATCAGGGTACAAGTACTAAGTATAGAAGCAGCATTTTACAGCAACTAAAAAGCTGAGAAAATGCAAGTTTGTACAATTTGAATTCATGTTAGAGTTGAGTATTGTACTTACTTTATTTATTATAGACAAGCATAAGAACAGCAGCTCACGCTGCCACAGCTGCCAAACCTCTGGAAGTTTATCACTTACTGGGTATGTTGGGTTGAATTGGACTTTACAAATGTACCTAAAGAAATCCCAAATTTGGTCATATCCACTTGGATGTAGTGTGTGTCAGCCTGCATGCTTCAGGAGCTGTTTTCAATTAAAAAAAAACATTTGACTGTTATAAGCAAGCTTAGATAAGCATAACAATAGAAGCCTCCTTTCAGACAGAATGGTCAGTATACAAACCTGGTCAGACTGGTTTTTCGGGTGCAGTGTTACTGTTACCTGATTTGATTTTGATTTAAAAACGAAATACATTTTGATTCAAGGGATATATTTGTGATACATGACCTAAATGAAATGGCAACTCATTAATGAACTAATTTGTATATAATATTTAACCAAAACAACAATTTATCATTTATAATCATTATTCAAGTAATATTACATGCTTTATATATTCCAGACGAGCATTATTCTTTGCCATGCCTAACCTAATGTAAAGTCAAAATAAGAACTTGTTAATCTTCTATAAATAGTATTTATCAATCATCAAACATATGCATAGTGTTGAATATTAGGGTCAGAGTTTTTTAGGTTGCTGTAAAATAAGTGTCAAAGGCAGGACTCAAGCCTAGATCTGAGTTTAAGCCTTGTCAAACGCTTTACCATTCATTTGTGTATCACACAGGTGTTAATGGTGCTCACCCCCTTTGAGGCATCTTCCTAAACTACCTTCCCTGTTCTTTCTTCTGTGAGCTGCTTAACAAGAACATTTCACCAATGCAGAATTAGTAAATACTATTATATAATAAACCAAGTTTATCAGAATAGGTACAAAAACTATAGCTGTTTGTATTTTACTTTAAACAGACTGACATAAAATAAACATTAAATCAATGTTTTATAAATTAAACAAAACTATCAGTAAATTAACGTTAAAGTTCAGCGTTGTTTTAATCACATAAAATAGATCATGGTTAAACTGTAACTCAATCATTGATTAAGTATTGAAGAATCAACTAAAGTGACAATGGTTGCTTTATGTGCAGCAAGAGTCTGTTCAGACTTTAAAGCAAAAAGTCATAGCAGTTTTGAATAAAACGCCCTTTACTCAAACATTAATAAACCACATGGATATTTTATTTATGAGAATAATAATTTTACTACTTACTACTGTAATTATATTGATTAGCACTAAATTTACTTGACCATTTTTTAACCAGCCAGAAAAACCTAACAACTGACAAAGTCCAGAAGCTTCTTCAGTCTGAGGAAAATAGTGATGTGTCGTTCGTGAACGATTCATTCAATATGAACTAATCTTTTATATGACTCGGAAGGAACAAGTCCTCTCAGTGAAAGTTCAGTTCCATGCAGTACCTTCTCTCACCACATGGCAGCAGCTGCTTAAAGGGGTCATAACATGCAAAATCCACTTTTTTGACATTTTGGTTCCTATGACTCTATGGGTCACATATACACACACTGAGCACGGTAGAAATGCATTTCCTCCTTTTTTCACATTTTAAAAACGTAAATTTTCTCATCCAATGAAAACGGACCACGACCTACTCTGAAACCGTGTCCCAGGTTTCGTCACAGTGGTAGGAAGTTCTCCTTGCAAATCCTGAACCACCACCCCCACAATGATCCCGGACCAAAACTGGACTTCCGCCATTTCCCCCCTCTCACTCACCGCGAACAGACGAACAGACGAACAGACGAACAGACGAACAGACGAACTTGGCAGCACGCATGTCCTCTCACAGAAGTTGTTCAGTTCTTGGGTGTTCTAACCAACACCAAAGTCTATTCACTTTACCCAGGGACCAACAAGTGAAGACTTTGTGGGTCACTTTTATTTTTAACGGACCGGTGCCAGAAACACTGCCTCAGTATTTATATGTATGTGCATTTCATTTTACCTCGGACTGCTTCGAAAACGAGGTTGCATACAATGCAGGGTTTGTTTCGCGGCTCCTGTTGATAAAGGGATCTATTCCAACAATCCGTAATCCCCTTGCTGAAGTAAGTACATGTTTGATACTTAAGATGTTTTAAAATGTTTGTCTGTTTAAAATGTAGTAACCCACGTGTGAGGCAAGCTAATAGCTAGCTATCTATGGTAATGGCTACAGCCAGTCCACCGAGCCTTTGTCCCCTTCAAATGTGCTTATGTGGGCTCCTGCAGCCACACACCTGTGTGGGGAAAAGCTAATGACTATCGGCTTTCAAGCGGCTACAGGCAGGGAACGGTGTGTCGAGCTTTTGTTTTTTGCTTGCAATCACGCACACCTGGGGGGAAGGTAAAGGCTATACCCAGTCTGTCCAGGCAGTCTGGGTCTCTCCAGCTGGAATCGTAGGCACGTAGCTTTGCTCCTGTATTTTCTATAGCTGTTAGTGTGCCATTACCTCGCTATTATCAGCTAAACAGACGACTAATCGTGCCACTGCCGTGTTGCAGTTACTGCTAATTACTACAGCCACACAGAGAGGTAAGCGGCAATGACGCACACGATTCCACATGTGCTACCGTGGTCCGCTGCAACCACACACACCTGGGGGTGAGCTAGTAGCTAGTGCCCTGCTAACGGCTGAGCGCGGTAGAGCGGGCTTTTGTCTGGTTGAAATGTCACAGTAACCATTCAATTTAGTTACTTTGTGTTTCAATGTGTTTTGCTTGTCCGGTCAGTTACTGTGTAAGATGTGAGGGAGCAATAAATATAACGGTGTTTTTCTACAGGCGGACACATCACAGGTACGCAAACGCAAGGCGGTGGGCTGTCAAACCCAGACAGCACTGCGGGCTGTTGGGACACAGCTGTCTCGCAGAACATTAGAAGCTCACCACAGGAGTAAAGGGATGTACAGTATGATGATTGTTTTTATATTTTGATTGTTACAACAGTATGGCACTATTCAGTATTCTGTATACTATTCTAGATTTGATTTAGAAGATTTTTTTCTTTGCTAGGTCAACAGGCTACAGTTGAAAGCAGAGACTTTGGTGTCAGCACAGTTGGTGCTTTTCAATTACCTGTCCTGTCATCCACACCTATTAAAAGACCATCTCAGCGAGCACGTTTGGAGCTGGAGGAGGATGATGATCCTTTAGATGGATCCTCAGTCACTGAGCCTTCCCTTCAGCATGATGAAACCTATGAACCTGGAGATACTACAACATCCAGATCTGAAATTGTTCAAAAGTTCATCTGAATAACTGGCTGTTGATTATTATAACTGTTGTACACATATATTAGGGATATATGGATCATATATTATGTCAATGTGATCCATCTGCTCTTGTTTTTCAGTGCTGTACAAGGTACCTCACTCCACAACCAGGCAAAATACATTGTTTATGAGTCTTGTCTAATGGAACTGTTTGAGTATTGTCCTTTATGCAAACGGAGGTGTGAGGTCAAGACAAGGAGGTTGGTCACCTTCCTGGCTGTGGAACAGCTCTGCACACACTGTCTTTTTTTTTTTTTTAAAGATGGAATAGCTAACCTTTAGTTGGTAGTACCCCAGCAGGCAACATTCATCTGTCTGCTGCAATTTACATCAGTGGCGCTTCGTATTTCAAATTTAAAAACGTGAGTAATTTCTATGTATTTCTTTTCAACAACTAAACCCAACTTTTCATATTTATTGTACAAGTCATTGTGGTTTGTGCTATTTTGACAAGAAGTACCACAACTTTAACAATAACCACATTTTAATCCTGAAAAAAATCAGTTTTTAACATAGGTGTCTGTGTAATAGATATACCAAGTCCGTGAGAGAAAAAAGCATTTCCTTTTTATGTGCCAGGGCACTCGGCTAAATATGGAAGCTACACCATGGTGGACCTCACGACCAACAAAGTGGTGGATTTGCAGTTGGTTCAGGTCAGTTGGCAGTCAATGTAATAAAGAACTTGTGATTTGTGTCACATGGAACATGTTTACATGTTTTTTTTACCTTCATTTGATATTTAGAGTAATGAGGTCGGTGGAAGCTACAATATGGAGAAAGAGGGATTAAGCTTGGCAAAAATGTCACAGCATGGAGTCAAATTGGATTCAATAGTAACTGATCGCCATCCAGCCATTCAGAAAATTTTGAGAGAGGAGAAGATAATGCAATTCTACGATGTGTGGCACATAGAGAAAGGTAAATGTATTACTCCAGACATATATATTTTTTGTGTCCTTTTGGAATAACTTGTTCTGCCATCACAAATTGCCTTACTTTTACAGGAATCACTAAGAAGTTGGAGAATGCCTCAAAAACTAAAGAATGTAAAAAGCTACAGACGTGGATAAAGGCGATCAGAAATCACATTTATTGGACTGCTGCCACATCATCAACAGGACCAGAGAAAATAGCCAAATGGATGTCTCTCATAAATCACGTCCAGGATGTACATACACATGAGGATCCGATTTTCCCAAATTGCCTTCATCCTGTGAAGCACACGCGAGACAAACATAAATGGCTGTCAAAAGGTAAATAAAAAATAGAACATACAGTACTTTTTTCCTAAAATGTTTGTTTGGTTACAAATGCATTTTTTATGCCGTCGTAGGTTCCCCATCTCTTCAAGAGTTGGAGAAAATTATGACTAATAAAAGAATACTAAAGGACGCAGAGAAGCTGAGCCCCCTTCACCAGTCCTCATCGTTAGAAGCATTCCATAGTGTAATAATTCGATTTGCCCAAAAGAGTGTGGTTTTTTCCTATATTGGAATGCTATGCAGGTATTTGCCAATTTAAAAATCCTCAGTTATTATAATGTGGACACCAAAGCATTGAGTGATATAATGTTGTCCTCATTGACTCTACCTTGCCGCATTGCACTTAAATGAAAATGCAGACCGATCACAGGCTACCTCTGCTGCTGGAGACCTGCTGTACAAGATTTCATTTCCAAAGGCAAAGAGGGGCGAGTGTGTTGATAAACCACTCAAAGCAGCACCAACGTTTTGTAAGTTCACCTCTTTTACGTTGTGTTTGTAGGTGTGTGTATATATAATAGTGTGTATATATAATATTTTACTGTGAACCAATAATAAAAAAAAGTGAATAACAGTCCTCAAAAACAGATACAATATCAATTACTGTAATAGTTTGCCTTCTTTCATATACTTTGGTCTAGATTACGTTGAAAATCTGCTTGACACTATCTTCGAGAAAGTCCTGCTGGACTGGTATGTGGAGGAACTTCGGAACATTCCTGTTCCAGCGCCCCTTTGTGCAGATTTTGAGTGGCCTGACAGAAGGGAGGTCATCGATGCGATGGTTTCACGATTCAACAACCCATAGCAAAGCTAGGTTGAAAACTTACTTCACACCCTATTACGGCTCTTCCTTTTTTGCCATTTTTTATATAAGCTATAGAAAGTTGTAACCTAAATATGACACGAGACACTTCAGTAATGTACCATTTTGTTTCCTACCTTCTACAGTGATGCCATGAAGCCTTTACCTTCCCCCCAGGTGTGTGTGATTGCAAGCAAGACCTGGAGACTTAATCTGCTAGAGCTTCTGCACAGCTTCAGTGTGATGTGAACAACAAAGAACATGACATCTCCCCAACCATCTGTGGTCTTTCTAGCTTACTTCTACCAGGCTCTACAAACGTTCCTTTCATTAGTCCATCATAATGCTCCCTTCACTCCCCAACTTGGACAATAAACATCGGACTGTTCTGACAGGACTTAGAAAGAGATCACATTTCTACTACATTAGCTTCTCTGCACTGGCTGCCTGTAAAATGTAGGATAGTGATCCTCTCCCCCCTCTCTCTGTCTTCACCTACAGGTATCATTGGACTCAGAGTTTGGTGTCTGTAATGGTAAACTGCTGTAAACCGCTGTGATCCGCTGTAAACTGCGGATCCAACCATCCTGCCTGTGTCCAGTCCCTGGTCCAACCATCCTGCCTGTATCCAGTCCCAGGTCCAACCATCCTGCCTGTGTCTAGTCCCTGGTCCAACCATCCTGCCTGTGTCCAGTCCCTGGTCCAACCATCCTGCGCTCTGTTGTTGCTGTGCTTTTCTCCCTCTCTATCCCCTCACCCCAACCGGTCGAGGCAGATGGCTGCCCACATCCAGCCTGGTTCTGCTGGAGGTTTCTTCCTCGTTACGGAGGAAGTTTTTCCTCTCCACTGTTGCTGTCAAATTAAATGCTTGCTGTATGTGGGATTTGTTGGGTTTAGTTGTGTAAGTTCTTAAACCTTACTTTGTAAAGTGCCTTGAGATAACTTTGTTGTAATTTGGCGCTTTATAAATTGAATTGAACTGTCAAAATAATGTTTGATTAACGATAAAAATTAGCTTGGACTAAGATTGGACTGACTTCAATGAACTCATATAGACATATAGCTTAATAACTTAACTTTTATTGATGAAAACATAATATTTAAACTGCACATTCTGCATGTGAACCAAGCATCACAGGATAACCATAAAGGAAATAAATAGTAAAAATAAAATTCTTGGAAAGAAAAAAAAGCTTTGTCCCTTATGAAAAAGGTACTTCAGAAGTTATTCCACTGGTGGTCTGAATCCAACATAGTTCCCTTGTCCGTCGGGGAACTCGGCTCTGATGCGCAACACCACGCATGTGGGGATGACTACTCTGACTCTTCGTCCCAGAAATCCCAAACACCAACTCACAAAACTTCTGTATGACAGAAACCTGTAACGACTTGACACAAACATACATGTCAGGTTTATCAAAGACTTCTAATCCAGGAAATTGCTATATTTATTAGTTTCATGTTAGTACTTGGCTACTAAACATGCTCTTTCTAATTATAGCAAGAAGTTTTGTAACAAAATTTTTAAAATGTCATATACATTATAAAAGGCTGCAAAAACTGTTAGGTTAATTGGTAATTTAAACCTACGCCCTCTCAAGTAGGTCATGCTTTGATTCATCTGTAATTGTCATGATCTGGGTTTGTGTTTCTAGTTGTTTCCTGTTTTATTTTGGTAGTCTCCTGGTTTCTGTGTCTGCTCAAGCTTCACTTCCGGTTCATGTCCTGTCACAGCTGTCCCTGCTTCACCTGGTCATTACCCACACCTGCACTCTATCAGTATCAAGTCACTGTGTATTTAACCACCACCTGTGTCCTTAGTTCCCCGCCAGATTGTCGAGTTTTCTGAGTTCCTTAGTTCCATACATCGTTTCAGTGCGTCATGTCTAGTTCCCTAGTGTTTTTGATCCTGATTTCTTCTACTTCTACTTCCGCCTCTTGAGGAGTGCAGACGTGTTTTCTCTCTGCTCCCACTCTGCTTTTGCTTGCAGTGTCCTTGTCTTGTCTTTTTCTGAGCACCCTGATCTGCTATTCTGGAATAACATTTTTGAACATGGAGCTAATCAACTGGTCACTCAGCGCATTGGACAAAATGTTTTCACAAAGGAAAGAATCTCCGGGAGAACCCCTCTGCCCCTTGGGGACTTTTGCCTCCGGCTACGTGCGGGACGCGTGGGATTCCTGGTGCCCCCTGTGTCTGGAGCCTCTGTCCATCGAGGATGCAGAGGATCTATTCATATTTTGGACTTTGATAACTGGGCTACTCATGATTGGCTTTGGTGGTGCCCTGCTTTATCGGAAGATTGGAAAGATTGGAAAATCTGTGGCCGGCTCATTGGCGTGTCCACCGGCTGTGGAGCTGCAAACGCCGACGGGGGCCATGGTTACTTGGCTGACGGAATTACACCAGAGGATTGCCCGGATTGAAGGACTGATCTGTAACATCTCAGCCTGTTCGGATGCCCGGATTACAGGACTGACTAATAAGATCTCAGCCCGTACGGAGGAAGACAAGAGACTGAGGGATAACATCTGCAGACAGACTGAACACTTGGTGAATATGGTGACAGCCTTGTCTGACAGGCTTGAGGAGATGTCACGGGTGACCCATGGTCCCACAAGAGGCGAAGAAGCCCTGAGTTCTGACCGATTGGAGTATTGATCTAGACAAATTAGTCATGGATTGTTAAAGTGTATTAAATTTGGCTGTGTATTACTCTGTCCCTTCTCCCTCACCCCTCCCTTCCCGGGTCCAAATCTAGCTCACCAGCTGTGCCTCTATCTATCCTCTTCCCCTTATTGTGACTCCCTTCAAGGACAACTGTTGGACTGACCTGTAAACATCTTGGTCGGCCTCGGTCATACTTCTATAAACAACACTTCACTACACTGATTCAGATACACCCCCCCCCCCCCTCCTTACAGTCTCACTGTCTGCTCTCTGACCTTATCTATCTGTCCTGATGAACCCAAGAAAAAATTCCAGCAAGGTTTCCACTTGTACTGTGTGATACTGTATGTGTGTGCGTTTTATTACTGTTTGTACTGCAATTTGCTTCCACTGTCGGACTAGCGCCGGGTAACCTGGCTGCTGATGGGAATTTCCCCGCTGTGGGACTAATAAAGGCATTCTTAATTCTTAATTCTTAATTTCCCTGACCGTTGTTTCCTGCCTGAACCTGGACTAACCTACTGACCGTGAGTTTGCTTATCCCTTGTCTGTACCGTCACCGAGATCTTCCGTGTATCGAACCTCGCCTGCGTACTTGACTCGAGATTGCCTGCTCCCTCTTTGTACTTCATTGTCTAGCCTTTTTGTGTATGACCTGGACCGTCTGACCCTGCCTTGCTAAATAAACCTGTGTTTAACTATCATCGCGCCTCAGTGCTGTGCATGTGGGTCCGCCGCCTGCCCCTAGTCTGACAGTAATTAAGAAAGTGTTTATAAAATGATGTGACACTAACTGGTTTATTCCACGCACAGGCAACCGTTCATAATCTGCCCGTTAAATATTAAATTCTTTCTGTAAAGAATAAACATTCAGGCATACTGGCTCCAGTCCTGGATGGTCAACCATACATGATGGTGGGTTTGGCAACTGATTCAGACGTCTCTGAACCTTAGTTTTAAAACAAGTGGTAAGGTTAATCTAAAGATTGATATCAAACCCCACTTTATATTAATAAAATTGTTATACATACCTGTGCAATCTCTTGACAGCAACAGTTTTCAGCCTCTGTAGGCATAGACTGGCACTTTCCACATTGGCACCTATTTAAAACACAAATATGGGAATATATAATCTTTAACTAAGACTATAATAATCCCATTTTAGATAAATTTTCAGCCACAGCAGCAGAACGTGCAAGACAAACGTTTAACATCTGTTAACCACTTTTAGTAAGTCATGTCAACAATGTCTCGTTCAGGTAATTCAAGCTGCATCCGCCATTAGCAACCTAATACTAGCAACTGCTAGCATAAACAGTAGCAACAGGTAACCGCAAGAACCACTAATCACGCTAACCCTAACCCTTGTATAACTGAAACAAATTGATGTAAGTGAGAAATTGCCATTGTGACACATCTTGTATCATCCGAAATGTGGTGACTTCAACAGCCTCCTCTTGAGCGTCAGGGTCAGATTCGGGATACCTGTGCAATCTAGATGTATGGCCGTACTATACTACCGGACCAGCTAGCCATTGTCTGTTAGAATGTATTCAATTACCGTGCATGCCGTGAGTCCTGTAGTGGGTCTTCTTCTTCTGTGGAGGATTGCGGTGGATTGCACCCTCAAATTTCGTGCTACTGCCACATATCGTATCCTAACCCTGCGGTGGCTCGTACCAATAAAGCTAAGAAAAAAAAAAGGTATGCGCTTCCGCACAGAGGTGTGGCGAGCAGCTTCTCTTGCGACACGCCCAGAAAACAGCCTGTTCACTAAGTGTGACTGAAAACCACACATTGACAGGGGCTGTGTGTACGATCTATAGGGTTTTATAGAATGAAAAGGTACAGAGACCTTGCTGAGACATTGAAGTCCAATATTCTTTAGAGTGAAAAGCTGTATGATCAGTCTCCTTTAAGCTCAGTCAGCAGGACAGGAAATATAAATGATTTGTTCAGGTGACAGCTGTGGCTCAGCTACGGTGTTGTGTGGACTGATATACAAGGAAATGAAGGATGTCTGATTTCTGACATTTTTTATTTGTCACCTGACAGCCGGCATACACTGTTTATTCCTGAAATCATAATTAATTGGTGTTTTTTGATTCTTGTAGATGTGTGTAGTTTTATTGTGTATATAATGTAAAGTGTGTTTGTACAGTAAATCAATACTTTAAAACTATCAACATGTTGATTTTGTGGGCCTGTATATAATAATAATAATAATAATAATAATAATAATAATAATAACAACTCCTCCTTGAACTGGCGCCTTATAGTGGTGGAGAAGTTTGTGTGCCCGAATGACCCCGGGAGCTATGTTGTCGGGGGCTAAATGCCCCTGGTAGGGTCTCCCAAGGCAAACAGGTCCTGGGCGATGAGCCAGACTAAGAGTGGTTCACAAACCCCCCTATGAAAGGCAGACGACCAAGGCCAGAGACGTCGCCCGGTATGGCGCAGTCGGAGCCCCACCCTGGAGCCAGGCCCGGGTTTGGGGCTCGTATGCGAGCGCCTGGTGGCCGGGCCACCCTGCCTTCTTGGGGTCTCTGGAGGGAGTGTTGGAAAGCGCTCCATCTGGGGACCCCATCGTTCCTCTGGGAGATTTCAATGCCCACGTGGGTAATGACAGTGATACCTGGAGAGGCGTGATTGGGAGGAACGGCCTCCCTGATCTGAACTCGAATGGTGTTATATATATTGGACTTCTGTAATAGGCACAGTTTGGCCATAACAAACACCATGTTCGAACATAAGGGTGTCCATCGGTGCACATTGCACCAGGACACCCCAGGCCGGAGGTCCATGATAGACTTTGTAGTCGTTTCACCTGACCTTCGGCCATATGTTTTGGACACTTGGGTGAAAAGAGGGGCTGAGCGGTACTGATCACCACCTGGTGGTGAGTAGGATCCGCTGGCAGGGAAGGAGGCTGGAACGACTTGGCAGGCCCCAACGTATTGTGAGGGTCTGTTGGGAACGCCTGGCTGAACCCTCTGTCAGACGGACCTTTAACTCACACCTCCGGGAGAGCTTCGACCAGATTCCGAGGGAGGTTGGAGACATAGAGTTCGAGTGGACCATGTTCTCCGTCTCTATGCTGTGGATGCAGGGTCTCCAGTTCCTGTCGTGGTGGTAATCCCTGAACCCGGTGATGGACACTGGAGGTAAGGGATGCCATCAAGCTGAAGATGGATTCCTACTCCTGAGGCAGCTGAAGGTGCTGCAGCCCGTGCCGTTACGGAGGCAAAAACTCGGGCCTGGGAGAAGTTCGGGGAGGCCATGGAGGAGGACGATCGCTCGGCCTCAAAGAGATTCTGGCAAACTGTTCGACGCCTCAGGAGGGGGAAGCAGTTCTTTACCAACTCTGTTTTCAGTGGAGGTGGGGAGCAGTTGAGGCAGGGGACTCAGAGGCGGACTCGCCCATCACCCAGGCTGAGGTCACCGAGGTAGTTAGTAAGCTCCTCGGTGGCAGAGCAGCGGGGGTGGATGAGATCCGTCCTGAGTACCTAAAGTCTCTGGATGTTGTGGGGCTGTCTTGGGTGATACGCCTCTGCAACATTACGTGGACGAGGGGGGCAGTTCCTCTGGACTGGACAACCGGGGTGGTTGTCCCTCTTCAGAAAAAGGGGGACAGGAAAGTGTGTTCCAACTATAGGGGGATCACACTTATCAGCCTCCCTGGGAAAATCTATGCCAGGGTACTGGAGAGGAGAATTCGCCGATAGTCGAACCTCAGATACAGGAGGAACAATGCGGTTTTCGGCCTGGTCGTGGAACGCTGGACCAGCTTTATACCATCACCAGGTTGCTTGAGGGTTTGTGGGAGTTTGCCAAATCAGTCTGTATGTGTTTTGTGGACTTGGAGAAGGTGTGCCTCGTAGCATTCTGTGGGGAGACTCCGGAAGTATGGAGTCCGAAGCTCTTTGCTAAGAGCTGTTTGGTCTCAGAAGCAGAAGCTTGGTTCGCATTGCCGGCAGTAAGTCAGACCTGTTACCGGTATGGACAGAATTTCAAGGCGCAGCCAGGGGCCGGAGGGGGCTTGGTTCGGGGACCACAGGATTGTGTCCCTGCTTTTTGCGGATGATGTTGTCCTGTTGGCTTCATTGGGCCAGGACATCCAGCATGCGCTGGGGCGGTTTGCAGCTTAGTGCGAAGCAGCTGGGATGAGAATCAGTTCTTCCAAGTCTGGGGCCATGGTTGTTTGGTGGTTTGCTCTTTCCAGGTTAGAGGAGAGTTTCTGCCCCAAGTAGAAGAGTTCAAGTATCTTGGGGTCTTGTTCACGAGTGAGGGAAGTAAGCAGCGTGAGATTGACAGACGGATCTTTCTCCACAATGAGAGGAGCCAGCTGAAGTGGCTCGGGCATCTGGTTTGGAATCCTCCTGGACGCCTCCCTGGGGAGGTGTTCAGGTCCCACAGGTAGGAGGCCCCAGGGAAGACCCAGGACACGCTGGAGACACTATGTCTCTCGACTGGCCAGGGAACGCCTCGGGGTCGACCCGGTCCCGGATGGAGCGGTTGAAAATGGATGGATGGATGATTATATTAGGTAGTAAGCCAGCTGTCTTTTATTGCTTCCTTTGGGGAGACTGCAACAATGACACTCGTCCTTTCACCTATAAATACAAGCACATAGCGGTGGGACATTGTAACAGTGGATGATGATTGAGATGATTCAGGGTGTCAGCTAGCCAAGCAGCTCATTTGAACACCTTGTAGGTGAAACTGGTACCTTAGAGTTGGGTTTAACACTAGGACTACTGGGTTTTCTAAGTATTACTGCTAATTATCACTACCAATATCAATAATGTGTGAATATGGAAGTTATGATGTTGTATGTCATTGTTAATATTAAGCATTATGAGATTATGTGTAACAATGCATATGTGTATGTGTATGATATATGCGTGTGTGCACATACCATAACACTATTATTGCTATTAGTATTAATCTTAAAGGTAAGGTCTTAAGGTAAACCACAGTACAGCAGTTGTATGGTTATAAATGTGTCAGCCTAAGGTACATCCCTACTTATTTATTTTTGTTTGCTCAACTGATTTGCTTGGTTTCAGCAGCCGGTCAACGCAGGCGACAATTCCTGGCCCCGAGGCTGTGACACGCGTTGCTCAACCAAGCCGGTAACGGGAGACACTGTACAGCCTATAGCTCCAAACTAAGGCAAGACAAACATCTCTTATCCTCTGAGAGGTCTGGTGTTTCTTAAAGTATATGTAAGTAAGTATGAATTTGAATATTTCAAATTCATTAGTTATTCTTAGGTTTTTATAAGTCAGACACAGATAGTCTTTTTGCTTGATCACAGCAATCACACACTTTGGCAGTGTGGCAGCAGTTAAAAGCCCCCACCGTGGGGCCCCCACCATGGTTTGCTTTCATGTCCGACACGTCAGAACCTTGGCAGAACTGCGTGAGGGAGTGTGTTACGTCCTTCTGGCCTGTATATGGAGATTGACTCCCACTTTTGGTCCTACAACATGAATGTGTAGTTGAATGTGTCATATAGACTCTTGTAGAACAGCCACTTATTAAGTCTTAGGTGGCCTAGCGGTTAAGTTGTGTGGCTGCAAAGTTTTTCGTCCCGGGTTTGAGTCTCAGTGGGAGCACTCATTTCAATTTTAATTATTGTAAAAACAGCGTCGCATCATTATCATTTGACCCACAAGACAACATCATCCCCAAGACTAGGAACCACTGGTCACCTGTGGCAGACAATTATAGTGTTTAGTATAGTTATGTACGTAAGTAAGTTATGGTAAATTATGGCAGTTTAAAACCAAAAATAAGAAGCTGAACGGTCCGCCCTCCCGCGCGAAGCGTTCAATTTGTGACAGACAAGCTGCTACAATTTAATAAAGCGATTAAGGACAATGTAGAAGAAGGGTTCCACCTATATCACCTACCTTTTCAATGGAAAAAAACAATGGGAGCCGCTGAGGGCGTCAATATTATATTATTTGAGAACATTCAACATTTGTTTTTTAATCCAAAGACATAAAAGTCAGGGCTCAGAGGTTTAACATTTTATATTTTATAACACAGGATCTTAGCAATTAACAGCACACTTAATCAGTCCTTCTGCTCTTTAATGCCGTAAATGGAATACGAGCAACGATCAAACGTAAGCGTCATACAGTACAGTACACCTTGTAAAACTATAAAAACTGTTCAGATCATTTACAGACGATAAAACATTTTCAAAGCATCAACAAGGACAGCTAACTCGCTTTTCCCTGCTTCAAACAGCTGCTGTAACTGAGAGCAACCCATGTGGCATCGCCAGTCAATCTGGAAACGCATTCATTGGTTCGGACGCTTTAAGGTGCGTGAACTGGGGAGGAGACTGCAGCAGCGACTGAAGAGCGACTGAATAGAGTTGATGTCTTCCCCGCTGACAGGCGCATTCATTTGCACGTACCTTGGCTGACAGTTCAGTTGAAAAACACACTGAATCTTTATGAAACCGTCCTTGACTAACATCTATGAACTGCAGTTTCTTCCATGATTATCCATGATTATTATGGAATAAGCCCAAAGCATAGCCAGTCCAACTTGTGCAATTAATACTGTGTTTACAACAAAGGTGATAAATAATAATAATAGTATTTTCAATTTAAAATGCACTGTATATTTTAAAAAAATGTTGAAGTGCTACAAATAAATTAGACCAGAAAGCTACGATAAATACATACGTTTACTCTTGCAGAGTAAACATACGTAGAACAAACTACTTGCTGCAATAATGAGTCTTAGACCTGCTGATCATGCCTGCTGAAGCTGCCGAATCTCCCATGGAGCTTTGTCACCTGCTGATCGAGTAGTAGCAACACATTAGCATGTCTAGACGCCTCTAAGAAGGAGGGGGAAGGGATGTGAAGTCTGCCCTTGCGACTGTGAGCAAACAAGAGACAAACATAATCTAGGTCGACCTCAGATCCAAGTCATCTGAGTATGAAACACATCACATATCATTCGATCTTGTGTTTTATTCAAGTGGCAGTCTGGAGCTCTCTGCTAAGACTGCTGCCCCGACGCCCCTCGCAGACCTAAGTGGATAAATGTGGAGAAATGTAGGGATGGGAAGCAAAGCACCAGGGTCCGCAGAGCCAGGTTCCCGACTAGCTCTCTCCGGGCACAGGCAGGCACCCTCAAGGGGACCCGCCTCTCCGCTCCCCGGAAACAGGCACACGCCAACCTTCAAATTGACCCTACTCTGGCACAGGACTGCCGGTCTCAGCAGCCACCACACCCCCGCCGCAGGGGACCCATGCGGCCAGGCCAGAATCCACCAGCCCCATTGTCCCGGTTCCTTAGGCAGGCAGGCACTCCCAACCACCAGTCACCCCCCACCACTGTGCCAGACATGACGCAGTACCCGAGCCCCACGCATCCTTACCTGGAAATGGAATCAATCAGAATATAGTTTTGGTTATTGATTTGACGAAGCCGACAATGTGTCTGAGGTGGTGTAATCTAACAAGCTATTCAGGTACTTAATAATGCTTAATTTTGTTTTAGTTTTCTAGTTCATAAGGATGATTTTCTTTGTGGCACAGAGGGCAGAGAGAAGTGTGTGTGATGAGTTTGTCTCTAGTTCAAGCCCACTTAGATCTCCTAGAAGACAAAGGGCAGGGGCCGCTGGGATTGGACAGCTTAACCGGGTTGACAGGTGTTCACATACTATACATAAAAAATTGCTGCACAGGTGAACATGACCAGAATGCATGTAGGAATCTATCTGCTGTGTGTTCTAAACAATGAGGGCAAATATTTGACTTTGTGAGACCCATTTGGAACATCCTTTGTCCTGTATAATTTGTTCTATGAAGAATTTTATATTGTATTAGTTGTAAATTTGTATTTTTGTCATTCTGAATAAATTAGAACATATATTATTCCAGAACGTGTAATTAGTGGTGATGTTGAGATCAGCTTCCCATTTAGAGATCGAAAGGCTCACTGTCTGATCTACATTGGAAATTAAGACATGGAGCGATTTATTGACAATCAGGAAAAATCACAGTATCCAAAATCTATTACTGGTGGTGGTTGCATGTGGATGGGTTAAGTATTGACTTTAGTTGTTGGTATTCTAAGAAATTGGCACTAGTGATTTCATAGTGGGACACTAATTCTTCGAAAAAGGCAAACTTTTCTCATGTGAAAACATGTTTCAGATGCTATCCCATTGATATGCCAAGTTAGAAATTGCCTTTTTGTTTTGTATGATGTCTGGATTGTTCCAGACAGGTGTGTTTTGACAAAGAGTAAGCGAAGACCCATTAATTTAAAAAAAAAATCCCACCAGGCTGTCAGAGATGCTTTTATGCTAATGCTCTGGTAACAACTATGGTGTTTGATTTTGGTGCTGATAAGGGGCAGATCTGCAACTTTAATATTTCCACAAAATGTTTGATCAATGTCTATCCAGGAGGAGTCTGCTGGCATGGGTTTTATCCATTTGTGGACATGGTTCAGTCTATTGGCAAGAAAATAGTAGTGGAAGTTAGGTAGTTCTAGGCACCGGCAGCGTCTGGATTTTTAAGCTAATTCGTGGTGGCTTGGTTTTCCACAGAAACTGTGCAATGTATAAGTCTAATGTCTTAAACCACACCTGGGCTGGCTGAGTTGGAATCATTGAGAATATGTAATTAATTTTTGGCAGGATCATCATATTTATGGTGGCAATTCTTCCCATAAGTGAAATGGATAAGAACTTCCAGCTTTTGAGGTTGGCTTCTATTTGTTTTAATAATAGATTGTAGTTTAGATCAATAAGCTCTATTAGCCTAGAAAACAATTCAATGCCCAAGTATTTAATGTTCCCTGAATGGAGTGTGGTAGAAGAGATGTTAGTCACCTTAAGGTTAAGTGGTAGCACTATAGACTTTGTCCAGTTAATAGTATTCTGAAAGTCCTGAGAATTCATCTATGAGGGTGATAGTTGTAGGAAGAGATGTCTGTGGCTCCAGGAGAAACAGTAACACATCGTCAGCATATACATTTTTTTTTGATTTACTGATTTGGTTGGTATTCCAGTAATTCCTTTTGTCTTTTTGCTGCGGCTAGAGGTTTAATAAATATTGGAAATAGTGATAGAGAAAGTGGGCAGCCCTGTCTCGTCCCTCTATGCAGATTAAACCTTGGTGAGATCTGGTTGTTTGTTCTGACTTCGGAGTTTGCTGAGCTGTATAATATTTGGATCCAGTCTAAAAATGATTTCCCAATGCCGAATGTGTGCAAAGTGGCTAAAATAAACTTCCAGTTTACTCTATCAAAAGCTTTTTCTGCATCTAAGGAGACGATGGGTTACTCTAGTTTATGGGTGGTGACATAATCATACACATTAGCTATGCAATATTCAATGTTTCCTGTCAGGATATTAATGATTTTATATCTCCCTTCTGGATCTACAATGGCATGGTTATTAGTGATGCTGATGACAGCCCTGCAGCCTTCTGCGGCGGCGGTAGAGGAACTCCTTGTCTGCCTGCTCTGGTATTCCCGAGAACACCAGGTTGTTCCTCATGCTGCGGGCCTGCAGATCAATGATGCCTTCTTTTATTTTTTTATTTTCGGCCGCTAGCTAGACCACATCCTCCATCAGGGACTGCACCGTTCCCTTCAGGGCCTCGTTCTCGGTGGTGAGAGAAACCACCTGCTGCTGGCTGAATTTCAGGGATTCGCAGAGGGCCATAAACTCTGAAGGAGTTCCACTAGCGCCAGACGCGCAAAGATTTTTTTTCTCTATGGACTCCAGGATGTCCGTGATGTTTTTGTCTGCCGAGCTAGCTTCAGGTGACTCAGGTGAGTCAGACAGACGGGATCTTTTGTTTGGAGCCGTGTCCTTCTTCCCCATTACCAGACGCTCAAAGCACTTGTCGATGTACTCGAAGCTTTCTTTCTGTGTTATCCAGAATAGTAAGATGGTTGATTGTTTTCCGTAGAATGAAGTAGTTAGTAGTAGTAGTAATTAATATATTTAAATTGGCGGATAGTTTGTTGCGCTGTTGTTTACTGCCGGTGTCGCGCCACCTTGTTGAATTTGTCGTGCTGTTCTCACAGAGTCTTGCGTTCTCTCTCAGCATCGCATTCTCAGTGTTTCTAAATGTGTCCAATGTTAGTGTTAATGTTTCTGCATTAATATCAGACTATTCATTTGAATTCGCTACACTCCTATCATTGTTCCATGTTTAACTAACCTTGTCTCTTTCTCTCCAATAGTTGTGCTTCTCCCCTGCTCTCTTACTCTCCCCCACTCTGTTCTCACCAACGGATATCATTGAACTCAGAGCTTTGTGTTTGTGGTGGGCAGCTGAAGATCCAACCATCCTGCCTGTGCTCTGTTGTTTCTTATGTGGGATCTGTTGGGTTTAGTCATGTAAGGTCTTAAACCATACCTTGTAATGTGCCTTGAGATAACCTACTTGTGATTTTGCGCTATATAAATAAAAGTGAATTGAAATGCAGAAGGGAGATACCATAGCAGTGACAGAATTTAAGTAAGTAGTAACTTAAAAAAAACAAATTTAATCAAACAAAAAATTTGCCTGTGTTTTTATTTTTTCAAGTGCACTGGGCTGAAAATTCTTATTTCATTGACTTAATGTTTTTCTGTCTTCACTACATGAATACTGTAATTTAACAGTGCTTAACTAAATCTAGATCTAACTCTACACATATACTATTGTTAAAATCAAATATTTATTTTTTTAATTGATTTAAGCTCATAATTCCTACATGTAATAAAACCAAACTAAAGTAATTATTTCACTTTTTTAATTAAACTTCCAACATCAACAGTACTCTATATTTACATGACAATTGTACAATTTCTTTTACAACACAATAGTAACAACAATAATAGTTTTACTACACAATAATAACACTGTTTATATTACTCATAATTATAACGTTTACACGTTTTACTTAAATCATGATATGTACACCAAAAAAAAACACTGAGACTCAGCTGCCATGGTCATCCTAGAGTCACAGATCTTTTGTGCTAATCACTACAAACAGTAAGTTGATTATTATAGTGAAATCAGTGTGCTGTGTTTGGCCAGGCAAGCTACAATGTCATCATGATTTGTACAAACATTAGTAAAGTTAAGAAAAAGAAATGCTGGTGACATCAGCACCTCAAGCAATAACTTACAGAAACGTAAAAAGTTCAGACATGACTTCAAGAGAGAATCAAACATGGTGGATAATGCTCAGTCTGCTGTGTCCAACACTGCAATATGTTCTGCCTACACCCTGTTTATGCTGCATCAGATATAACTTCTGTTGCCATAATTCTGTGAACTTCTTCACTCTTTATAGCCCAACAGGAGGTAATGGGGGAGTGATGGATGGAGGATGGAGGAGGTGAGGGTCCTGGGCATGTTCTCCCGTGCTCACATGGGTTCTCTCCGGGTTCTCTGGCCTCCTCCCACAGCCTGGAAACATGCATTAGGTTGATTGGCCTCTCTCGCCCTGGCGACCTGTCCAGGGTGTACCCCGCCTCTCACCAGCTGGGATAGTCCCCCCGCAACCCCACGTACGGGATTAAGCGGAATATAAGATGGATGGATAGATGACACTAAAGGATTGCTTTCCCTTTCACAAACATTACAAAATGTGATTCAAAGCAAGCAAATTGATTATGGTTACTTTTGTCTAATGAAGACAGTGAACGGCAAAAACTATACACAGGGCAATACACAGGAGTTATAGAATTTGGCCAAGTTCATCTTCAGCTCATCTGGAGATCATACAGCTTCAGGATTTGTTGAAATGCCTATAGCAGGCCATCAATCGAGGTGTGTCCCAGTCAAGCTTAGCATAAAAACTACTTCGTGGGTTGACATTTGTAATGCCGTGAAACTCAGTACAAACCTACCAAACCAGAAACATACATTATGGGTAGAAATACAGTTGGAGGCTCTGTTATAGGTGTGCACACCAGCATCACACAATCAGTGAGAGAAAAATATATTGAGGCTGCTCAACCTGTGACTCAGTCATTTATTCAAAAAAGTCCTTCAGCTCTGGGCTTTCCTTAATTATTTCCAACCGACGAAGAGCGAAGGTACTGTAGTCTGCATAAACTTGTCAATCAACAATAGGTTTGGTTCACTCTTCTTCACTTCATGGATCAGAAGACTAACCTGGTTTTCGCCTGTAGGAAAGTTTGGAAGGTGTTACAATGCAGGCAAACTAAACGGGGTTAGAGGCGCTCACTAAGCACGGGAGGAACAGGCTGCTATGGCCTACTCACGAGACTAGAGTGGAGGACCCAAATGCAATGACCCAGGGACAGAAACATTAATTTAAATAGTTTTATTAACAACTAAAATAACAAAGATGAATAATAAAATCAGATAAGTATACGAGAATTAATAGACGCAAACAACTGAACTGAAAATCACTGCAGAGCCAGGGAAACTGGTAAATAACTCAAAACTAAGAACATGTAACAAACAACACAACCCACAGACTTGACTTAAGACAGGGCAGGAACAGAAGGTAGGATCAACAACAAACCAACAAAGACTGAACTCAAACTAGGAACTTAAATACTAAATGCACAGGTGGAAATAATGACACTAATTACAAGACAGGAAACAACTTGAAGGTGACATCAAACACAAAAGATTAAAACTCAACGCGCCCCCGTGAGGCCAAAAGGACCAACTGTAACAGAAGTTAGTTGATCTCAGCCCGCCTGGCTTTTTTGATGTTGTAGTGGGGGTGATCAGGGTCGTGGATGCTTTTTCTGCCTGCAGTGACAGACACCTCTGCACATCCAGATCTGGCCAGCTTGGCACAATAATAATAATTCTTTAGGCTCATCTTCCATTCATATCATTCACTCACACTTTTAGGTTCTTTGAGGCATGGATGAGTTTTAAAAGTTTTAAAGAGCTTCTGCTGCCACACTGTTATGGGAAAAAATGTTTCTTCCTTATTCTATGCAGTTATTTTATGATTTATGACTTACGTTCTGCAATTAATATCTTGTGTTTTGTCTCACATACTGTACACTGTCATGATTCATGTTACGTGTCACATCCTGTTTTATTTTGTTAACTTCCTGTCACGCTCCGGTTCTCATCATCCACACCTGTTGCTAATTAGTAATCAGCACCTGTACTTAACCTCCACCTCTCACCCACACCAGTCGCCAGATTGTTAGTTCATGTACTCTTTCCAGCATTCTATAGTAGCCATTCGTGTTTTGACCGTGACCGCCTCGACCTTTGATTCTTGCCTGAACCCTGTTGATCCCGCAACCTGTGAAAGACCTGTGCCTGATAATCTGACCGTGAGTTTTTGCCTGATCCTTGTCTGTACTGTCGCCAAGTCTGCTCGTGTACCGAACCCTGCCTGGACCTTGATTCTGAGATTGCCTGCTCCTTTGTATATTGCCTACTGGAACGTACTGTGTTTGACCTGGACTGCCTGACTCTGATTCACCGAATAAACCTGCACTTAATCACATCTGTGTTTCTGCGCCGTGCATGTGGGTCCGACACCTGCCCAAGCCTGACAGAACAATCTGGCCAGAAATGGACTCCGCCGGTGCAGAGAACCTCCGTGCTCAGCTCATGGCTCAGGAGCAGCGCGCAGCAGAGCAGGAGGAGAAAACCAACGCCGCTCTCCAGAGATTGGCCGAGTGTGTTTTGCGACAGGAGACGGCGATGGCAGGATTAACTGAGGCAATGAATCGCCTGACCCAGAGCTCGACGGGAGAGACGAGACCGACCCCGAGCGCCACTGCCGCGGCAGCGCCCCTGGCAGCAGCGGCTCCCATGGCCGTCGCTCCAGACGCCAGGCTAGGCGCCCCGCTACGGTTCTCTGGTGAGTCAGGAGACTGTCGAGCATTTCTCACACAGTGTGAGATTCATTTTGAACTGCATTCACCCGCGTTTCCCTCGGAGCGCGCTCGGGTGGCATATGCTATTTCGCACCTGACGGGGGACGCGGAAGCATGGGCGACAGCGGAGTGGCAAAACGGCTCTTCCTGCGTGTGCACCTTCGCCGCCTTCGCCACCGCATTGAAACAGATCTTCCAGGAAGTCACCCCGGGACGCGAAGCGGCTCAGCGGCTGGTTAATATTCGACAGGGCGGCAGACCGACGGCGAAGTACGCAATCGAGTTCCGCACGCTAGCCGCAGAAGCCGGCTGGGACGCCACCGCACTGGGTGATGTATTTATCCGCGGACTCTCTCGGCGAGTCAAGGACTGCTTGGCAGCGAGGGATTTGCCCAGCAGTTTGGACGCTCTGATCGCCCTGGCGATACAAATTGACCGCAGGCTGGGGAGCAACGAACGGGAGCACCACCGAGAGGAAAGCCTGCGGGAGAACCGTCGACTTCGCACCACGAGCCCCAGGAGGGGGCAGCGTGAGCCTGGCGGTCAGTCCGTTCCTCGGAACCCGGAAGTGGGACCGCAGCCAGAGGAACCGATGCAGATCGGCCGCGCACGGCTGTCAGAGGAGGAGAAGCGACGCCGACGCTCCCATGGACTGTGTTTGTATTGCGGTCAGGCCGGGCATCTTGCCCTGCGCTGTCCACTAAAAGACATGGCTCATCGCTAGCACGGAGGGTAGCGGTGAGCCGAACAATTTTAGGTAGCGCCTCCGCTCGCTCATTGCCTACGGTAACACTAGTCTCCAGTACCCGATCCGTCCAGCAGGCGGTCCTCATTGACTCCGGAGCTGATGCCAGTCTGATGGACGCCGGACTGGTGGAGCGACTGGGCATCGCGGCCATTCCCTTGGCGTCTCCCGTGGAAACGGCCGCGCTGGACGGACGACGGCTCTGGAGAGTCACGCATCGAACTGAACCGGTAATAATGACTTTTTCTGACACGCACACCGAGAAAATCACGTTTTTGGTCGTGGAGTCGTGCTACCACCCGGTGGTACTGGGCCACACGTGGTTGAGGCTACACAACCCCACACTGGATTGGCGCAAGGGGGAGGTGAGCCGATGGGATTCAGACTGTATGAACACTTGCTTTCAGCCCGCAGTCTCCCAACAGGCACCTGCAGGGGCGACGGCGACAATCGGTGAGGAGATCGAGCAGGCCGATCTGACGGGAGTCCCCGATTGCTACCACGACCTTCGCGCTGTGTTTAGCAAGGTCCGTGCGACCTCCCTTCCGCCCCACCGAAAGCATGACTGCGCGATCAACCTGCGCCCAGGGACCACGCCTCCCAAGGGGAGGTTGTATCAGCTTTCTCCCAAGGAAACCCGGGCCATGAAGGAATATCTGGACTCCGCGCTGGCCTCGGGTATCATTCGTCCCTCATCCTCTCCTGCAGGCGCAGGTTTCTTCTTTGTGGGGAAGAAGGACGGTTCCCTGCGGCCCTGCATTGATTACCGGGGCCTCAATGACATCACTGTAAGAGACTCCTACCCTCTTCCCTTATTATCCTCCGCGTTCGAGTTGCTAGCAGGAGCTACTCACTTTACCAAGTTGGACCTCCGTAACGCCTACCACCTGGTTCGGATCCGAGAGGGGGACGAATGGAAGACGGCCTTCAATACCCCGAATGGACACTATGAGTACCTCGTCATGCCCTTTGGTCTGACCAACGCGCCAGCGGTCTTCCAGGCGTTTGTAAATGAGGTACTCGGCCCCATGATAAATGACTTTGTCTTTGTATACCTTGATGATATCCTGGTCTTTTCCCGCTCCGAGGAGGAGCACATTGCTCATGTCCGCCAGGTCCTCAGGAAATTACTGGAACACCGATTATATGTTAAGGCAGAAAAGTGTGAGTTCCATGCAGACCAGGTCTCGTTTTTAGGATTTATCGTCAGCAGGGACAAGATCGAAATGGACCCAGCCAAGACCCAGGCAGTTCAGGAGTGGCCGGTTCCACAGAGCAGGAAGGAGGTGCAGCGCTTCCTAGGATTTGCCAACTTTTACAGAAAGTTCATCAGGAGGTTCAGCAGCATTGCCGCTCCATTGCACGCACTAACCTCATGTAAGACTGCTTTTCAGTGGACAGGCGAGGCAGAGGAGGCGTTTCAACGTTTGAAACGCAGTTTCGTCACGGCACCCGTGCTGCGGATGCCCGACCCACAGCGGCAGTTCGTGGTGGAGGTCGACGCGTCCAACTCCGGAGTCGGGGCCGTGCTGTCCCAGAGGGATCCCACGGACGGTAGGATCCACCCATGTGCCTTCATGTCCCGCAAGCTATCTCCCGCGGAGCGGAATTACGACATCGGGGACCGAGAACTGCTCGCGGTAAAGGTATCCCTAGAGGAGTGGAGACACTGGCTGGAGGGGGCAGACCAGCCTTTCCTAGTATATACAGATCATAAGAACCTTGAGTACCTGAGAACGGCGAAGCGGCTGAACTCACGCCAGGCCCGATGGGCACTGTTCTTCAGTCGCTTCAATTTTCACTTGTCGTACCGTCCTGGATCCAAGAATGTGAAACCTGACGTTCTGTCTCGTCTGCATGACGCGCAGCAGGAACCAGCAGAACCTGAGTCCATCCTACCGCCGGGATGTCTGGTGGGGGCAGTCACCTGGTCGGTGGAGCGTCGGGTACGGGAGGCCAACCGCGACCGTCCGGTCCCACGCGGCGCCCCGCCCAACCGGCTGTTCGTGCCACCCGACCTCAGGGGAGAGGTCATCCAGTGGGCTCACGCCTCACTAGTAAGTGGACACCCCGGGGTGGCTGGCACTCTGTTTAGGCTGGGGGAGAGGTTCTGGTGGCCGACGGTGAAGAAGGACGTCCAGGAATACGTCGCCGCATGCCCCACGTGTGCCATGGGCAAGGCGTCGCATCAGCGACCGGCCGGTCTGCTGCATCCTCTGCCGGTGCCGCACCGCCCCTGGTCACACCTAGCCCTGGATTTCGTCACCGGCCTACCACCCTCCCAGGGGAAGACAGTCGTCATGACGGTGGTAGACCGCTTCTCCAGGTTAGCCCACTTTATATCCCTACCCAAGTTGCCGTCAGCCAAGGCTACGGCCCAAGCCATGCTCGAGCATGTTTTTAAACTCCACGGCTTCCCCTCAGACATTGTGTCGGACCGAGGGCCCCAGTTCGTCTCGCGATTTTGGCGAGAGTTCTGTTCTCTCCTAGGGGCTGAAGTTAGCTTATCGTCAGGGTACCACCCCGAGTCCAATGGACAGGCCGAACGGGCCAATCAGCAGTTGGAGGTAGGATTGCGGCTCCTCGCCTCCAGAAACCCGGGGTCATGGGCCAGCAAACTCGTGTGGGTGGAGTTCGCCCACAACACGCTGCCCTGCGCCTCCACCGGACTGACCCCGTTTCAGTGCGCCTATGGGTTCCAGCCGCCATTATTTCCGGCTTCGGAGGAAGAGGTCCGCGTCCCGTCGGCGCACGCCCTGGTCCAGCGTTGCCGTCGCACATGGTTGCAGGCACGGCGCACCATGTTGCGGGCACGGGACCAGTACAAGCGGGCGGCCGACCGTAAGCGGATACCGGGCCCAGAATACAAGGTGGGCGATCAGGTCTGGTTGTCCACCAGAGACCTCAGGTTGCAGGCCCAGACCCGTAAGTTGACTCCGAAATTCATTGGTCCATATACGATATCGCAAATTATTAATCCTGTTTCTGTGAGGCTCTCATTGCCCAGGACAATGAAGATCCACCCCACATTCCACATCAGCCGCCTCAAGCCCTATCGATCGTGCCCCATGGTTCCTCCACATCAACCGCCTCCTCCTCCTCGGATCGTGGACGGAGGGCCTGTCTACACGGTTCGGGACCTCCGCGACTGCAGACGTCGGGGGCGGGGCTTCCAGTATCTGGTCGACTGGGAGGGCTACGGGCCGGACGAACGCTCTTGGGTGCCGGCCCGGGACATACTGGACAAGTCCCTTATCAGAGACTTTCATGCAACACATCCTGAGGCCCCGTCCCCGGACGGGATGGGGCAACACAGCCACGGCTCTGCGGACGAGGAGGATTCCGGCGCTGGACCCTCCTCCTGATGTCCTCCCTCCTCCCACCCTGCTTCATCGCCCGGGCGAGGGGGGGTGATTCGAGCCCTCCTCCTGTTTCCTCCCTCCACCCGCCCTGGGCGGAGGGGGGAGGGGCTCGTTGGCGCCGTGGAAGACGCCATAGGGGGGGGGGGTACTGTCATGATTCATGTTACGTGTCACATCCTGTTTTATTTTGTTAACTTCCTGTCACGCTCCGGTTCTCATCATCCACACCTGTTGCTAATTAGTAATCAGCACCTGTACTTAACCTCCACCTCTCACCCACACCAGTCGCCAGATTGTTAGTTCATGTACTCTTTCCAGCATTCTATAGTAGCCATTCGTGTTTTGACCGTGACCGCCTCGACCTTTGATTCTTGCCTGAACCCTGTTGATCCCGCAACCTGTGAAAGACCTGTGCCTGATAATCTGACCGTGAGTTTTTGCCTGATCCTTGTCTGTACTGTCGCCAAGTCTGCTCGTGTACCGAACCCTGCCTGGACCTTGATTCTGAGATTGCCTGCTCCTTTGTATATTGCCTACTGGAACGTACTGTGTTTGACCTGGACTGCCTGACTCTGATTCACCGAATAAACCTGCACTTAATCACATCTGTGTTTCTGCGCCGTGCATGTGGGTCCGACACCTACCCAAGCCTGACATACACATGTATTTACATCTTACATGTATTTGACATTTCACCTAGATTGTTCAATGCTTGTCTCTGCCTGATAGACTCTGGACTCTGGCTCCCAAACCCAAGGCTGGGAGTTGTGTCTCTCTGTCTGTTGAGACTTAGTGTTCCTTCCTCCCTGATAGTTAGACGCCAGTGATGCAGGTGTGAGAATGTAAACATCTTCACACACACACAGTGACAGGGAAGAGATGGTGCATGTAATTTGATTGGCCTACACAGACATTCCACCCTAGTCAGACAGAGGGGTTAAAAGGCAAAAGCAACTTGAGGATCGTGAGCTCTTTGCATCACACCTTCGAGGTGTGTGCACTGATCTCTCCAGCTGTTTTTTTTTGTTGATGTGCACGATCAACATCCATGCTTTTGATTTGCTTTTCCCATTATTTTTATTTTCCTTTTTTTTCATAATAAATCTCACAAAAGACAACACTCTCATCTGCCTCTTTATGGGAAATCTTCACCACAGTTTTGGCATCACGAACAGGGTCGCTCAGCCTCCAAACCTCTACAGACATTCAGAGTTGGGAGGACTGCTCACCCGTCTGGAGTTTGTTGTATCTGACGAGATACAACAAACTCAAATTCAAACTCAAATCTTAACTTGGCTCGGCCCGGTAAGAGAGATTTCTTTATGTGGTGATTGATTTGATTTGGAAAAAAAAGACAAAAACAAAAGATTGGAACTTTTATTTTTAAATTGGCTGAATTATTTCAATTGGTTGAAAAAAAAGAAATCTTCTATTTGGTTCAAACAATAAATTTGATTAGGAAAACTGATTAGATCAAAAATAATAATAATCACAATAATACATGTTCTTAGGTCAAAGTCTGCTCTGGGTGGTGAGACGACGGTTGCTAAGGGTTGGCTCGTGGAACCGAGCTTTCGTCTGTACTGAGGGTACAGACCAGTGTGCAGATCTGAGTGCAGTCCACACCAAGAGTGGACAAGAAAAAAGACAGCTTCTGAAAGATGGAGTGCATTCTCAGAGGGAAGTTTTTTCGAGATACAAGGGACCTGGGCTTAGAGAAGCCCTTTGTTGATGTGCACAATCAACATCCATGTTTTTGATTTGCTTTCCCTATTATTTTTATTTTCTTTTATTTGTATAATAAATCTCGCAAAAGACAACTCTCTCATCTGCCTCTTTATGGGAAATTTCCACCACACATACCAACTTCCTTGTCATTTGGATAATGTTTGAAGCTGTGCATCATTATAGCAATGTTCTCCAAAATGTTGTGCTTTTGAGAACTGCCATACGTTACTGTCTTTCCACATGCCTCAAAACCACAGGTTCCTTCATGCAGCACATGTTCCACCTCGTACAAAAAAGTAGGCCTGAGAAAATATCAGGCCAAGTTTTCTGACAGACAGACAGATGAGAGAGGATGTCTGTATCAGAACTTACACAACTTAAACAGCTTTCTTCAGATTTTGATCGGACTACCCTCAATGTGCCCTTCTCTGGTAACTCCTTAATGTGAATTAGACACAGTGTTGCCAGACATATGATAATCATCTTATTTATAGAATATCTTTGGGGTCTGTACGATCTACAATATCGTAGAGCCAATATGTGATAGTTTTCACACTGCTGTTTGTCATGTTTTGATTTTGTTTTGATTGACGTGCACATTACCAGAAACTGTTTTCACTTGTAGCTGATTGGCTCATCCCTTCTGTCAATCACATCAGAAATGCTGCTAATTGTTTGATGACCTGCTCGTGTTTGTATGCACAATTGCACTGTTTGTCCAGCATTGCGACAAGAGCAAATATAAGCGAATGCAGTGAATAAACAAAGCAGCTTTATCGGCATGTCTGTGACTTGGATGCTACATTTCAGGTACGGATTCAACCTGTTGATTGAGGGTGAATCCTTCTGCTGCTGTGGTGTTTAAGGGGTGTCAGACGTTACAGTGTTAAAAACAGGTAAACGAAAACACGGACAAGACATCAAGTCTCTAGCTCAGAAAATTAATAAAATAATTGTTTAATAGAAATAACGAAACCTCTGTCTGATTTCTGTAGGTTATGTGCACATAGATTAGGGATAGAATAGTGATTTTCAATGTTGTTTTATTTTATATGATAGTTTGGGTTAAAATGCAATAATTTTAAAGCAACAGTACCATATTCCTTTATTTCCCATGGCAACACTGATTAGACAACTGAGTTGTTCGTCAAAGCCACCATCCTCATACTGAAGAGTAAACTCAAAGTCCAGTCTTGGTTCAACTTTCTCTGGCAGTGTGTCAGTTTAGTCGTCCACTGATTCTGTCCGCTTTACTGCAATATCTGTGTCAATATACACAGGCAGCAGGAATTGCTGGGTTGCTGTCATTGCCTGAAAAACACATTAATAAAAAACAAATGGAGAAAATAATAAAACACACACATTTTTATATCTACAAAACAAACAGCTCAACATGGCAATCCCTATAAGTAAGCATGGCATTTTGGTATTTTAACCAGTTTTGCTCTCACTAGAAAATTGTTCACGATGCAGCACAATGTGTACCTGCTCTGACCTAATGTCAGTGTTGTAGTATAAAACAAAAGTCTTCCTTCAATACTGTATGCAGAAAGGAGTAAGCTGTCATTGAGCTCCAATATGCTTGGCGACTGCTTTAAAGCGAATTACTATGATTATTACAATTATTTGCGTAAAATCTAAGACGTAGCATAACAACGACCACTGGAAACTATGTATTAAATATTTATTGGAGTTTAGTGGCTGTACAGTCACAGATGGACTGAGCTGCCATGCACGCTTACCTGTAAGTATTAATTAAATTGCAAACCATAACCATGGAAATATGTGGAGGCATTCCACAGTTTTAAATTTAATTTAAGCTGCCAATACAACAGTCCCTAAGCTGAACCACTGGGCCATCTAAAGACACAGGAAATTGTGACAACTTGTCATTGAAAGTAATTTCTATGAATGCAATGCATTTATTTAATAAATCGCCACATTTGACCGCTAGACAGATACTTTATGATGAAATATGTTTGTTAGGTAGAAATCAGCCATTGGGCCTCAGTAATGCTGGGCAATTGGAGGCATGTAAACAACTTTGAGCTGAGAAGTGGTTGAATCTTGATTTAACCTGACCCTGAACCGTACTCCAGTGTAACCGGTTTCTTTAAATTAGTCTACCTTTGATGATTTCAGTTTGTACCATTTAGACAATGAGACCTTGTTACTGACATAGTGACATTGCCCATTATGGGGAAACATAAAAAAACGCTTTACCATCTCTCCATTCATCCACCTACATGATGTGCCTTAACATTCTCTAGCTCTGTAGCCAACAGAACCCTCACACTGTATAATCAAAGCGCTAGGCTGCAGAGATTACATCTGTCCCTAGAGCATGGCAAGGAAAATGTCCATTTTCCTCGATTCTATTATCACATTTGACCTTTCTCATTCTCCCTGGCCTGACAAAAAAGAGCGTACTGGTTTCCTGAAGAAGAGGGCACATTTATTAAATATAATCTACTAAGTTATTAAAACAAGCCGGTTTACTGGAGAGACCTGCCACAATTCAATTACCTGTGTAGCTGGAGGGAAAAGCTGCCAGAAAGGGTGATGAGACTTCAACTTTTATAGAGCCGGAGGAGCAGTGTAGTTAGTGTGGCTTCAATTAATACAATAAGACTGCAGTGGTAATAACCTAGCTTGTGATTGGCTGACAGAAGAATGGGAGATGTCTAGTTCCACTGTTGAGGGCAGTGTGAAACCCAAGCTGAGCACTTCTTGGCAGTCACTACCTACTTAGTTCCTGGACTGCAGCTTTTCCATTGGAGCAGGTCCCAGATATGGAACTATCATTACAGTGAACTGATAACAGACAATTTAACAAATTTTTAGGAATCTCTTTTAGGAATTAATTTTTCCTCAAATCACATTTGCGTATGACATTATCATTATCTATGATAATAACATTTGAAGAAAAAGAAGTAATTGAAATCTGTTTTCTGTGTTTGTGTGACGTTATTACTAAACGTCTTTTACGTCAGAAATTCCCAAAATGCATTTACGGAAGAAAAGTTTTCAAGACAATAAGGTACAGGAACTAGGTCAGGACTTTTGTTCGAAATACATTTTGTACTTACTTTCTTTTAACTTACAGTAGAGGCAGCCTGACTGTTTTATTATGTAGTGGCCTGCAGCAGGTGTTAGCCTCCATGGGTTGATTGTGCAGAATGGATATGGCTGCCCCGGCTCAGCCTTGAATTAAAGCTCCTGTATATGGTACGGTAATGGAAATTTTACGTATGTGAAAGTACTTTCGATTGTGATAGAACTATATAATTTATATAATCCAAGCGTTATTTGTTTGATGTGCTATGAAACATTGCATTCAGCATAAAATGATCAAATCTATGAACACTCTGCTCTTTGTATGTTACACTTTTCACTGAGTTATTACATTTTGACTCCTTAGCAACAATGGAGATATTAAGGGAGGCACGGAGAGAGAGATTTCAGAACTACACTCTTGCAGGGCAACTGCACTTTTTCCTGTGTACTTCTCTTCTTGCAAGAATAAACCAACAGAAAGACAACTTTGACTGACTCTTAATAATTCATCAGTTTCCAACATTTTTTGCCTCTACAATCTGGTCTCAGAAGTGGGATCCGCTGGTGGACGTCAGAGGGGTTTGCTGATGGTGGATAGACGTCGCCCTTAGCGCAGCTCAGCCTCATCCTCCTCTACAAAAACAGAGTGAGATGTTTTTCCTCCTCATATGTCCGTGGGAAAGTGTTAATCAGTAAACACTAATTAGGCACTGATATAAGTGTTAGTTGGTGAACACTATAATTGGGCATTGAACTCTCATGGAGATGTCTGTGAATGTACAATCACACGTGGTGCTGTTCCATGGGGAACAGTAAAGGTAAACCCGGCTTGGAGCCGGAGGGTCCCAATGTTGATATTATGATGGGAAAGTATGGAGACGACAGCATTAGTTGTCTTTCTGTGTGGACAAAACAATGGGTTTCCAGAAGGTGGTTCATTAAAAATAAAGCAAATTGATCATTTGGGTGATAAACTAACAAAATGCGAACAACCCATGAGAAAGGGAAAGACGGTGAAAACAAAGGATTTAGAGGATGTGGAAAAACAGGAAATGCTGGCAACAATGGAAAAATGAAGCTAAAAGTAGAGAAAGAAAACTTTTACAAAAAAGAGATGACTAAAGTTGGAGGTAGAACAGACAACAACTCTGGATCTGTGAAAATGCCACCATACTGTCACGGTGGTTCTACTCTTTATCCGCAGGTCACTGCACTAAGGCTGGACCCAGGCCTGGATTCTTGCCTGTTTGCCCCTCAACCACAGTTACAACCCCAACCGCATCCCCAACCACAGTTACAACCACAAACGCATCCACAACCACAGTTACAACCACAACTGCAACCACAACCACAGTTACAACCGCAACAACAACTGCAACTGCCACAACGACTGCAACCACAGCCACACCCAGAGCAGCCTCAAGATTTCTCTGCCCCGTACCCCGTTCCTGATTCAACCAAACAAGGAAGGTGTCACGACGCTCTAGGTAGCGGACACAAACGCACAGCGGAGACAAAGCTCAGTGAATAACAAGGGTTTATTTGTACTCGTGGTCAGGCAGGCAAGGGTCGGTACACAAAGGCGGTGGTTACAGTACAGACAGGGATTAGGCAGTCGGTGGTCAGAAGGCAGGCTTAGGTCAGACTTATGGCAAGGCGGTATCACAGGTGAGGCGGATGGCAAGGTCAGGAAAAACAGGGTCGGTCACAAAACAAGACAGGAATTAATGCTGGACTGCTGGCAATAACACAAAGACAATCTGGCAAGGTGCTGGGGTGAGGGGTGGTGCTTAAGTACTGAGTGATGATGACTAAATGACATACAGGTGGAGATAACTAGGACAGGAAGTAAGGCTGGCTGAAACTAACAATGACTGAGACAGGAAGTGGTGACAAAATAAAACCGGAAATGACTGAGTGCAGTGGCTAAATGACATGAGCTGTGACAGAACCCCCCCGTCTAGGGCGGATTCCAAGACGACCAAAACAAAACACAACCAAGCAAGGGTGGTGACAGGCTAGAACAGAAAATGAGAGGATTAAAACACCCAGAATGACTTGCAGGAACGGAATAGAGTCCATGAATAATGAGTCCATGACGGGGGAAATACAAAGTCCAGAAACCTCCTCAAGGAGGGTGGATGCGAGGAGAGTCTCGGCCGCGCAGCCGCCAAGCCGAGACGGCACATCTTGTGCCCGAGGGCAAGGCTGGAGTACTAGGAGGCCGGCGTCGGAACAAGACGCCTCCAGTGGCCAAACACATGCGCCGGTGCTCTCCAGACCGGGGGTGCTCTAGGGGGCTGAGAAGACGCGGCGGTCGGCAATGGCAGAGGCCGCGCCATCGTCGGGGCAGGAAACAGCGACCTCCAGGCAGGTGGTTGCCTCCGGAACCGGCCAGCCGAGGTGGCCGACGACGCAGGAGGCAGCGCCATCCCCGCCACAGGATGCGCCAAGGACCTGACCCTCCGTCAGGCAGGTGAGGCGAGAGACGGCGGGAAGCCGGGAACAGCGACGGGGACAGACGTGGAAACGAGGCCTGACGTGGAGACGAAGCCTGAACCAGAGACAGGGACAGACGTGGAGACGAGGACGGAACCAGGGACAGACGTGGAGACGAGGCCGGAACCAGAGACAGGGACAGACGTGGAGACGAGGCCGGAACCAGAGACGAGGACAGACGTGGAGACGAGGTCAGAACAAGAGACGAGGACAGACGTGGAAACATGGCCGGAGCCGGGCCACCAGGAACTGACGCAGGCGCGGCCGGAGCCGGGCCACCAGGAACTGACGCAGGCGCGGCCAGAGCCGGGCCACCAGGAACCGACGCAGGCGCGGCCGGAGCCGGGCCACCAGGAGCTGAGACGAGCGTGGACGGGACCGGACCACCAGGAGCTGAGACGAGCGTGTCCGGGACCGGACCACCAGGAGCTGAGACGAGCGTGGCCGGGACCGGACCACCAGGAGCTGAGACGAGCGTGGCCGGGGCCGGACCACCAGGAGCTGAGGTAGATGCGATCTGTGCCAGATCACCCGGAATCGCTGCAAACGCGGCCGGCACTGGACCACCAGGAGCTGCACCTACACATATTGACCCAAAAAACACAGGGACCAGAAGCGGGCCGACCACCTCCTCCGGGAGGGTGGCAGGAGACCGCGCTGGACTGACCTCCTCCGGGAGGGCGGCAGGAGACAGAGCTGGACCGACCTCCTCCGGGAGGCCGGCAGGAGACAGAGCTGGACCGACCTCCTCCTGGAGGCCGGCAGGGGCTGCAGCAGGCGCTGCAGGGAGGTCGACAGGAACGGGAACGGCCTCAGCAGGGAGGTCGACAGGAACGACCTCAGCAGGGAGGTCGACAGGAACGACCTCAGCAGGGAGGTCGACAGGAACGACCTCAGCAGGGAGGTCGACAGGAACGACCTCAGCAGGGAGGTCGACAGGAACGACCTCAGCAGGGAGGTCGACAGGAACGACCTCAGCAGGGAGGTCGACAGGAACTAAGGCCTGGTGTGTCCACTAGCTGGCGTAAAGCGGGAGCTTGAGCTTGACGTGGTTGAGCTGAGGCTTGAGCTGGAGCTGGAGCTGGAGCTTGAGCTTGGCGTGGCTGAGCTGAGGCATGAGCTGGAGCTTGAGCTTGAGCTTGAGCTTGAGCTTGAGCTTGAGCTTGAGCTTGAGCTTGGCGTGGCTGAGCTGAGGCTAAGGCAAGAGCTGCTGCAGCCTGAGACGCAGGAGACGCTGCAGCCAGAGACGCAGGGGCCAGTGATGCAGCCAGAGACGCTGGGGCCAGTGATGCAGCCAGAGACGCTGGGGCCAGTGATGCAGCCAGAGACGCTGGGGCCAGTGGTGCAGACAGAGACGCTGGGGCCAGTGGTGCAGACAGAGACGCTGGGGCCAGTGATGCAGGCTTAGACGCTGGAGCCAGTGATGCAGGCTTAGACGCTGGGGCCAGTGATGCAGGCTTAGACGCTGGGGCCAGTGGTGCAGACAGAGACGCTGGGGCCAAAGGTGCAGACAGAGACGCTGGGGCCAGTGGTGCAGACAGAGACGCTGGGGCCAGTGATGCAGGCTTAGACGCTGGGGCCAGTGATGCAGGCTTAGACGCTGGGGCCAGTGGTGCAGACAGAGACGCTGGGGCCAGTGGTGCAGACAGAGACGCTGGGGCCAGTGGTGCAGACAGAGACGCTGGGGCCAGTGATGCAGGCTTTGACGCTGGGGCCAGTGATGCAGGCTTAGACGCTGGGGCCAGTGGTGCAGACAGAGACGCTGGGGCCAGTGGTGCAGACAGAGATGAAGGAACGGATGCAGGCTGAGACGCAGGAACGAGTGCGGGCTCTGACGGTGATTCAGTGAAACCCAGGGCCTCGCACAGCGCAGGCTTTCGAGCGATGAGCGCGGCGGCTTCACGGAAGCAGTGCTCCTTGGTGAATGGGTCGGTCGCTGCCTCAGCGGAGTTCAGATAATGGGCAAACAGGACTGGAGGGGCGCATTGAGCACGGATCCGCTGGAAGATGCTGTCCGGGATGCCTGCGATGGAGGTGGGCATGTCGTCTGATGGAGCGAGGGTGCCCTCTGCTGGAGGAGAGGGCCGCTTGATTTCAGTGGCCGAGTCCTCTGGAGCCTGGACAGGGGGAACCGGCTTTCGTCGACGCCGTCTGGGTCGCCGACAACCCGATGTGGATTCCATCTCCTCAACCGCCGTGACTGATGCAGAGGATGGGGCTAAGGCATGAACGGGGTCCAACTGGATAGCGTCTGGAACGAGAGCGTAACCCGACCGAGCAGCAACAGGCACCTCCGCCCGAACTGCCGGAGCGGCGACAGGAACGCGAACAGAATCTGACATGGTGGCAACAGGATCAGGACCAGACTGAGCGGCAACAGGAACGTGAGCTTGATCGGGCAAAGCAGCGACAAGAATTTTTTCCGGCGAAGCGGGAGCGGCCGATGAGACGTTCGCGGGCGCCACGCGCAGAGCTCTGCGCGCCAATTCCCTCCGCACTGCCTGGAGCCTCTCAAAGAGCGTCTGTACTCCCGGGTAGTCAAGCCACCAGAATTCCTCCTCCATGATAGCAATAGCCTGCTTTATGACGCGGAGCCGGACCAGACGATATTGTCAAAAATGCTGGAAAACATCTGCCAGATTGTGGTGGAAATTTTCCATAAAGAAGCAGATGAGAGAGTTGTCCTTTTGTGCGATTTATTGAAATAATAAAGAAAATAAAAATAATGGGGAAAGCAAATAAAAAGCATGGATGTTGATCGTGCACATCAACAAACCAAAAACCAGCTGGGGAGATCAGTGCACACACCACGAAGGTGTGATGCAAAGAGCCCCCGATCCTCAAGTTGCTTCTGCCTTTTAACCCCTTTCTCTGGCTCTGGTGGAATGTCTCTCTGCAGCAATTGAATTGTTTGTGCCACTTTATCTCACTGTGAGTGAGAATGTTTGCTTTCTCACTTCTGCATCGTCATGTCTTGTTATCCAAAGGAAGGAACACCGAGCTTCTAAGACAAGATGCATTCGCTTTAACAGCCTTGGGTCTGGTGGGGAGTCAGATAGGATGGAGCCAGAGTCCAGGTGTAAAAGACAAACATATATCATAAATTATTAGTCAGTCAAATGGAGCATCAGATGTTTAGACTTGATGTACGTCAGGGCACAGGAGATTAGTTGTTTGTGTAAGAATGTTCAGTATTGCACCAACCAGCACATGACGAGTGTGTTGGATAAGAAATAGCACTAAGGTAAAATTTTTCCATTACACAGATCCACACCTATCAGGTGTAGAACTTGTCAACGCCCTCAATTTCTGTAGAGAGTTTCGCCCACAGCAGAAATACGACAACCTCTGACCTCTAAAGACAAGCCAAGGGAAATGTATAAGCTTCATGAATACCTGCCAGAACCCTAAATCCACAGTGTTGCACTAGAATGGGATGCTGGTGCTAACAACCTATATTGTGCTGCAGTAGACAAACTGACAAACTGTGTGAAAGCATTTAGACTGCATTTCCTGTCAGAATGAACATTGGAAAAGTCACGAGCTGCAGACAAAAAGTGGGAGAATCAGTGGACAATTTCCTCCATCGTCTAAGGGAAATATTCAACAACCATTGGGGAATTGCTCAACCTGAGCAACTTAACTACAGTAAGTGTGTGTGTGTGTGTGTGTGTGTGTGTGTGTGTGTGTGTGTGTGTGTGTGTGTGTGTGTGTGTGTGTGTGTGTGTGGTTATTTACTGAACTGTAAAAATGTTTCATTAACGATTGGTAATTATTCAGTCAGAACCAGACATTTTTCAAAATTCTTGCAGTGTAGTGGTGCTATTATTTTGAAAGGATTTAGAGGAAATGTGTGGGTAATTACTAAACTATTAATCTATCTTTAAATAGTCATAATTACCCATCTAAAAGCAGAAATATTGCTATTAAAGCTAATTATTTGGCTTGGTGCTTTTATTTTGAAAGGATTAAAAGGTGTGTGCTTAATTACTACACAATCCAATAGTGTAGTTGACTAATCAGTAATAAGCATGGAACTGCTGTCTACACTGAGCATCAGGAGTTTGACCTGTCAGTCAAATCTGCAGCTGCGCTGTCGCCATGGAGACAAAAGGCAAGAAAATCAGGCACACTCTGCTCTGTGAAAGCAGAGTTTTACCCCTGATTAACAGGCTTGTTCCAGCTAAACCATAATAGTTATGACAAAAATAACTTGAATGAATGAATCCCAAAACTTCAATGAACAACTGGTGTGAATTTTATGTTTGAGGTCTGAACACTGTAGCCACATTCGCGATTTCAAAATGTGTCTCCTGTGTCGTTTTCCCACGTCTTTAAATGAAAATTAGAGTCTATGGGAGAAATTCAGTATCTCTCTGCGCTTTGAGGCCGATAGCGACTAAAGTTTAGATCTGATGGCTTAGCCAGACACATCATTAGAAAAACAAGACAAGACAAATATGAATACAATTTATTGAAACCTTTACGTTGATAGAGTAAAAATTGTGGCTGTAGTGATGAGTTAAAGACAGACGTTCTGTCTTTATTGTGCCCTCACACTCTAGCTGTAACATCACGCACTCTAGCTCACGTAATACACACTAATCGAAAAGCTGAAAATTTAATAAAACCACCCAATGTCTAAACGCTCAAAAGTTGAAAAGTATAGAAGGTACGAGGACGCTGACGTTTAAAGATGATATACGCTTTTGAAGTTGAAAATGATAAAAAGAGCCAAGTTGGCAAAAAGTTGAACAATGATTGCCATAGATGACTGTTACCAAGATTGAAATCTCAATCAATATCACAGTGAATTGTAGCAATCCACGTCTGAACTGAGGTAACCTAACCTACATGTGAACTTCAATTCAATTCAATTCAATTTTATTTATATAGCGCCAAATCACAACAAAGTTATTTCAAGGCACTTTACAAAGTAAGTTTTAAAACCTCACACAACTAAACCCAACAAATCCCACATATAGCAAGCATTTAATTTGACAGCAACAGTGGAGAGGAAAAACTCCCTCTCTAACGAGGAAGAAACCTCCAGCAGAACCAGACTGGATGTGGGCGGCCATCTGCCTCGACCGGTGAGAGGATAGAGAGATAGAAAAGCACAGCAACAGCAACAAGCAACAATAAGCAACAACAGAGCACAGGCAGGATGGTAGGACCAGGGACTGGATGCAGGCAGGATGGTTGGATCCGCAGCTGCCCATCACAGACACCAAACTTTGAGTCCAATGATACCTGTGGGTGAGGACAGAGAGGGAGAAAGAGTGGGGGTGGGGGGGGAGAGAGGAGAGAAGCACAACTACTGGACAGAAAGAGACAAGGTTAGTTAAACATGGGACAATGATGGGAGGTTATGGGACAGAGGAGGTAGAAGGAAACAGAGGAGCTCAGTGTATAAATTAACTCCCTCATTGAAGAGCCTCTACATCCTTTCCAGTCCCCAGAGATAAGGAACCCTAAATCTTTCTCCACCACAGGAGACTGGCTTCTATCACAACAGGCACCAATTGGCGACAACATCTCACATGTGCATATCAAAGAACCATGAGCCCATTTTGTTGATCTACCTGTAAATCTCACAGGATTCCACCTCTGCTTATCATGCCAAAAGCACAGGCTGTCACATTTATCACAGAGAAGCTGTCTCTCCCAGAACTGGGACCACCAGCCATAAAATGTGGAATGTGCTCATTAAGAGAACAAGAGACTTTATTTGGACACAAGTTCTGGTTCAGATGCACCAGAACTTTCAACTGCCATGAAACTGATGCCATTGTATTGTGTGAACAAAATGCTATTATTTGATATTAGATTGGTCTGTGTGTGATGTTCAAGGCCTGATCTACAGATTTGCCAGGAAATTTCTCAAGAACAACCAAGGGACTTCAACTTATCACCATGCTTTCCTTTGGGTGAATGTACAAAGTCGAAATCCAGATACACACCCTTTTTACTTATTTTAATCCGTGAAACATGCATATAGGCTGTGTCCACCAGCTAAATGATGTATCCTCATTATTGTATTGCATTTTAAGTGTTCCAATAGTTTTTTAGTATTGTCTAAAAAAAATAGTTAATTAGTATTGTCTAGATTAAGCCATTTATAATTTGATTTTGCTTGCAATTATTATCTGTGTATGTTTTAGTGTTACTTAGTGTTACATAGGGACAAGACCATTCATCATGAATAACATTTCATTTGTTACAGCATTTTAAGGGACCACGTACTGTATAAGACCTTAATAATCTATGCATTTAATGTTGCTGTTTTACCATTCTGACATCTCTGCTTGTTTGAGTGCCAAAGTGATTGTTACATGTGTACTGTGCTATGGTGTGATAGAACTTTGAGCTTGATGAAAAGAGAAAGATTAGTTATCCCAGATTTAGGAGCAATCCAAATCAAATAGTTTGATTCCTAATCTGAAGAGGTGGAACTCTTCACCACTAGTTGAACTCATTTCTCCGCCCTGCAGTGACCACTGCCCCAGGGGTATTTAAACCAGTGACACCCTAGTGGTGTCAGGTTTTGGCAATGATCGGGCCCACATGCACAGTGATGAGACGTGAGACAAGAAGGTGCGATAAGAATGATATTTAATTCCAAATACAAGTCACAACGGTCCGGGGTCATACACAGATAACGACAGTCCTTAGGCACAAACCAGGGGTCAGCTTACTCGGGTCCAGAACAGGCAGAAGGTAATAACCGGAAAGGCTCAGATCTAGGGACTTGAATCAGCAGGCTTCAGACGGGTCTATAACAGGCGAGGTTCGGTAACAACGGAGACTTACAATGCCGGCAAGGGTAAGGCGAGGTCGATGATCAGAGGTACAGAAATCGGTCGGAACACGGAATACACAGAACAGGAATTGCTGGATACGTGAACACAGAGGAATCAACGATCTGGCAAATGACGACGGTGACAGGTGGTGCTTAAAAGTCCGGGGAGTGATGGTGAATGGGAAACAGGTGCGTGACCTAAAAACCGGAAGTAAGGTTAGCGTGAATAGGATGGAGTGACAAACCGGAAACTATCAAACTAAAACAGGAAACGAAAACTGGTGCCGTGACAAGTGGAATCGGATTTCCCTCTATCTTCAAACTTCTTTCACATTCTATTTTTGTGTCACATTAATTTTCTTTAATTTTCCCTTGTTCTTAAATGTTGTAAACCTAAGTTAAACGTAGAAACACGAACGAGCAACAAATTTTGTTACGTTGGAAAGTCATCAAGAAACTCTGCGAAACTGAATCTATAACAACAAGTTGACTCGCTATTTTTGACTGAACTAATTAAATTAGATTCCAGCCCGTTTCCTTTTTGGGCTAGTTTAAGCAGTGCTGACGCTTTGAAACACCTTGGAAAGTCCAGCCTGGCTGACTGTTGCTTTGCTGACCCCGAGCCATCATCATCACCGCGGGCGTCGATTCCTGGCCCAGAGGCCGTGGCACCTGGACCAGAGAGGGCACGCCTGCTCCACCAACCGGTAACGAGAGACGCTGCACAGCGGCCTACAGCTCTAAGCTAAGACAAGCATCTCTAATCCTCTGAGAGGTCTGGTGTTTGTTAAAGCGCTAAAATTGAATATTCCAAATTCATTAGTTATCCTTAGGTTTTCATAAGTTAGAAACAAATACTCTTTTCGCTTTATTAAAGCCATCACACACTTGGGTCTTAACCATTCTTTTTCCTTTCACTCATTGATTCATTCGTTGCTGATCATTTCATTCTGATTGTTTGCTCATTTTCTGTTCTGTTTATTTGAGTATTTCCATATTATGTTATTCATTCAGTAGTATTAGATTAATAAAACATTAAAAGGAATCTGGTTTTGTGTCCATTGTTCCTAAGATTTAAGGAGAGGTCACTGAACTGCGAAAAGAATTCATGACATTAGAAACTGATTTGGTTTTATTGCAAGAAAGTTGGTATTGTTGTTCATAACTGGTAACTCATTGAACTGATATCTGGCTTTGACTAGATTGATACAAGCATGGTTTCAGCTTTAAAACAAACCTGGTGCCCCAAATTTGAGGAATATTAATGTTTCTGCATTAATATCAAACTATAATATATATAATTTGAATCCGCTACAGAATGCTTTGCAGCATTCACTGTGATAAAGAAAGAAGATGTCAAGTATGAGAGCTGTTGCCAGTTCACCAAGATAAAAAGATGTTGAATATTAAAAGGTTGATCAAGGTGCATTGTTGACAATCATGAAAAAAGCGGACTAGCTTTTTAATTTGAAAGGGTTTGAAGAAAGTACTTGTAATTTATTGCTTAACTGCGTAATAATTTAATAACTAGTCATTGTTGCCAGCTCTCATCAAAATAGGTGCAGTATATGGAGCTCAAGAGCGCAAAGAATAGTTAAAAGTTTTGGGAACGTTAAAAACAGCTGCAGCCTTAAATTTGGAAAAGTTGGAGCATTTGAGGAAGCATGTGCAGGTAATTGCTAAACAGTAATATGGTCTCATTAACTAATCATAACTAACCAGTCAAAAGCAGAAAATGTGCTATTTAGTTTAAAGATTTGGATTGGTGCCTTGATTTTAAATGGATAAGGATGAAGTGTGTGCTTAATTATTAAACTGTAAAATAATCATAAAATAAAGTCATAATAAACTGTCAGGGAACGGCAGAGAAAGGACCCAAATGCGCAGTGCAAATGCAGCAGACGGGAGGTATAATCAAGTGGTGTTTAATGCGAGAATCCAGGTCACAGACGGTCCAAGTCATACACAGGTAAGCACGGTATAGCAGCACACAAGGGAGAAGCGTAATCGGGTCCGGAAACAGGCGTGGGTCAATACCAAAAAGGCTCAGATCTTACAACGAGAATTGGCAGGCTTCAAACAGGTCCAGAAACAGGCAGGGTTCAGCAACAGATAAAGACTTACAAAACCGGTCGGGATCAGATGAGAACGGTGGTCAGAGGTACGAAACTGGGTCAACAACGGAGTAAGCCGAGCTAGAGAATGCTGGAACATGAGGCAATAGAATCGACAATCTGGCAAGGTACTGGTGTGAGAAGGGGTGCTTAAATGCAAGGTGAGTGATTGCTGATGAAGTGCAGGTGTGTACAGGTGAAGCAGGAACAGCTGTGACGTGACGTAAACCGGAAGTGAAGCTAGAACAAACAGAAACCGGGAGACTACCAAAATAAAACAGGAAATGGAAACCCAAAACATGAATATATGGCTGATGAACAGAGTCCTTACAAAATAAAACCGAAAACAGAACCAGAACCTGACATAAACCAGTTGAAAGCAGAAATATTGCTATATAAAGCTGAAGCGTAAAACAGTGTGAATGACATAGATGATCCTTTTATAATATAGCTGAAAGTTGCTAATATATTAAATATATAACCCAATTATCTGAAGAAAATCAATGTAGTTATTTTAAGAACTGAATGCATAAACATGCCTTCAATGGGAATCAAAACTAGATCACCTACTCCTGAGTGAAAAACGTATACCACTGAGCTGACTGGTGGATGAGGAAAACCTGAAGCAGTTGAAAAATATTCTACGAAAGCTAATGATTTTGACTTACGCTTTAATTCTAAAAAGATTTGGGGGATGTGTGTGCTTAACTGGTAAAGTTAAAACAGTGTCAGTAACTATCCAGTCAAAAGCAGAAAACATGCTAATAAGCAATTGGATTGCTTTTATTGTAAAAAGAATTTGAGAGGGAGAGTGTGGGTTTTTATTATACTGTAAAATATTCTAATGCACTATTTGCAATTAATCAGTTGAAACATTACTGAAACTACATGATGAGTTGAATGTATAGCTGATCAGATCTGCAAAGAAAAAGTTGCAGAGCTGAATGTGCAAATAACAAGAAGCAGTTTGATTCCAATAAAAATATTAAAATATTTCACACATGACTATCGTACTGTAAATCCTCCTTCTGCATTTTGTTGAAAGACTTGCTCTAGTCAGGTTTCAAACCAGGAATTCTTGAATCAGAGTCATGCTCCTCCTTATCATGGTGGAGGAGTTTGTGTGCCGGAATGACCCCGGGAGCTATGTTGTCGGGGGCTAAATGCCCCTGGTAGGGTCTCCCAAGGCAAACAAGTCCTGGGCGACAGGCCACACTAAGAGCGGTTCACAAACCCCCTATGAAAGGCAGACCATGTTCGAACATAAGGGTGTCCATCGGTGCACATGGCACCAGGCGACCCTGGCCGGAGGTTGATGATAGACTTTGTAGTCGTTTCACCTGACCTTCGGCCATATGTTTTGGACACTCGGGTGAAGAGAGGGGCTGAACTGTCAACTGATCACCACCTGGTGGTCAGTAGGATCCGCTGGCAGGAAAAGGAGGCTGGAACGACTTGGCAGGCCCAAACGTATTGTGAGGGTCTGTTAGGAACGCCTGGCTGAACCCTCTGTCAGACGGACCTTTAACACACACCTCCGGGAGAGCTTCGACCAGATTCCGAGGGAGGTTGGAGACATAGAGTCCGAGTGGACCATGTTCTCCGTCTCCATCGTCAACGCGGCCATTCGGAGCTGTGGACGCAGGGTCTCTGGTGCCTGTCGTGTTGGTAATCCCCGAACCCGGTGGTGGACGCCAGAGGTAAGGGACGCCATCAAGCTGAAGAAGGAGTCCTACCAGGTATGGTTGACCTGTGGGACTCCTGAGGCAGCTGATGGGTACCGGCAGGCCAAGCGTGCTGCAGCCCGTGCCGTTGCGGAGGCAAAAACTTGGAAGCAGAGGCAGGGGACTCAGAGGCGGACTCGCCCATCACCCAGGCTGAGGTCACTGAGGTACTTAGTAAGCTCCTCGGTGGCAGAGCAGCGGGGGTGGATGAGATCCGTCCTGAGTACCTCAAGTCTCTGAATGTTATGGGGCTGTCTTGGGTGACACGCCTCTGCAACATCGCGTGGACGAGGGGGACAGTTCCTCTGGACTGGACAACCGGGGTGGTTGTCCCTCTTCACAAAAAGGGGGACAGGAGAGTGTGTTCCAACTATAGGGGGATCACACTTCTCAGCCTCCCTGGGAAAGTCTATGCCAGGGTACTGGAGAGGAGAATTGGCTCGGGCATCTGGTTCGGCTGCCCCCTGGACGCCCCCCTGGGGAGGTGTTCCGGGGCATGTCCCACCAGTAGGAGGCCCAGAGGAAGACCCAGGACTCGCTGGAGAGACTACGTCTCTCGGCTGGCCTGGGAACGTCTTGGGGTCCCACCGGAAGAGCTGGAGGAAGTGTCCAGGGAGAGGGAAGTCTGGAACTCTCTCCTCAGACTGCTGCCCCCACGACCCGGCCCCGGATAAGCGGATGAAAATGGATGGATGGATGGATGGATGGATGGATGGAGTCATGCTCCTTAACCACTCAGCCACAATAGCTGCTTAAAGCACTGCTCAGGGGAGCAGTATACATACTACTGGAAAAACTGAAACTTTTTAAAATTTGTTCATCTATAATATAGATAACTAATACGTATATATCTCAATTTATCTGGGAAATACAAACAAGATTGCATAAACATGACTCAGATGGGAATCAAACCCAGACGCCCCACTCCAGAGTGGAGTGGGGGCCAAGAACTTACACCATTGAGCTACAGGACATATAAGCTGAAAGTTAGCTAAAGATTTTTCTCCAGATGGAAAGAAATGCTTCATAATTTTAACATATTTATTTCTTGAATGTTGCAAAAGTCTCAGAGGTGTAAACCTAAGACAAATGTGAATATTTTAATAGAATCATGCATCAGTAATTGCAATGGTCACTCCTTCTCACACCAGTTTCTGTTAGGGTGCCAGAAATACTCACTATTAATACTACAAGTATGGCTAAATATACCTATAAAAGGAAGATCAGGTATTTTAAAAAAGCTGAATGTGTACACCTGCTCTGATCAGGAATGGACACTGAACAGTTTGACTGAGAGGTCCAACTCCTTCTGCTCAGAGCTCACTTACTCATGTACTGCGCCGTTGTCAAGGAGATGGTTCTTCAAAGGCAGGAACATCCCTGAGACCAACTCAATCAGTTAACAGGCTTGTTATAGCAAAAGCATAAGGGTTATCACAAAAACAACTTCACTTTAAGACTTGAATTTTAAATGAATGTTATTATTATTTTATCACATTATAGTGACTTTATGACTTTATTATATGACTATTACAGTTTAGTAATTAGGCACAAACTTCCCCCCTATCCTTTCAAAATAAAAGCATCAATCCTAATCTTTAGACTAAATAGCACATTTTCTGCTTTTGACTGGTTAATTATGATTAGTTAAAATATATTTGTCAGGGAAGAAGCAAGGTGAAGGAGTGTTTGGTGTGATTTAATGTAATCTTCGGCCAGACAGACAAAAGTTGGTAAACAAGTTGGCAAGATCAAGGCAATGGTACTGACAGGGAGCAGGTAATGCAAAGCAAAAGCCTCGACTTACTTGACATGAATGCTGGAGAGTTGCACAGGTATGTGATCAGACAATCTTCCCAAGAGTGTGGTGGATGCTGGGGCTTAAATACCCAGGCTGATTAGTGATGAGCTGCAGGTGGTGAATCACCTAACTGAACCGAATAGCAAGACATTACACCGACAGGAACTGGTCAAAGTAAAACAGGAGAAACTAGGGCAAACCGAGATTAAACAGGAAGTTATCCAAATAAAACCGGAAAAGAACATGAATACAGGACATGACACTGAAACCATGACAATATTACTGTTTAGCTGTTTAATTACCTGCACATGCTTCAACTTTTCCAAATTGAAATCTGCAGCTATTTTAAATGTTTCCACAACTTTCAACTATTCTTTCAGCTCTTGACCTGTATTTACCTATTTTGATACATTCAGCTATATTTCATCAAATTCAGAAATCCTTTACATACTTTTTTCATTTTAGCGTTTCTTGAATTCAACTGCTTTAGCTTCTTCTGAAATTATTCAGCTTTGTTTAATTCCGAGTTCTGTTCAGATAAATTCATATATACTTCATGTGCTTAAGCTACTTTCAGATATGTTTTAAATGTTTCAGCTATTTTCCGCAGGTTTTCAGCAATACGTTCAGCGTGGAAGCATTCACTGTGCATTTTCTTTTGGAAATGCCTTTTCTCGTTCATATTAAATGTTATCCTGTACAAGTTAGCAGCAGTAGTCTGTGAGACTTTTCGTGAACGACCATAATATCTGTGTTTAAAAAAAATGAAGTGAAAGGTTTGGCATCAGGTTTTGCTGCAGGATTAAAATAAATCAGCTGAAGCTGAAAAAAATAAGGGTGCTAGTCTTGTTTCAACCACCAGGTGGCGCAAAAATGTGAGGTCCGACTGTTTATTTCTATCTGTATCTGTACAGATAAATATCCATTGTGTGGTGATTATTGAGCACAACAAAACGATGTCATGTTGATTGTATCAATAAATGTAGAGTAGTTAATTTTTAAATATTTTACATTATTATGCGTCTTTGCTCGCTAGTGCACGCTAGTGGTTGTCAATAGCCGAAGATGCTGAAGTCTTTACACAGTTGCCAGGCCAACCAGGGACACAGTCCCTCCTCCAGCCAATACAATACGACAATATAAGTATAATAACATAAAATATGAATCTATATTTATTCATCAATCTGTGTTATAAATGTATTTTATATGTATATCTGTACTTGTCTTCCGGTTTGTTGGTCATGAAGAAAAAATACAAAAAAAAATGGATTTTCGTTTCTCTTGATATGAGCGACAAACGGAATTCAAGTGTTGTTGTTTTTTCAACACAAGGCACGGAGTTGGATTTAAAGCTGAGTTTTCGATTTTTTCGACGAAAAACTAAGTCGTTCTCTTGTTATAGCAGCTTTTAAGTTGGTGGAGAAACCAAACTCTTAAAATTTACACAGACTGCAATGACCTATAGTTAGCTCTGACTCTGAATAAAACATAAGAGCCCGAATGACAGATGATGTGTCCAGACAGAGGTTAACCAGAAATGTATTCATGTGAAAATGCAGGCAACGAGAAAATCGGGGAAGTGGCGTTGCCCTCTGAAGCAGACAGTGATGTGACGTTCCAATGATTTGAGCCAGGAGCCACTTATTCATAGGCAAATGACTTGGATCAAGTTATGAATGCACGCTAGTGTTTGTTGTCAATTGCTGAAATTGCTGCTGTCTTTATACAGTATGTCCTTGTGTAGTACTGTGTTGAGTCCGTGTACGTTCTAACAGTTTGATTTCCCCACCAGAGTAAAAGCTGGGAAAACGAGAAAACGAGTTGTTTTTTCGTTTTCCGTTTTTCCTCAAAACGAGAAAACGGGAAACGGCTTGAAATCCATTTATTTGTCTGGTTTTGAAAACACAGTTTTGAGCTTGTTTATTTATTTTTAAAACGCTGCTTTGATTAAAAGGTGTTTGTTTGATTGTTTTAGATCCGGAGGACCTGTTAATGTGTCTGAACAAGCTGTTAACACAGCATGTGGTTGTTTGGGTTGGCTGTCATGGCAAAGTAGTCAGAACCAGTAACTTCAACCCCCCTCCACCACCACCACACACACACGCTCTAAGGTTTGCGCTGACAGTATGCACGTTAGACGCCAGACGCGCGGCCTAAGAAAGTGAGACTCTTATTTTGAAAAACAGTACAACGACGACAGGAAGCCTGTGCTCAAGCGCAAATTAAGTAATGGTTTATAGTTTCCTTTCTACAGATAGACGTCGTAGATGACGTCGACTGAAATCAAGCTGTTTTCTGGTTAAGTTGCCCATGAGATGATATACAAAACACATCTGTTTTCTCGTTTCTCTTGATATGAGCGTAAAACTGAATTTAATCAAAGCACAGAGTTAAAAGCAAATAAACGAGCTGAAAACTGTGTTTTCAAAACTAGACGAGGAATTGGATTCAAAGCCGTTTCCAGTTTTCTCGTTTCGGAGAAAAAAAACGAGAAACGAGAAAACGACTAGTTTTCTCATTAGAGGAAAAAACAACTTGTCTCGTTTTACCAGCTTTTACTCTGGTGGGGAAATCAAACTGTTAGAACATACACGAACCTTCTTATACTGACAGATAAAACCTTTCACTTCACTGCTTTTAAACCCTGTACTTATGGACGTTCACATAAAATATGTAAGAGGATTTTACTTAATATAAAAAAAATACATTGTATTAAATCTTTCTCTATGGAACACCAGAAAGTCAGGACTCTCCATGGGAGATCGGGCAGCATAATCAGCTGCACCTACATAGGCTGTGGGCTGTGGGACGCCAAAACCTTTCACTTCACTTCAAACGCTCTTCTTATTGTATTTCTACACAACAAGTCTGGCAGACTACCACTGCTAACTTTTAGAGGATATTATATAATAAAAAAAAATTGTAATAAATTCTCTATGGTATGACAGAACACCAGGAGTCAGCACATCTTCAACTCCTTAATGCAGCAAGTAACTCTACCTGGGCCCATATACTGTCCTTTATTTTGTTCATAAAATAAGCAAAGCAGTACCAGCTCAGCTGAGCTAACTACTAGCTAACATGCGAAACTCAACCAGTTACGTATGTATACATATAAACCATTGCAATAAATGTCTGCGAACCAATCCACATGGCAATTAAAATAACTGGTGACTATCAAGAGATTGTACACCCACCGTCGTCATGAACGCAGACCCGAAAGTTAACTGTCAGTCAAAACCATGACATTACGTCTCTATGGCAACTGTTTTCTAGGACCCCTTTGCTGTTCCCTGAGATGCCTGACTTAAAAATGTAAGACAGCAGTATAACAATAATAATAACAACAATGGGAATTTACAAGAAAACATTTATATTAATTCAGTGGCTTTACTTATTATCTTAAGCTACTGTAGGTCAAAGCAACATTTTTATTTAAAGTAAATTTAATAAACCTGACTACTGAAATCACTCTCAATCAATCACACTCAATACAAATGTATTCTTGTTCTACTTTATTCAAAATCTGCATTTATCAGACTGTTTCAATAGCAGGAAGACCCCCTGCCTTAAATCTTGCCTAACCCAAAGTAATAAAGGTTATAAAAAACATGATTTCCCATTTATCGGTTATTTGAATATAATAAACAGAAGCCCCCAACTGCAACTTCCAACCAGACATACTGTAACTATGCCATACAATATACTATGTATATAGTACCAAACAGTGGAAAATCACAAACCAAGAAATGAAATATCAGAACTAGCCATGGGTTGATTTTTCAGTGTTTGAATTTTAGGAGAACGCTCACTTCTACCCATCTTGAGCATTACAGCAGCTGCTGAAGAAAGTGTTTTTCATGTATTTAGGGTAGTCCAGTGTGTTGACCAATCCAAAGATAGAAAGTCTGAGGCAGATTGGCCAGTTCATCCACCACCCCACTCTCCTCCAAGATGATTCCTAGTCTGGATGGGTTGAGCTGAGGATTTTCTGGATTTCAACTAAGGTTTTGCAGTATACATTTCATTCAACTACCATAATTAGACATGTAGTCTACTGGTTGTAAACCAAGGAAAAAAACATTATTTCATAAAGCAATAAGGCAAAATAAGACATAAGATAAACCTGCAAGCCGATAGATATGCCTCATGCTAAGTTAAGTCCTTATCTGCTTGCATCAACACCATGAACCTTTAAAATAACTTTGAAGACTTACTGCGCTCTGCTTCATTACACGGCCATGCGCGTTAAAATTATATTACTATTACCACGAACCACAATCACGGAAATATGTGAAGCCAATATCTTGTATCAGATGTTAGAGCGGTGGGTTTGTACGTATTCTTAAGAGATGCCTGCTATCTAAAGACACAAAAAAGCTGAGGAGAATGAAAGCAAGAATGTTTTGCTATTGACTACACAGAACGCTCATACCTTTGTAGTGAACAGAAAATGAGTAAAAAAAATTGCATAAGATCAAACTCATGGCAACTCAGTCAAGACAATGGTCACTCAGCCACTTGACTAGGAAAATAACTACAGGAACGCCCCCACAGAATGACTAGTCATGAATAATGTATAAATGTGAATGCGACAGTTTTTATTTGAGAGCGACTTGTTTCGTTTCATACTCCCCACATTTAAGCACACAACAGATACTTCATAGTAAAATAGGTTTGGTGCAATATATGTATCTTACAGATAGAAAGGAAGAGCCGGACCTGAGTTACACTGCAAAATGACAATAATGAGATAAAAACGTTTTTTTCAGAAATTCAAATTGAAAGACTGCTCCCACCAAGACTCCAACCCAGGACAAAAGCTTTCAGGTGAAGTGCATTAATCACTACACTATCTAAGACTCGGCTTGACCAGCACCAGCTACTCTTTCATTGTTTTCAAGCCACATGGGGGAGTGTATTATACATTTCTCCATGGTTACATATTAATATGTAAACACTTATATTTGAGACTGCGTGTATTAATCACTACACCACCCAAGACTTTATCAGCAGACATTCTACAAGAGCCTATATACAGTTAACTACAGCGTTTTAGGACCAAAAGTGGGATCTAATCATCATCTGCAGACACACAAACACAAACTATTATTGGATATCTTCATATCTATTTAACTTTTTTTTCTTATGTGAAGTACTTTGCTCAACAAGATGTTATTTTTAAAGCACTATATCAATAAACTTGATTTTATTTCATTTGATCTTGAGGCATGTACATGAGAAAGGTCTTTGACGTACAGAGGAGCATCACCATAAATGCAATGGTAGGTAGGAAGGTTTCTCAATTCTGAAAGAAACAGCGAGCGTATGTATTTGTGTTTGTAAAGATAAAGTGCGCAGGCACAAGCCGCAGCTCACATTGATCGCTCTGTCCTACCATGTTGTTTTTCTGTATTTTTTCTTACTTTTTACCTATTGTGTGTGTGATTTTTTTACTGGTCTTAGTAGTTGAGGTGTCCACTATCTGATCATGTTTTTCGAGAGAGTTTTTTGTCCATCTTTTTGCTTGGATATATACTTTCCCTCATCTGAAAAGCTGGTACGCAGGAGCAGACCAGGCACCACGTGAACTTTGTTTATACCTGTGATCAGCTGATCTCACTAAGATCGGCCGCAAAGTACTCGGCTCTCTCAGGAACGTCAAGCTTTCCTAAAGAAATAAGGAGCAAAATGAGGGGATGCAGAGGTGTCTTTGGAGGTAACAAAGACAGAAGACAGGCGCTGTGCAAAGAGAAGGTGAGAAGATTCAAGCCGCATGTCTCATCGCAGTTTACTGTATGGGCAACGTGAGCAATCCATATACCTGATACCTGATTGTTTTCCAACGAGAAAGGAGCTAAACAAGCTTCATCCAACAAAGGCTGCAGGGCCTCATGGAATCAGCCCAAGGATGCTGAAAGTCTGTGCTTCCCAGCTATGTGGTCCTCCAACACATCTTCAGTGAGTGCTAGTGAATAAGGCACCCCTGTCACGATCCGGGTTCTGTATGGTTATTTCCTGTTTTATTTTCTAGTTATTTCCAGTTTCTGTTTCACCATGTCTTTTTCTCACTTTACTTCCGGTCACGTGATTAGTTCAGCTGTTGTCAATTTGTCAATCACAGATCTGTATTTTACCACCAGCACTTACCCCAGTTTGTGTTCTTCTCATACCTCGTGCCAGCGTTACCTTGTTTGTTATCTCCCGTCTCCAAAACCGTAGTTAGGATCTCCCCTGTCTGTACCGTAGCCTTACCTGTCTGCTCTGTTGCCTGACCGTCTGACTCGGTGACTTTGCCATTGCCTGCTCCTATTGACCTCTGACCTCTCACATCATGAACGCCTTTTAGAGGCTGATCCTGGACTCCCTGCGTTCTCTGGTCAAATCCCTTAGTCTACCCCCTCCAGCTTGCATATCAACCCCAACTAGGGGTCGACGACACCATCATATATCTGCTCCACCACACTTACAACCACCTGGACAAGCCCGGCGCCCTAGTGAGGATCATGTTCTTTGATTTTTCCAGTGCATTTAACACCATTTGGCCGGCGCTGCTGGGAGACAAATTGAAGGACATGCAGGTTGAGCTTCCTTTGATCTCATGGATCATGGACTACCTCACCAAGCTCCTACTATGTCCATCTGCAGAACTGTGTGTCTGACACCGTAGTTTGCAGCACAGGTGCTGCACAGGGGACAGTCTTATCTCCCTTCCTCTTTACCCTGTATACCTCAGACTTCAGGTACACCTGAGACTCTTTTCATCTCCAGAAGTATTCTGATGACTCTGCTATTGTAGTGTGACAGGGCGGCAAGAGCCCGCACAGAAAGGACGCCAGGGGAGGCAGAGGAGGACGTTCACACTCAACAATATTTATTCTTTAAAATATAATTCTCAATTAAAATACTCCCCACAATGTAAGTTACGTAATATAAACACCAAAAAGGAATAGAAACCAAAATCACACCATGCAAAATCACGGCAAACAAAATAAACAAAATAACAAAAACAACAAAATAGAAACCAAAACAAAACCAACCAACCTAAATTAACAAAGATACTGATGAATCAACAGTTATAATGCGCAGACACACACGCGCACGCACACACACAGGCACACAATGGTTTCCGTTTCTTAGGTCCTAGACGATACGAGGGACCAAAACCTTGGCAAAACCGAGTCACAATAAAAAGAAGAAACAGAAGAAGCTAGAAACAGCAGCGTTGGGGAAGGGCACAAACCCGTGGGTCACTCGCATCCAGACCCAAAGCGGAAATCTGGGCGGTAGCGCAGCTGTGCTTCTCGGTCGCTGCCCCCGCAGTCGTCGCTTACCAGGGAGGCTCCGCTCTCCCAGCCGCTGGTGCGCTAAATTAAAAACACGGTAAACTACCAGGCAGGGAGAAACTGAGGGATTTAAAGGCAAGATCAGTACAGTATGTTACCTGAACACCACCCGCCGTGACTCGAGCTAATGCCAGCCCGGATAGCTTTTATTATGACGCCGGCTCTGTGAAGGGGTCCGGCTCTGGAAAAGAGTTGCTCATAAGCGCTGCGCCTGAGGGGGGGACTCAAAACCCTGCATCACCACACAGACAGCAGCTCCCCTTACCTGTAGCGATCGTACACAGGCGCACCACTGCAGCCACGGATAAATCACAACGATCTTATTCGAGTGCTCACCTGCGCTCAAGGGCACCAGCCACAAGCCAACAAAGAGCCCTAATCAGGTGTTCACCTGTACTTAAAGGCACCAGCCGGGCCCGCCTCCCAGGGAGCCAATTAGGTTATAAGGTGGGTGGGGCAAACCTCCACACCACCACATCTATCCCTAGCCTTTTAAATCGTCGTCCCGACGATGGAACCACTTAAGACTACAACCAGGGCCTACTGAACACAAACTGAGAGTTTGAGACGGACTCTACTGACCTGCTCGTAGGAGCACTAACTTGCCTATCTACTGGCCGAGGGAGATGATGGATGTTCGTATGATGACCTGCCGAGGACCGCGAAGTGCGGCGCAGCACTGATGCGTAGGTATCAGCCTGACTTGGTACTGATAACTGCTAGGGCCCAGATGGTAATGTGTCCGAAGCAGAGCAGAGGACTTGGGAAGCACCAGCCGACTCACTCAGAGGCAACGGGTTGGCAATAGGCTGCTGAACATCTGATGCCAGCACCCAAAGTTCTTTGTCTGAAGGGTCATCAGGCTGATCCTGTGCGGCTGGTGGCAGCTCTGGTAGAGGAACAACCTCCACCGGCCTAGCAACGCATTTCAACAAGTCCCTATGCACAGTTCTCACTTTCTGCAGGTGGTGCACAGGTGCCACGGTGTAAACTGCTCCGCCCTCAAGAGGAGCCTTGACTACCTGATGTACCTCAGGGTTCCACAAATCCTGGATCTTATGGCGCCCTCTGACACCACACTCTTTAACATAGACCCGCTGACCAACTAGCAGGGGTTGATCCCGTACTCGCTGGTCATACCGCTCTTTCCTACGGGCTGCAGCAACGAGTACCTGCTCTCGTGCGCAGTCAAAAGCGACCCTCATTCGCTCTTGATGCTCAGCCACCCAACCCTGCACCTCCCCTGGATGTGGTTCTTCCACTCGCCCCAAGAGAAAATCAATGGGGAGCCTGGGTTCCTGTCCAAACATCAAGTAAAATGGGGACTCCCCAGTACTTTGATGAGGCGTAGTGTTATAAAAGAAGAGGACCTGTGGTAAGCAGGAAACCCAGTCCCGCTTCTGTGAGGGAGGCAACGTCTGCAGAAGATCATGAAGGGTCCGGTTGAAACGTTCGCACTGCCCATTCCCTGCTGGATGGTAGGAGGTGCTGCGAGATTTAGTCACCTCGTACAACAAGCAAAGCTGCTTAATCAAAGCACTCTCAAAACTTCTACCTTGATGGAAATGTAGCTAGGAACACCGAACTTGTAGAACCACTCCAGAACTAGTACCTGGGCCACCGTGCAGGCCCGTTGGTCACGTGTAGGAACCGCTACCATAAATTTTGTGAAGACATCTGTCATCACCAGAACGTTCTCCCGCCCACACCGAGAAGGCTCAAGTAAGGTGAAGTCGATAGCAAGGATCTCATTGGGTCGGGAGGCAAGTAAGTGCCCCATAAAACTATGAGGTGCCTGTCCTGTGTCTTTAGCGACCTGGCACCGCTCACACGCCTGTACCCAGTTCCTGATGTCAAGAAACATACCTGGCCAGTAACACCGCTGCCAAACTAGTTCCATAGTCCGCTCCCTACCCTGGTGGCCATGTTGTTGATGCAGCTGGCGCAAGGTCTCTTGCTTAAGAGCGTCAGGCAAAAGTAGCTGCAGAAATTATTCTCCTCCATCAGGTCGATAGACCTGCCAGAATAGAACCTTGTCCTTTTCTACTAGGTGGTCCCACTGGCGCAATAGCGCCCGAGCTGGCTTCGAAAGGGACTGCCGTTCAGAAGGAATGGTTTGAGTTTTCCGGTGCCAAAATGGAAGAACTTCTCTCAACAAAGGATCACTCTCCAGCAACGAATGAACGTCAGAGGCAGAGTGAGATGGGAGAACAGAAATCACTGATTGGCTGACTGATGTAACTGGACCTGCGGGCAAGCCTCCTTGCAACTCGGTAGGGACCAAAGTGCCAGGCAGCCACCTAGTCTCAGGCTCCAGCTTTGTGGTGTATTGCCGGGAAAGCACATCTGCATTTTTTTTTGTACGGCCTGAGCGGTACTTGATTTCAAAATCAAATGCAGCTAAATGAGATGCCCACCGCTGCTCGGTTGCCCCCAATTTGGCAGTCTGCAGGTAGCTCAAAGGATTATTGTCAGTATACACCACGCACTTGTGGCCCAGCAGATACTCCCGAAACTTCTCGGTCATGGCCCACTTGAGTGCAAGAAACTCTAATTTCATAGAGCTATAATTATCCATATTGCGCTCTGTGGGCCGAAGGCCTCAACTAGCGTACGCCACCGGTTTCACCCCGCTGTCAGTCTCTTGCGAGAGTACAGCCCCAAGCCCATCATGGCTTGCATCGATCTCCAAAATAAAGGGGCGACCAAAGTCTGCGTAAGCCAACACTGGAGCAGACACAAGCTTGGCTTTAGGAGCCTTAAAGCTCTGTTCACACTGAGGGGTCCACTGAGGCTAGAGCTTGGCCTGAGCCTCTCTTAGCCCCTTTGCCCGTCAACTCCGCTACCACACGATGCAAGGGACCTGCCAACTTCGCGAAACCTTCCACGAAGCGGCGATAATAACTGGCAAAACCCAAAAATGTGCGCAACTCTGACACCTGTTGCGGGCGCCTCCATCCACACACTGCCTCAACCTTTTTGGGATCTGTAGAAACTCCCTGACCGGAGATGACATGGCCCAGGTATCCTACCTCCCGCTGGAAGAATGCACACTTTTTAAGCTTTGCTTTCAGTCCCTCATTGTACAGGCGACCCAGGACCATCTCTAGTCTTTGAAGGTGCTGGCTGATAGAAGACGAGAAAACAATGATGTCGTCGAGGTATAACAGGAGACTGCCCTTGCTGGTCCCCAAACATCCTTTGCATCAACCGCTGGAAGGTGCTTGGCGCATTACACAGGCCAAACGGCATTCGATTAAACTCTAACAGGCCAAATGGGGTACAGAATGTCGTTTTGGCTTGTCCTGTTCTGCCGCCGGCACCTGATTGTAGCCACTGGCTAAATCGAGCGTGGAAAACCAGCCGGCTCCAGCCAATGCATCCAGACTTTCCTCAATTCGGGGCAGGGGAAAAGCATCCCTCCTGGTTTTGCGATTAAGGAGGCGGTAATCTACGCACAAGCGCAGAGCGCCATCCTTCTTTCGTTCCAACACTATGGGAGACGCATATGGGCTGCTGCTTTCCCGAACCACCTGAGACTCCAGAAGCTGGTTAATATGAGCCTTTACTGCTTTTTATTCACATGGGGGAATACGGCCGTACCGTTGTCGGACCGGCACGTCATCGAGCAGAGGTATGTCGTGGGAAAGCAGGTTGGTACAACCCAAGTCATGCTCATTTGAGGAAAAGACTGACTCATATCGTTGAAACAGGGATCTGACCTTTTCCTGATCCTGTTGTCCTAGTGCTGACAGATCCAGGGACCTCACCTTGTCGAGCACGGTGGGAACAACACTCTGACCACTGACAGTTGCCAGTGTCGCTCTTTCTTCTGCCACCCCTGCAGGGAGGCTAATTACCTGGGCCTCGCCAAGATTAACGAGGCTTGTTCGAGGGTACAAAAGGACAGCCACTGTTCCCACGTTTGCCACAGGCACATATGCAGTGCCTCGCACCACCCGCACTGCACACGATGACACCAGCAGTCCAGCCGGTAACCCAACCTCAGGGGGCTCTAGCAATACAGTTCTATTAGCAAACTGCTCTGAGCAGGTGCTGGCAACAAATTTCATAGTTCCCCCCGGCACACGCACCGCTCGTCTGCCTCGAACCCGCACCATGCCATCGAGAACATCGGGCCTGCTATCTCCTAGCCCATGGCATCTCTGCAGAGCATCAAGGACGTAATAAGGTGCCTGCAGCACATCCGTTGACTCAAACAGGGAAACCCCCAAGGACCCGAAAAGCTCCTTATAACACCGCCTTATGACATTCATCCCCAGGACACCCGGGGGAAAAGGGCACAGGGCCAAGTGGATCTTTTACGACCAAGATCCCACAACGTGGCATAACCTTCCCACACAGCTGTACGTCCAACTCCAAATAGCCTATGTAGGGGATGGCCAAGCCATTTGCTGCCCTTAGCCACAGCCAATTACAGGAACAAAGACGCTCCTGCCCCCAGGAGGCGAACTGTGCTGAAAACAAACTCTCAGGGATGGTGGATACCATAGAACCAGTATCGACCAGACAAGTAACTGGAACTCCTCCAGCTGAAACACAAATATATGGACACGGACCAACTAAATCCCCCACTACCCCAACCTGTGAGCCTAAGGATTCCCCTCCTGAGTTGTGGCTCTGCAGTTCAGTGGGATCTAGTTTTCCGTTTGCGGTGCTGCCTGAACCGGTCTGTCTCTAGTGGGGCGCTGGCCATTTACTACACCTGGTTGTCGATGAGCCTGTTCGCTAACACACTCCCTAGCAAAATGGCCAGGTTGCTGGCACCGTCTACAAATCACCGGGCCAGGCCGACAATTTCTACCGGAAAGGCGCGGGGCTTGTAAGGATGCTACAGTTTGCGCAAGTTGGTTCAACTGTTCTTGCTGTAATTTCATCAGATTAATCACATCTCCCAAAGTGGGTTCCCCTGACCGGGCAGAAGAGCCAGTCTGAATGCCACCCTGCACGCTGTATTGATGGCCATATGCTGAGGGCAGGGAGGAACTCCTCTCCCTAAAACTGGTTGGCAAACCCTCTCAAAGCCTCTCCCATGTCATGGCCTCCAAACACAACTCCAACAATGAAATCGTAGGCTGTCGGCTAACACATTGTCTAAGAGTCCTACGCAGGGAACCATAGAGGACGTGCTCCATAAACTGGTCACGAAGCAGTACTTCTGCGTTAGGCATCCCATCTGGGGCCTGCTGCTTAACTTGTGCCATGAGAGCCATAAGGGCCAGAGAGAACTCCTGTATAGTCTCGCCCTCAAGCTGATGCCGGGAGAAGAACTGCTGCTGTAAGGCAATATAAGACTGGTTACAGCCGTAGAGTTCTGTTAAATAGGCGAGCACCTTTTTCGAATCCCCCCACTCTACGCTTGAGTGAAACTGAGTGAGTGAATTGAGTGAAATTTCCTCTCAAGCCTCTCCTTCCAAATGATCATAAATAAAAAGAGCCTTGTCAGCGGCGGATAGATGTCGAGCACGCACACATGCCTCGATCTCTTCAATCCACTCAGTCACCCCCATACCAGTCTTACCGTTAAACATGGGGCACTTACGGTCCCGAGGTATACCGACCAGCCGCTCGGTTACCGTGGTAGCCACTGATGATATAGCCGGAGCACCTGAGGGAGACACAACCGCGCTGGCAACCTGCTGCGTGGCCTTGACGGAGACGCTCATTATTCGCCTGAAGCTGGAAAGCCCGGTCTTTTAGTTGCTGCAACTCCTCCTCCATACTTATGGGGGACAAGGTCAGGGCTCTACTAGGGCGAGAAAGAAACAAAAAAAAAACAAAACACCACGCTGCTGTTCTGGCTTCACAGTATAAACAATATCACTCTGTCTCAATAAAACAGTTTAAATATAAACACAACTCAACAAAATTAAACACGTGAACACTCTGCCCCCTTTAAATGGTGATCCTGCCATCTACGCCAAAACGTGACAGGGCGGCAAGAGCCCGCACGAAAAGGACGCCAGGGGAGGCAGAGGAGGATGTTCACACTCAACAATATTTATTCTTTAAAATATAATTCCCAATTAAATACACCACACAAGGTAAGTTACGTAATATAAACACCAAAAAGGAATAGAAACCAAAATCACACCATGCAAAATCACGGCAAACAAAATAAACAAAATAACAAAAACAACAAAATAGAAACCAAAACAAAACCAACCAACCTAAATTAACAAAGATACTGATAAATCAACAGTTATAATGCGCAGACACACACGCGCACGCACACACGCACGCACACAATGGTTTCCGTCTCTTAGGTCCTGGACGATACGAGGGACCAAAACCTTGGCGAAACCGAGTCACAATAAAAAGAAGAAGAAACAGAAGAAGCTAGAAACAGCAGCGTTGAGGAAGGGCACAAACCCGTGGGTCACTCGCATCCAGACCCAAAGCGGAAATCTGGACGGTAGCGCAGCTGTCCTTCCCGGTCGCTGCCCCCGCAGTCGTCGCTTACCAGCGAGGCTCCGCTCTCCCAGCCGCTGGCGTGCTAAATTAAAAACACGGTAAACTACCAGGCAGGGAGAAACTGAGGGATTTAAAGGCAAGATCAGTACAGTATGTTACCTGAACACCACCCGCCGTGACTCGAGCTAATGCCAGCCCGGATAGCTTTTATTATGACGCCGGCTCTGTGAAGGGGTCCGGCTCTGGAAAAGAGTTGCTCATAAGCGCTGCGCCTGAGGGGGGGACTCAAAACCCTGCATCACCACACAGACAGCAGCTCCCCTTACCTGTAGCGATCGTACACAGGCGCACCACTACAGCCACAGATAAACCACAACGATCTTATTCGAGTGCTCACCTGCGCTCATGGGCACCAGCCACAAGCCAACAAAGAGCCCTAATCAGGTGTTCACCTGTACTTAAAGGCACCAGCCTGGCCCACCTCCCAGGGAGCCAATTAGGTTATTAGGTGGGTGGGGCAAACCTCCACACCACCACAGTAGGATGTATCCAGGGTGGTGACGTCACAGAGTATCAGGAAGTGGTAAACAGCTTTGTGGACTGGTGTGGACAGAACCACCTCCAACTGAACATCAGTATTTCAGGTTTTGGCCTTGGTTCCTGTTTTATTTTGTAACACTTCCGGTTATTGGTCATTATGTTAGTTTCCGCTTTTGTTTTGATAGGTCTTAGTTTGTCATCCGTGTTTTGGGTTCCAGTTTCCAGTTTTATTTTGTAAGTACTTACGCACCTGTGTCTCATCTGTCATTACTCACCAGGACATTTAAACACCACCTGTTTCCTTAGTTCTACGCCAGATCGTTGCATGTATGTCATCCGTCGTTCCAGCTATTTCCCTGTCTTGCTTACCTGGTGTTGATCCTGCTTCGTATCGCTAAACTCCGACTCCTGCCTACTCCCAGATGGTAGCCTGATTGTTTTCCGTTACCGAACCTTTGCCTGTTTTTGGAACCTGATCTAGCCTGCTCCCGTTTACCGAAATCCTGAGACCTTCTGTGTATGACCTGGACCGACCTGTACCAAGAGTTTTTGGATTAAATCTTGTTTCTTTACTACCTACCATTGTGTCCTCGTACTGTGCATTTGGGCCCTCTCTCTGCCGTTCCGTGACACAGTAAAACTAAGGAGCAGGTAATAGACTTTAGGAAATCTGTGAGTGTTGTCACCCCGCTCACTATTAAAAAGAAAGAGGTGGAGGTTGTGACATAGTACAAATATCTAGGAGTGTACTTTGACAATAAACTTTGAAAAAGAACTCCTCAGCTGTGTACAAGAAGGCTCAGAGCAGGATGTACTTCCTGAGAGAGCTCAGGTCCTTTAAGGTCTGCAGCACCATGCTGAGGATGTTCTATGAGTCTGTGGTGGCCAGTGTAATGTTTTACACTGTGGTCTGCTGAGGCAGCACCATGAATGTAGCAGACAGTAACAGACTAAACCAACTGTTCAGGAGGGTTGGTTCTGTTATGGGGGTTGAGCTGGACCCCCTACATGCTGTAGCTGGGAGGAGGTTTATGCTGCGGAGCAGGACGCCTCACTGAACTTTTCAATCATTTATCATCGATCATCGATTTGATCATCATTTAATTAAATTTTAATTCCAGAGTATAAAACGCCCTTATTACTAATGCAGAGTAAACATACGTATATAGACAAAACAAGTTGCTACATTAAGGAGTTGTAGATCTGCTGAGTCCTGGCGTTCTGACATGCCACAGAGAGCGATTTTATGCAGTTTACTGATTCATATTAAATAATATCGTCTGCAAGTACGCAGTGGTAGTGATCTACTTGTTTCCATTGGTTCACTTATTTTTCGTTTAACACTCAGTGAGCTGTCGAGCATATGTCCTTGGTCAGATAAGCTGTCACTATAATATGATGTGTGGATGTGAGTGTGAATGGGTGAATTACACAGTGTCAAAGCACTTTTAGTACCAATAAGTTAGAAAAGCATTCATCGGTAAAGTTGCAGGACTTCGAATGCCTGTCATCACACAGGACGGCACAATTACAAATCTTTAAAGTCCGTATTTTCCCATAATAAACAACAGGGGCCCAAATAATGCTTGAAGGTTGATGCGGCTTGTCGAGATGCCAACCGCGATAACAAGGTAGAGTTTTTAAATGGGAGAAATTTGCAAACTGCAGCAGCAGCGAGCCAAGGTGACAGAAGAGGGGAGCGGGCTGGTGGAGAGGGCAGCGCGGGTGAGGGAAACTGTTAAAAACGAGGGGGGAGGAAGGAGGAAGGGTCGAGGTGGACCAGAAGCTGTCCTTGGCCGGTGTGAGATGGAGGGTGGTGTGAGGCGGCGTGGAGGACGGTGCTACAGAGTGGATGCAACCTTTTTATTTAGTTTATTCTGACACACAACTAGTAGCAGACACCCCCCCCAAAAACACACACACACACACACACACACACACACACACACACACACACACACACACACACACACACACACACACACACACACACACACACACACACACACAGTATGAGCCCGAGTGTGAAATAAGTCACTTAATAAAGATTATGCAGAATATTTGAGCTCTTTGACTCCAGCTGAGAGACTTTCACCACCTAAATTGCCGGCGCACCTGTACGTACAGAGAGAGAGCGAGCATCACTCTCAGAGCCTGCGTGTGGAAGCGTTGGCAGGACCAAACGGGCCAATCTGCACGTAGGTGAGAGAAAGCGCTGTGATTATTGCACATCCCACTTCATTCATTGTGTTTTACTAATTCTTCCTGAAACTAGTGCTTTGTGTGTCACTACGCTACAGTATGTATGAATTCAAAAGAATAGCGTTATTTTTGCACTGTTTAGAATGTGTGGCGCTTCAGAGGATGTTTCAAGACAGTTCCAAGTCTGTTTCACACTTTGCCCAGATGTCACAACCACTGCAAACTGAAAGTGTGTGTCTGTGGCCTGACCTGCAACCTGAGTGGATCCTATGCTGTACAGGGGAACATACGGCGCCAAACCCCCGACTTTCTTGCTCCTGAGGCTTCACTGCTAAGCACTGGGGCAACGGCAGTCTGGACAAGAGATAGTGAATTATTTCTTATTTTTATTTTCTTATATTATTTACTTATTTAGAAACACTGCTTTCTCTTTGACTGCCCTGTTTCTCCCAAAGGCAGCTTCACCGGAGACTCTAAAGTGCTGGAATTTGTCCATGCACTGCACATGTACCTGTGGTGCACCGGTGGCCCAATTGACAGCCGGGATGGGCTCCAGCGGACCCGCGAGTCCAACAGGCATGAAGCTGAAGTGGAAAGAAGGGTGGATGAACAACAGACCAAGCACCACGTACGTAGAGCGAAAGGAGCTTTAATTGCAACAAAATTAATTATAAGACTTCATAGTCTGGTGTAAATCAGAAGGTTCTGCCCTGGTTCAGCAAACACCAGTGTTATTTCAGAAAGTGCTACAACACAGTGGACGAATCCTCGAAAGCATATGAACCTGCTTATGTGCATGTACATGCATGGCTCATCCTGATCTGCTTTTGCTGCCATGCATTTACATAAATAGCTGGTTTAAAGCTGCTCGCGACCTTTGCCTGTGACCCGGAGTCCGTCTACAGTTTCCCTCTCCCTCTTTTGTGAATTTCTAATGAGAAATCAAGGTTTTGAATAATAGGCCTGTAGCGGACCTCTGACCCGTGGCTCTACCCGCAAATAAGCATCCAGTGTGGGTCCTTGGGCAAGACCCTTCAAGCTACTGCCTACCTCATAATGATGAGACACAATGAACCACATGAGATACCAGCTCAGACGTCGCCCGGTCTAACAAGGTGTTGGGGAACCAGAGCACCTTGGCGAGAAGTGGGCTACTGGAACAAGAAAGACATGGCTAACATGCAAGAACAAGGCTCTGTTGGAATGCTACTACTCAAGTAACCCTAGTCAGAGGGGTTTCATGCAAAGAATGTGTGGCGAATGGGAACGGAGAAACCCACATTCAAGACTGACAGCAAAAACAACTAGTAGCTCAATGTTCCAGCATCCACAAACGGCAACTGCTATCACAAATTGAGATTGAAGAGGTACTGTACAACACAAATGCTACGGCAAGGGGGAGCCAGGACGCCAGGTCAGAGGGGAGATTTCACCATCTCCCCAACCGGAAATTGGGTACGAAGCCCCTATAAGCACAGATACGCTGAGCGAGGCATCGACTGACCTGAAAGATAGGATCATGGCGCAATTGAACAGGCAACCCCGAAGACAACTACAACGACTAAGTGAAGTACCATCAGAAAGTCTCATGGAAGATGTGAATGCAGCATTGAGAGCGATCCCTACCACAACAATCACAGAAACCAATGAGCTGATATATGCTTCAGCATCAGTGATCCTAGAGGTGCTTGGCTATAAGAGCAACCATGGGAGCCATGAGAAACAATACCCACCATGGAAACGAAGGTTGGAGGCAAAAATCAAGGCAGCTCGGAGGAAGGCTGCCAAATGACAGAGGCCCAGAGAGGTGCAATGAAAAGACCGATGCCCAAGAGGTACAGCCAGATGCCCATACCTGAAGCACTCGAAACTGCCAAGCAAAGGCTACAAGCCTTGGCCAGCCGCCTAAAGAGATACACCAGAGACAACGAAGCCAGACGAATAAATCGGCTGTTCGCTACACAACCTGCGAAAGTGTACTCTCAATGGCAGGGTAATAACAGCAGAGCAGACCCACCAAGGCTGGAAACTGAACAGTACTGGAAAGGTATATGGGAGAGGGAGGTGTCACACAACAGCGATGCACAGTGGCTGGTGGATCTGAGGGAAGACCACAGTAACCTCCCTGAAAAGAATCCAGTGACTATCACAGTGGCAGACATACAACATAGAGTCTCAGGTATGAAAAACTGGACAGCACCTGGCCCTGACATGATCTACGCCTACTGGCTAAAGAAGCTCACTGCAATCCATGTGCTAAGGGATGGGACTCACCCTGAATGGCTAACCGAAGGGCGAACGATCCTGATAATGAAGGATCCCTCAAAGGGTACAGTCCCATCCAACTACCGGCCAATAACCTGTCTCTCCACAACATGGAAGCTCATGTCAGGCATCATCGCCACTAAGATAAGTGGGCACATGGGTCAATACATGAGCGAAGCACAGAAGGGCATTGGTAAGGACACCAGAGGAGCCAAACACCAACTTCTGGTTGACAGAACAGTCGCCCAAGACTGCAGAGTGCGACACACCAACTTGTGCACAGCCTGGATTGACTACAAGAAAGCCTATGACTCAATGCCACACACATGGATCACTGAATGCTTGGAGCTGTACAACATCAACAGAACTCTAAGGGCCTTCATTGCAAACTCAATGAGGTTGTGGAGAACCACCCTTGAAGCCAATGGGAAGCCGCTTGCCCAAGTATCCATCAAATGTGGCATATACCAAGGAGATGCACTGTCCCCACTGCTGTTCTGCATAGGTCTGAACCCCCTCAGCCAAATAATAAACAAGACTGGCTATGGATACCGACTCCGGAAGGAGGCCACCATAAGTCACCTCCTCTACATGGATGACATCAAGCTGTACGCCAAGAGTGAGCGAGACATCGACTCGCTGATCCACACCACCAGGATCTACAGCTCGGACATTGGGATGTCATTCGGGCTCGAGAAATGTGGGAGCATGGGGACAAAGAGAGGCAAGGTAATCCACACAGAAGGGGTCTCACTCCCAGAAGGAACAATAGCAGACATTGAGGACAATTACAAGTACCTTGGAATACCACAGACGAACGGCAACCTTGAACAGGTAACAAGGAATGCGGCAACAGCCAAATACCTCCAACGAGTAAGGCAAGTCCTAAGAAGCCAGCTCAATGGCAAGAACAAATCCCGGGCAATAAACAGCTACGCCCTGCCAGTGATCAGATACCCTGTGGGAATAATAAGGTGGCCAAAGGAGAAGATACAGACCACAGATGTTAAGGCACGAAAGCTCCTCACCATGCATGGAGGGTTCCATCCCAAATACAGCACCCTGAGACTGCACGCTAGCCGCAAAGAAGGAGGCCGAGGACTAGTGAGCGTGAGAGCCACTATCCAGGATGAAACATCCAAGATCCATAAGTACATCGAGGATAAGGCCCCGACAGATGACGTGCTACGTGAATGTCTCAGGCAGTGGGTAACAGAGGATGAGATGCTGGAGGAGGGACCATCATGGGAGGACAAGCCCTTACACGGGATGTACCACCGGAACATAACTGAGTATGGACTGGAAACCCCAAGGTCAAAGTGGGAAACACCTCCCAAAGTGGTAGAGAACGAGCGAGCCAAGATCCTGTGGGACTTCCAGATCCAGACTGACAGAATGGTAATGGCGAACTAACCAGACATTGTGGTGGTGGATAAAGAGCAGAGGAAAGCCGTAGTGGTGGATGTGGCAATACCAAGCGATGGCAACATCAGGAAAAAGGAACATGAAAACTATAGAAATACCAAGGGCTCAGAGAAGAACTGGAGAAGGCTTGGAAGGTGAAGGCCACAGTGGTGCCTGTGGTGATTGGAGCACTGGGGGCAGTGACCCCCAAACTGGAGGAGTGGCTACAACAGATCCCTGGAAAAACATCTGACATCTCAGTCCAGAAAAGTGCAGTCCTAGTAACAGCAAGGATACTGCGCAGAACCCTCAAGCTCCCTGGCCTCTGGTAGAGGACTCAAGCTTGGAAAGTGGATGAGACCACCTTGCTTTCTTGTAGTCGATCCAGGCTGTGCACAGGTTGGTGTGTCGCACTCTGCAGTCTTGGGCGACTGTTCTGTCTACCAGGAGTTGGTGTTTGGCTCCTCTGGTATCCTTACCAATGCCCTTCTCTGCTTCGCTCATGTATTGACTCATGTGCCCACTTATCTTAGCTGCAATGATGCATGACATGAGCTTCCATGTTGTGGAGAGACAGGTTATTTGGTCGGTAGTTGGATGGGACTGTACCCTTTGAGGGATCCTTCATTATCAGGATCGTTCGCCCTTCGGTTAGCCATTCAGGGTGAGTCCCATCCCTTAGTAGCTGGTTCATTTGTGCTGCCAGGCGCTCATGGATTGCAGTGAGCTTCTTTAGCCAGTAGGCGTGGATCATGTCAGGGCCAGGTGCTGTCCAGTTTTTCATACCTGAGACTCTTTGTTGGATGTCTGCCACTGTGATAGTCACTGGATTCTGTTCAGGGAGGTTGCTGTGGTCTTCCCTCAGATCCACCAGCCACTGTGCATCACTGTTGTGTGATGCCTCCCTCTCCCATATACCCTTCCAGTACTGTTCAGTTTCCAGCCTTGGTGGGTCTGCTCTGCTGTTATTACCCTGCTATTGAGAGTACACTTTCGCAGGTTGTGTTGCGAACAGCCGGTTTGTTCGTCTGGTTTGGTTGTCTCTGGTGTATCTCTTTAGGCGGCTGGCCAAGGCTTGTAGCCTTTGCTTGGCAGTTTCGAGTGCTTCAGGTATGGGCATCTGGCTGTACCTCTTGGGCATCGGTCTTTTCATTGCTCCTCTCTGGGCCTCTGTCATTTGGCTCACTTCCCTCCGAGCTGCCTTGATTTTTGCCTCCAACCTTCGTTTCCATGGTGGGTATTGTTTCTCATGGCTCCCATGGTTGCTCTTATAGCCAAGCACCTCTAGGATCACTGATGCTGAAGCGTATATCAGCTCATTGGTTTCTGTGATTGTTGTGGTAGGGATCACTCTCAATGCTGCATTCACATCCTCCATGAGACTTTCTGATGGTACTTCACTTAGCCGTTGTAGTGGGGTTCGGGGTTGCCTGTTCAATTGCGCCATGATCTTATCTTTCAGGTCAGTCGATGCCTCGCTCAGCGTATCTGTGCTCATTGGGGCTTCGTACCCAATCTCTGGTTGGTGAAACCTCCCCTCTGACCTGGCATCCTGGCTTCCCCTTGCCATAGCATTTGTGTTGTATCTCGTCAATCTCAAGTTGTGATAGCAGTTGCCGTTTGTGGATGTTGGAACACTGAGCTACTAGTTGCTTCGCCGTCAGTCTTGAATGTGGGTTTCTCCGTTCCCATTCACCACACATTCTTTGCATGTAACCCCTCTGACTAAGGTTACTTGAGTAGTATCATTCCAACAGAGCCTTGTTCTCACATCTCAGCCATGTGTGTGTGTGTGTGTGTGTGTGTATATATATATATATGTGTGTGTGTGTGTGTGTGTGTGTATATATATATATATATATATATATATATGTGTGTGTGTGTATATATGTGTGTATATATATATGTGTGTGTGTATATATATATATATATATATATATTGTCACAAACACACGATGGAGGAAGGACACAAATGCACGGCGTTGACTTGATTAAGATCAAAAGTTTAATAATCAAGGTCAGGCAGGCAAAGGTCATACATGTTACAGGCAGAAACTGGATCCGACAGGGAGTAGGCGAAGGCAAGGTCAAAATACAGGCGATAGTCAGACTTACGACACTGGATTGTTAGAGGCTGGGCTAAAGGCAAGGTCGGTAGCAAACTAGGTCAGACACGAAAACACAAGATACTGGACTGCTGGAATACTGGTCAAAACAACGCAGACAATCTGGCAAGGTGCTGGGGTGAGAGGAGGTGCTTAAATACTAGCTGAGCAATGATTGATGGAATACAGCTGGTGATATCATGTGACTGCAAAGTAAAGCTAAACTAAAAGTGACAAGACAAAACCGGAAGTAAATGAAAATAAAACAGGAAGTTTAATGTTTGTGACCTTCTCATTGGACTTGTACTTCATCTCTACACTATGAAAAAACGTGTAAGTGCATCCTGCATCTTACTATTTCTTTGGCTTTTATTTGGGAATTTTGCCATACTTTATCATACAGTCTTTTTTGAAGATATTTATTCCTTTAAAAAAGCTCTTTTAAAAATCTTCGTCATTAATAAATAAAAATAACATGTTGTTCACATGTTTCATGCCTCTCAACCTTAACATCATTCCCTTTCCGTCTTGTAACACTTGCCGGTCAGATTGTTATCGGTCCTGATTTAGCACGTCCACTCTCAGCCAGATATACCATTTTAGTATCACATCATTCTGTCAGGCCATTCTTCAATAGCATCACCTTAGACCACCACCCCTCCAGCACCCTCTTTTGTCAGGAGTACAAACTTGATCTATTTACATAACATCCCACTGATCTTTTTCACAAACAACCTAAGCTGAAGGGAGATGGGAGGCAGAATTGTCAACCAGCCAGTCAAACAACCAGCCAGCCAAACACAGCTCCTTTTCTTCAGTTGGCCATAAAGCCCATCTGCTCGAGGCAGTATTAGATGCAATATCCCAATTCAATCCCTTCCTTCAACCTTCCAGAAAGCTTTTAGCCACATTTTTGCACACAAAAGCTGCTGCTCTGGCCTTTGTAGTTTGAGCTTCTATTTAAGAAGGTGGCGGTGAGGATGCACAAGGAAGAAATCAATAAAGTGTCCTGGCTCTCAATCTTTTTGGCCTGCAGTGGAGGTGTTTATAGTGGAGGTGTTTTTAGGTTGGGAGAGAGAGGGACCTGAGTGGAAGGAGGTGGGCTGTTTTTGTCATTCATAAGCTTTGCTGACAAATCCTTGACATCATTTGGTGGATCGTATCGATAACTTTTTCCCTGGACTGCAGAGGATAAATCGAAATCATTTGTCTGGCTTTGTTAGATTGGTGGGGGAAGTGTTGTGGGGTTTCCATGAGCAGCAGAAAGAGGACAACATCCTAGACAAAGCTGCGATTCTTGGATGTGACATTGGCAGGTGAAGGCATTTGTACTAGAGAGAAGTTGAAAGGTCACAATGAGAGGAGTGAGTTTTGTCGTTCTTGGTGACTTTTGACACGAGTAGAAGTGAATAATGGCGTTCCAGTAGGGAAGATGAGGATCAGTATTCACCAAGGAGATTTTCTTGTGGATTTAGGTTATGCTGACAGTGATGATCATAGCACCATAAAATCAGCAAGAAACTACAGGCAAAAAAGAGCTTGGGCCTTGTAACACTAACTGCTATCAATTATAAAAAACAAATGCATAAAAAATATGCACTCGTTTTCACTTACACCACCCAAACACATTTATCTCTCATAAATATGCCCACTCACACAGATTTGTATTCATGTATGCTGGGTGGGGGCTCCTCCAGAGGGGAGAAAGGACCAGCTTTTCCTGACTGCTGTTTTGACAGTTGTGGGTTTGAACGTCAAATGGCAAATCTCTTAATCTGCCCTTATTAATAAGAAAAACACAAAACTGTCTGATATTTCCCTGCATATTTCCTGCTGTAGTGAAACAAGAATACAAAAGGAGTACAAATACTACTCTGGTGACACCCTGATCCAAATCAGTCTGATCTTTGGGGTTAGGTATTAAAGACAATGGTTTGTGGGGACTTTTCTGGTGGGAACAAGAATGAGACTGATAATCACAGTGTCTATCTGTGGGATATGGAAGGGAGACTGGAAGGCATGGGCAAGGTTTGAATTAAATATTTGAAAGTGGCAGACAATTTGCTTTGAACAAATATTGGGAGCTGTAAAAGGTTAAAAATGCTCAATGGACAATAGCCCTACTTATCTCTAACATAGTTTTTTTAATCATTTATTTTGTACTCACAGGGTGTTGAAAGAACACTATAAGTTCTATCAAATGTATACACAAGTAAACACACATTCCTACCATTGTTATTAATATTTACTAAATATAATAAAACAAGCGTGGTGCTGGTTATGCCATGGTCACAGATTAGAATCTAACCACAGGAGTTGCAATCCAGTGACTTTTCTGCCGTTCAGTAGAGGGGTTGCGTTGGGAAGGGGATCTGGCGTAAAAACTTGCCAATAACAACCATGCAAATTATTCGGTGTTGCGACCCGTGATGGGAAAAGATGAAGAAGACAAACTCAAATTGTTGAAGAAAACAAAAAGTATATGGAGAAAAAAATCTGGGACCATCACAAACAGCTGTGCTTCTGATAACAAATATGAAGTCACACTGTACTGTAAGAGCTAAACACTGGACATAATCAACTTTGGCAACCGCATCAAAGACAGGGGTTTGAGGGTTAGGAGTGTTGCTTGAATGGATGCTGTAGACTATGGGAAGTAGGGGAGTTATGCTTAGCTCTTTTACGTGTGCTTGTGTTGGCTAGAGCACGGTGTGGTTTCTATATTGTGTTTAAATGGCTTGATTTTAGGTAAAGTATCCCTCTTTATTTGTGGTAGGCCCACGGTAGGAGCTGCTAGTGCGCCCAGCATTATCATTTGTGGTATTATTCATTCACAAGCTATATTGTCTACTTGTTTTGGTTATTATTGGTAGCGACAGCAACAGAAAATCATGTGACACTCACATGGGTGAAAATATACAAACATCGGTAATTCAGTGAAAAAGACAGACAGAGTGCCAGGAACACTTTGGTCAAGGTCACAAGTATTGGGAGTGAATGGAACATTGACCGCTCGCCCTTCCCTCCCTCACCCACTTGTTTGCCCCCTATGCTCTTGTGCAGCTTCAATTCCACTTCAAGTTTTATCAACCTTCTGCTCACCGTCAAAGGAGATAGGATTCAAACTCTGACACGAATTAGCCCCCAGATTGACTTGATGCTTCCACACCCAAGAGACATACTGTGGAAAAGGAGCCTGACTCTTTATTTTTTGTCTTGCTTTGGCCCTTTCACTTCAGCCTGTTTCCTAGCTTTCATGGTCTTGTCCTCTACATCATGTCCTTCCATTTCTTATTCTATCTTTGCCTGCTCCTCTTCCCTTAGTTCTATCTTTATCTTTTTCCTTGTTCGTCCTGAACCTCATCTTGTTTTTTTCTGAGTGCATGCTTTCTTGTCGATCAGCTGTCTCAGCGACATTATACCTTCTCCTTCAGTTTGATGGAAAGGTGCTGTTGAGCTCTGACGGAGTAATTTGCTTACAAAAATCAAGCAGACAGACAAAAATAAACGATGGCAGAGCCAAGTGATTGCATCGACAACATGGATGGGATGTGTGCATGTGCAGGTCTATGTGGTGGGATCTATCACCATGGCTGAAAGAAGTGTCACAAACACGAACGTTTTTCCTTTTTTCATCCAGTTTTTCCTTTTTTCATCCAGTTTTGAGAAGTCAGCTGTTAAAATCAAAGCCAAGGCAATTTGCTTCAATTTACAAATACCAATAAAAATAACTACACATCTTTCTGTTTTGCTTTCGTGTACAGGTTTTAAGGATTAATGCTGAAGTGGCGATCTGACCTGCAATGATGATGCCTTTTAAGATCAAATACTGTAGGTCAAAGGATAAACCTCATGAATAGAATTTACTCAAACTCCTAATACAACCAAAGGATTGTGTGCATCTGTTGAATAAACCATAAGTATGTGGCTTCTATTGATTACTATTACAACGGTGTATCAATAACTTAGAACATTCACAAATTTAAAGCATTCTCAGAATTCCAATAATAATATAGCAAAAATATGAATGATGGTTCTATTAAAATTGGCAAGTCTACAATCTTTAACTAAATGTTCTTTTAACAATTTCAACCATACAACTACATTTTTTATATAATGTAATTGTTAGTAAAATGTTTTGTGATGATACACAATAACGATATGCCACTATATTAAACTAATGAATTATCATTAATACAATATGTATTTCATCTTCATGAAAAGCACCTAGTTTTTTGGCTGTGACTACAGCGTTTGGTTAAAGCTACAGAACAATTACAATCTGGTTAAATAGAAGGGGATGGTTCTACCGGGGAGCTGAAGGGCTACCCCCTTATTGTGTCTCCAGTTTCATGAAGATATAATAATAATTACAATTTGATTACATCCTAAAAATAGATTAGATATATACGTTTTAATCTAATTTTTCAATTTAAACAAATGTAAATTTGTGCACAGTATAGTATAACAAAAATACATTGCATTGAAACATAATTCATACAAGTCTGAGTAAGATTCTAATTTTGTATTAAATGAAACTAGTGCTTGACATTATCTCTGACCCATAAGGGTCTAATAATGTTTATATACTGTGTACTGTGCTGAGCTAATCACACCAGCCACTCCATAGTGTGTGCCCAGTATCAGGCTCACAGACTCAGGCAGAAAGCCGGAGGAGCTCATGTGTAGCTGTCAGGCCTACTGATGATTTCTCACAGATAGTATTGATCTCACACACAGGCCTCATTCATTACAGCCTGACTAGCAGCAGATGAGCTCAGGCTTGGAGCAGGGCCTTTGTCTGTCTTCTGTAAAACCACAAGGCATGCATAAGTAAAAGTGAAAGGGTTTGTCTTACACACAATTGTTACGCTACACACAGCGCTACCTCAGTCTAGTACGGTCACTTATAGCCCAAACATTATTCTTTGGTTAGACATAGTTGTATTGTACTATTATAAAGCAGACATTGTTTCACTAGAAATGTCAGACAAAGACTTTCATTCATTGTTTTACCAGGGTTTGATGATGTTGACAAAATTATAGTATTATAATATCTACAATACTAATGCATCCAACCTAAATAAGCCCATATATAATTTATGTATTCTATGTATTTACATTTATTTTTATATTATATTTTATATAAAGGTTATATTAACCTCACATTTATTGTAAACAACATGGGTTTAGTACAGTACATATTTTTAATAATGTCTATTCATGGAGTGATATGTCACTAAAACTAATTGTGTGATCAATCTGATCCTAAACCTATCAAGATAAACTAAAGTAGGTTACTATTTAAGTAATAATTTTGGTTTGTCTTCATGTTTATGATGGTTGCAGTCATCCTGGCATATCTGTGAGAGATTGGGAGCATGAATCTGGCCATTTGTGATTGGAGTTCGTTGAAATCCTTGAAGACTTTCTGACACACAATCCCTTCCTTCTATCCTGACCCAGCAAACTCTGCCTCATATGTACAGCTGCATTTCCCCAGAGAGTGTCACATTCCTTTCTCCACATTGTAACAGACTGCCATTTTCTGCAGGGGCTGTGGGTCACTAAGAGAGCCTCAATTGCCTCTGCAAAACCCTTAGCTTCATTTTGGCCTTTTGGTGCTTGATTTTCTTCCCTTTTCCCTGAGCTTCTGTGCTGCAAGAAAAGAATGACTCCTGCTTAATGATAAAATAATGAATGCCATTTTTGAAGCTGGAGTGAACAGGGGGGAGGATATGGAGGGCCAGAGACAGGTGAAGGGAAGAAGAAGGGGGAAGTTGGGAAGGGAGTATATTACAGAGCTGGCAAATGTGCCCTAGTGCCAGGGAGTCAATTTGAATGAAGCCATCTAATGTGACATCATTTACTCAGAAATCCCTAATTTGTCAGCATTAATATTTCAGCCGTAGCATTGCCTGTCACTGTGTGCCAAAGATGACTGATCAATCTATAAAACGGCTGCAGCTAATTTATTGAATATTTATGTGCAATGTCATGTGCAGGAGAGTTGTAGAATTTATTCCACCATGCTTTGCTCTTGTGCACAGGAACATTCCTGAAAATCACCTTTTAACTTTTTGAAGAGTGTGAAATTTCATCATCGCTAGAAATTATAATTATTATTGCACCCTGATATGGTGACATTTGTTTTGTTTTCCTAGATACTATAGAATCATTCTAAACAGTACTTTTTTTTACAGAATTCAATAGCTTCGGCTCACATGTTGACCTTTTCCAACAGTAACAAACTCTGATTCCAGAGATTCTGTTTTGTGAATGTATACATCATGTTGTGAAGCCAGACAATTTAATAGAGTTAAGTGCTAATTAAAGCAAGTTGCAGGGAGACGGTTGGGACATTCTGAGAGTGTGCACTGTGTAGGATCCTAGTCTCATGCAGGGTCAGATTAGGCATTAAAAGCACATGTACATAATTCTTTTGTTTAAAGACCATCAACAACAATCCCTTGCTCCATTCACAAAAAAAATCAAGTTCACAGCAATTACAAGATGAAGATCTCTTGAAGATTTTTTTGATTTTGTTGGCAGTTGTACAACTAATTATTACTAAAATAGGTATTTAGCATGCCTAGCATAAGGCAAAAGCCATGGAACAATATGACTGACAATCTGTGCTGTTTGGAAAATGCATGAAAACACTAACATGTGAAGTGCTGGAATGATATATAATATAATAAAATCCTACAGCAACACTGAAAACCATTGTTTAGTTTGTTTCCCAAATAATTATATTTAAACTGGACTGAAAACACATGTTTGTTTCTACATAAGTATTTGTGTTCTCTATGTTTGTTGTTGATTAAACCTAAAGACTAAAGAATGATTCACATTCAATTATAGGGCCCTATACTTTCAAACATTACACTTTGTAAACATTCAGTTGTTTTAAAGGTTCCTGCACATACTTTTTCATGCTAAATAGGGCTAAAGGGTTGGACCCTGATGTCTTTATGAGGTGTCTGTATATTTCAAAATTTTTCAAAAAGCCCTGTAGATCGTCCACAGTGCCCGTCTCAAAGTGTGTCCTGTATTTCCAGCCCCCTAGTGGAAAAAGCTGTTTTAAGAGTCTGTCGAACGTGAAGTTCATCATCAAGCTTGCTAATACCTGTTATAATAAATTAGTTGCTAATTGTGTGCATAGGAAATACTGTTTGATATTCTGCATTTGCCTGGGGGTCTTTTGGGAACACAGGATGAAGTGAGCGTCCCCTACCTAGGCTTCTCCCACTGTGCACAGGCAGCAGGTGACCAGTCCTACTGTTTCCAGTCCAGTGCAGTCTCTTTGTTGCAGTACAGTTAACATTACAGCCCCTTCAGTCCCTTCATTATATCAGCACTAATTACAAATTCCTAAACCAGTGCCACACATTACAATAAGACAGTGCAGTGAGCATATGGCATAATATCCTATTAATGAACACTCTAAATTCAAACTCAGGTCAGCCTGATCATGCTGGAGAACGTGTCACTGATCTGATGAAAGCGGGGGTGGGGTGGGTTAGGACAGGAACAGGAGGGAGAGGAGGAGAAGGAAGTGACCTTCTTCTAAAATGCACAGACTCATTTTAAACGGGAGGGCAGCCCCAGGGCTATCTCATTGTTTTACTTGTTTAATTTTTCGCAAGCACTTATTGACATAATATTTTGATGGTAAAGCTGAAAGAAGTCATTAAAGGAGGAGGGAGGAGTGCTTTTGTTCATTGGCTTTGCCATTAGCTTCTTTATTATCCTTTTTCTTGTATCCTTTGTTGCATGTTTCCCACCTGCCAATGTTCCCACCTGTCCCTCTCTAGGGGAAATTTTTTTGCAGCTATTTGTATTTTCTGTCATTACAGCGTGACAAACAAGTTGTTCCTCTTTCCCCAACTCAGTCCTCTGCATTCTTCCTATTTTATTTAAGAAGTGTCATGGAGAAGAGAGATTGATAGTCCCTTTTTTGTCATCTAATGTCCTTCTTTGAAAGAAAAAGGATGTAAATAGAAACATTCAGTACATATGCAAATGGTAGATGTTGCCGGTGGTGTCTTTTTTTTTTGCATCATTTTACCTGGAGTTAGTCTGCTGAAATTAATTCTGTCTGAACTGTCATAGCTGACTGCATGTGAAATAGCATAATGAAGGTAGCAAAACGTAGAGAAGTGGACTTTCAAGACCCTAAGTCACGTTTGTCATAAAAAAGAGCCGTGATGATCCTTTATCTTGTCTAGGGATGGAAGGCCATCATTAGCCAAAACTACAGCATTCAGAGCTCATAAATTGTATCATTGTTCTTATGCGAAATTTATCAACACATGAAATTAAAACAAATGATCTCACAACATCCCTAATTAGAAGCTCAGGAACTCATCAGATTACACAAGGGCCCTTTTCTCTGCCTCTCCCTAGGGATGGATCACTCTCAGCAGTTCCCAGTGCAGAACGCACGCCCCTGGCCTATGCACAGTGCTGCAGAGCTGTGTTTGTTTAAAAACCAGACTTAATCCTCTGCAGCAGCTGTCTCAGATCAGGTCACAGTTCAGCGCTAAGAGAGGCAGGGAGGGGGACCCAGGGCTGCACGTGCAGACTACAGAGCAGATGTGGCGATTACTGAAATATGGAGCTGCTCACAGTAAAAAAAGTCAATTGTGGAGAATTAAGATGAAGCTGCAAAAATGTTAAAATACAGTAATTCAAATTCAGACTGATGCTATACACGTTACATACTGGTGCAATCAACACAATTTAATTAATGGAGTCATAAAAGGGTATTTGTATTACTAAATTTGTGCACAAAAAAAACATTTCTATCCTGAAAAAAAAACATGTTAAGATACTGAATCTGATTGACTGACTGTGATTACAACTATGGTGAGTTACAACTATGTTTATTGGTAATGACAATAATAATAATAAAAAATAAACAATGTCAATATATTGCTTATAATTTCTGTAATGAAAACACTGCAGTTTCTGAGAGAAGAGGACATACCCCCAATATACAGTTTATATTTGTCACGTTCCGTGTCACGTCCTGCATTTACTTTGATAGCACTTCCTGTTTTATCCTGAAAGGACTTCCTGTCTCACCTCAGCTGTTTCCTGTATCCCGGTTTTACCACGCACACCTGTCAGTAATCAGCAATCACATCCAGTATTTAAACACCACCTCAGCCCACAGTCAGATGCCAGATTGTTTAGTTTCTATCCAGCACTTAGTATCTTGTCTCTCGTGTTTTGATCCTGACTTCCCTTGACTACCGTATCCTGCGTGAACCTTGTTTGCTACCTTTGCCTGGAGAAGAACTTTGCTTGAACATCTGACCGTGAGTTTGCTTAGCCCTTGTCTGTACCGTCACCGAGATCCTCTGTGTACCGAACCCTGCTTGTCGACTGGACCTGAGACTGCCTGCTCCCTTCTGTGCATCAATACCGAGCTCTCTGTGTATGACCTGGACCGTCTGACTCTGCTTGTAGCAATAGAGCCTGTATTTGTCCCTCAACCCGCCTTGTGCTGTGCATGTGGGTCTGACGCCTGCCCTAGTCTGACAGAACGATCTGGCCAGACTTGGACCCAGTCAGCACTCAGTCTCCGTCCAGGTCAGTTACTGTTTCTTCTTGTTTTTTTGGCGGCGAGTATTATTCACCTGGGGAGAATGGAATTTACCTGTGCCGAGCTACCCAGCGGAGGATTACTGAAGGGCGCTCAACCCGGAAACCCAGCGCAGTGCCGTGGAGGTGGCGGTGTGGACCTTGGAGGACGAGGACAGCGTGCTAGCGCGCCCCAGTGTCCGTCGCCTCTACGAGCGATTGTGTGCGCGACTCAGAGAGTTAAACAGCGCGCTCCACACCACACCAGCCCCCATGCTGTCCGCTCGGATTACGCCAGCTCCGGTCGCCCCGCCGATGGTCCTGGTTTCGGTTTCCTCCTCCCAGCCCAGTCGGACCGTCGTGAATGCACCAGCCTGCCCAGCCCCACGTTTGCTCGGCTGGGAGGACTCCCTGCACTCATGCGGTCTCCCGTCCTCGTGCTCTGTTCAGTCTCCAGTCCAGCCGTGCTCTGTTCAGTCTCCAGCCCAGCCGTGCTCTGCTCAGGTCTCAGCCCAGCCGTGTTCTGCTCAGGTCTCAGCCCAGCCGTGTTCTGCTCAGGTCTCAGCCCAGCCGTGTTCCGCTCAGGTCTCAGTTCAGCCGGGCTCTGTTCGGTGTCCAGCCCCAGTTCGGCCGGGCTCTGCTCGGTGTCCAGCCCCAGTTCAGCCATGCTCCGTTCAGACTCCAGTCGCAGTTCAGTGTTGCCACGCTCAGGTTCCAGCTCAGCCTTGCCACGCTCAGGTTCCAGCTCAGCCTTGCCACGCTCAGGTTCCAGCTCAGCCTTGCCACGCTCAGGTTCCAGTGCAGCCCTGTCACGCTCAGGTTCCAGTGCAGCCCTGTCACGCTCAGGTTCCAGTGCAGCCCTGTCACGCTCAGGCTCTAGCTCCAGTCCAGTCAAGCTCCGTTCGGGCTTTAGCCCCAGTCCATTCGATGCTCTGTTCGGGCTCTAGCCCCAGTCCAGTCGAGCTCCGTTCGGGCTCTAGCCCCAGTCCAGTCGAGCTCCGTTCGGGCTCTAGCCCCAGTCCAGTCGAGCTCCGTTCGGGCTCTAGCCCCAGACCAGTCGAGTCCAGCCCAGGTCCCAGTGCAGTCGAGTCCAGCCCAGGTCCCAGTGCAGTCGAGTCCAGCCCAGGTCCCAGTGCAGTCGAGTCCAGCCCAGGTCCCAGTGCAGTCGAGTCCAGCCCAGGTCCCAGTCCAGTCGAGTCTAGTCCAGGTTCCAGTCCAGTCGAGTCACGTTCAGGCCTTGTCCCAGCCAGAGGGCACCATCCGTTTGACAAGTTCTAGTCACACCCAATCAGGCCCGACGTCTACTCCGTCGAGCTTGGCAGCTGCAAGCAGTCATGCCGGCTCCAGAGAGGACGCCGTCCCAGTTCCTGTCGGCCCGTTAGGGGTCGTTCCTGTTCCTGTCGGCCCGTTAGGGGTCGTTCCTGTTCCTGTCGGCCATGTTGAGGCCGTTCCTGTCGGCCATGTTGAGGCCGTTCCTGTTCCTGTCGGCCATGTTGAGGTCGTCCCTGTTCCTGTCGGCCATGTAGAGGCCGTTCCAGTTCCCTTCCTGTCGGCCCTGTAGCGGTCGTTCCTGTTCTTGTCGGCCATGTAGAGGCCATTCCAGTCTCCGTCCCTGTCGGCCCCGTAGCGGTCGTTCCTGTTCCTGTCGGCCATGTAGAGGCTGTTTCAGTTCCAGTTCCTGTCGGCCCAGTAGAGGTCGTTCTAGTCCCCGTTCCTGCCGGTTCCCGCAAGGGTGCCGATCGTGTCCCTGTCATCCTCGGAGGGGCAGTCCCCGCCGACCTCCAGGAGGAGGCGGCGCCGGCTGCCGTTCCTGCCGCAGCTCCCGCCGACCTCCAGGAGGAGACGGCGCCGGCTGCAGTTCCTGCCGCAGCTCCCGCCGATCTCCAGGAGGAGGCGGCGCCGGCTGCGGTTTCTGCCGACCTCCAGGAGGAGGTCGCGCCTGCCCCAGTTTCTGCCGACCTCCAGGACGGGGTCGCGCCTGCCGCAGTTTCTGCCGGCCTCCAGGAAGAGGTCGTGCCTGCCGCAGCTCCTGCTGACCTCCAGGAGGAGGCCGCGCCTGTTGCAACTCCCGCTGCAGTTCCTACTGACCTCCAGGAGGAGGTCGTTCCTGTCGCAGCTTCCGCTGCAGTTCCTGTCGACCTCCAGGAGGGGGTCGTTCCTGTCGCAGCTCCAGCTGCAGTTCCTGTCGACCTCCAGGAGGGGGTCGTTCCTGTCGCAGCTCCAGCTGCAGTTCCTGTCGACCTCCAGGAGGGGGTCGTTCCTGTCGCAGCTCCCGCTGCGGTTCCTGGCGGCTCGGCGCTGACCGCATCTGCATCGGTTCCTGGTGGTCCGGCGCTGACCGCATCCGCATCGGTTCCTGGTGGTCCGGCGCTCACCGCATCCGCATCGGTTCCTGGTGGTCCGGCGCTGACCACGTCTCCACGTCTGTTCTGCTCCTTGGTGCCGGCAGCCCGCCGGCTTGGATCTCGTCTGCCTGATGGGTGGCCTCGCCATTGGCGCATCCGGTGGCAGGGATGGCGCTGCCTCCTGCGTCGTCGGCCACCTCGGCTGTCTAGTTCCGGGGGCGACTCCCTGCCCGGGGGTCGCCGTTTCCTGCGGTGGCGATGGCGCTGCTTCTGCCGTTGCCGACCGTCGCGCCTCGTTGGTCTCCTGGAGCATCGCCCGCTTGGAAAGCACCGGCGCGTGCGTTGGACCATTGGAGGCGTCTTGTTCAGACGCCACCTCCCTCCGTGAGGAAATATCTGGACCTTGGGTTTTGTTTCTGTCTTGGACTTCACCTTCATGGACTCCCATTCCTGTCTTGGATCATTGTTGTGTTTGGTTTTGACCCTCCTCCGGTCCTCCCTCCATCCACCCTGCTTGTCTGCCTTGTCGGGGAGGGATTCGGTCCCTCCTCCTGAGACCACCCTCCGCCCGCCGTGGTTTGGGGGGGGGGGGCTTCCGTTGGCGCCATAGGGGGGGGGTACTGTCACGTTCCTTGTCACGTCCTGCATTTACTTTGATAGCACTTCCTGTTTTATCCTGAAAGGACTTCCTGTCTCACCTCAGCTGTTTCCTGTATCCCGGTTTTACCACGCACACCTGTCAGTAATCAGCAATCACATCCAGTATTTAAACACCACCTCAGCCCACAGTCAGATGCCAGATTGTTTAGTTTCTATCCAGCACTTAGTATCTTGTCTCTCGTGTTTTGATCCTGACTTCCCTTGACTACCGTATCCTGCCTGAACCTTGTTTGCTACCTTTGCCTGGAGAAGAACTTTGCTTGAACATCTGACCGTGAGTTTGCTTAGCCCTTGTCTGTACCGTCACCGAGATCCTCTGTGTACCGAACCCTGCTTGTCGACTGGACCTGAGACTGCCTGCTCCCTTCTGTGCATCAATACCGAGCTCTCTGTGTATGACCTGGACCGTCTGACTCTGCTTGTAGCAATAAAGCCTGTATTTGTCCCTCAACCCGCCTTGTGCTGTGCATGTGGGTCCGACGCCTGCCCTAGTCTGACAATATTCAGGTTATTTAGAGATAGGTCCTGATTTAGTGACAGGCCAGTGAGAGGCCAGTGCTTTCACTGAACTTCATGTTCATTAGATGAGCTTGGTAATGTTAATTCAGTATTCAGTATTTCAATTCAATTCAATTCAATTTTATTTATATAGCGCCAAATCACAACAAAGTTATTTCAAGGCACTTTACAAAGTAAGGTTTAAAACCTCACACAACTAAACCCAAAAAATCCCACATACAGCAAGCATTTAATTTGACAGCAACAGTGGAGAGGAAAAACTCCCTCTCTAACGAGGAAGAAACCTCCAGCAGAACCAGACTGAATGTGGGCGGCCATCTGCCTCGACCGGTTGGGGTGAGAGGATAGAGAGATAGAAAAGCACAGCAACAGCAACAAGCAACAACAAGCAACAACAGAGCACAGGCAGGATGGTAGGACCAGGGACTGGATGCAGGCAGGATGGTTGCATCCGCAGCTGCCCATCACAGACACCAAACTTTGAGTCCAATGATACCTGTAGGTGAGGACAGAGAGGGAGAGAGAGTGGGGGGGGGGGGAGAGAGGAGAGAAGCACAACTACTGGACAGAAAGAGACAAGGTTAGTTAAACATGGGACAATGATGGGAGGTTATTTGACAGAAGAGGTAGAAGGAAACAGAGGAGCTCAGTGTATAAATTAAGTCCCCCAGCAGTCTATGTCTATTGCAGCTTAACTAAGAGATGGTTCCTGTGACTAACAATAATTGCCAGTGACCTGAACCATCTCTAACTATAAGGTTTATCAAAAAGGAAGGTTTTAAGCCTGGTCTTAAAGGTGGAGAGTGTGTCAGCTTCTCGAACCTGAAGAGGGAGCTGGTTCCAGAGGAGAGGAGCTTGGTAGCCTAAAGCTCTGCCCCCTGTTCTACATTTAAACACTCTAGGAACCACAAGTAGCCCAGCGCTCTGAGAACGAAGTGTTCTGCTGGGAGCATAAGGAACTATAAGGTCTTTAAGATAAGAAGGAGCTTTATCATTGAGTACTTTGTAGGTGAGTAGGAGAATTTTAAATTCTATACTACATTTTACAGGCTCCTACATTTATTTCAGCGCTAACTATTAGCATATATATGCTAATAGATTTGCTAATACACATGTTCCCCAAATTGTAATAAAAGTCATATATATTAGCCTTAAATACATGGCTCCAATTTGACAGTATGTAATTCCAGGGTTAATTTTAATAATTTTAATGTTTGTCTGTCTAGTGCCTAGTACCAAAAATTGCTGTCTTAAGTCTGAAGAAAGGAAAATAAACCAGCTGCTAACACTTTGCGTTTTAGTAACTTTCATAACTTTAACATTATATTGTACTACAGAATAAATCACTGTGCATGTGGCAAGGTGTTTAAATAAACAAAATGCAACTGCAAGTATCAGTAAATCCAATAGCCCTGCAGTTGATGTCATTTGTTACATCTGGGCGTTAAAGACAGGCGATATTGAGTGATGGACCGGGACTGAAACTGGGGAGAACAAAACAGACTCAGAAGGGAGAAGGTGGAGGAATGAAAAAATTATGACCATGCAGGGTGTGGGAAAAACACAGAGGGATCTTATGCTCTCTCAGTGTAAGGCATAAGTCCCCATGGTCAGTTTTTTATTTTGATACTTCCTGTTGTGTTTCCAGTCTGTCGTTGCTTTGTTCTGCTTTACCACTCATCACGATTCACTAGCTGCAATCAGTTACTGATTTGCCTTGTTTCTCACCTTGCTCCTTGCCAGATTGTCTGCGTTTGTCGTCCTGACAGCCAGCATTCCAGCACTTACATGGTTTTTCACAAGGTCTGAAGCCCAAGTCTGTTGCATCCTAGTACTACCTGACGGCACACGAAGGAAAGGGGGAGAACTCAAATGCTACGACCTTTAACAGGAAAACTGTGCATGTGTGCATGTAATGTATAACACAAACACAAAACCTCTGTATATTAGGGGTGGGCGGATCGATCCTAATATCGATAATAGAATAACGATACCAGCGCTTGTACTAATATTGATACTTTTGTTGAATTTTTACTCCGTATGAACTGCTGCCGTTTTTTTTCAAAGACGCGACCTAACTATCTTGTCTGTCTGCATCTCTAAGTGCCTGCGCCTAAATGCCAAAGCGGGGCAGACACACACTAACACCCCCCCACCCTCTCTTTTGCTTTGAGATCTCACGTGACTCAGCGACTCGGGCCAGCAAACAAACAAGCAGGAGGAAGAGACAGACGAAGAAAGATGGAAGCAAGAAAGAGTAGCAGCGTGTGGTTATATTTTCAAGCCGAAAAATGACAAAAAGTCACTGCACCAAAGAATAAAAGCTCAGGACATAAAACTGAACTCAAAATCATTGCTTAGCACGAACTAACAGATTAAACAACACCAGTTTACACCAGTAGCTGGCAGTAGCAGTCACTGACACCAGGTTGTAAACATAATTAGTGGGAGAGCTGAACAGCTCTCACACTATTGATATCTTCGCTCTTTATTAGTGGGAGAGCTGAACAGCTCTCACACTATTGATATCTTCGCTCTTTATTAGTGAGAGAGCTGAACAGCTCTCACACTATTGATATCTTCGCTCTTTATTAGTGGGAGAGCTGAACAGCTCTCACACTATTGAGATCTTCGCTCTTTATTAGTGGGAGAGCTGAACAGCTCTCACACTATTGATATCTTCGCTCTTTATTTTTCTTCTTATTAGTGGGAGAGCTGAACAGCTCCCACACTATTGAGATCTTCGCTCTTTATTAGTGGGAGAGCTGAACAGCTCTCACACTATTGATATCTTCGCTCTTTATTTTTCTTCTTATTAGTGGGAGAGCTGAACAGCTCTCACACTATTGAGATCTTCGCTCTTTATTATTATTATTTCACCCTGTTTTTCGGCCGCTATCTACTTCTCAACGCTTCATCGTAGAATCATCGTTCAACGTTCTAAACGTGCGTCATCGTTAGACGATGCAGGCTATTACTTTTCACATTTTCAGCCTTTCAACTTTTAACGTTATTTAACGTTTTCCGTCGTTTTTTTATAATGGTCGTCTATGGGAATCATCGTTCAACTTTCTGTCAACTTCCCTCTTTTCATCAGCGTCTATCATCGTCATACTTTGGCGTAGAAACGTCATTTCAACGTCAAAAGCGTCCATCATCTTTCATCGTTCTCCGTGTAAATCAGCGTTCTCGTATCTTTTATAGTTTTCGACTTGTGAGCGTTTAAATATCGTGTGGTTTTTGTTAAATTTTCAGCTTTTCCATTAGTGTGCATTGCGTCTGCTAGAGTGCGTGATGTCACAGCTACAGTGAGAAAGTGCGCTTTTTTAAGACAGAACTTCTGTCTCTAACTTGTCACTACAGCCACAATTATTACTCTATCAACTTAATTACTTCAATAAATCGTAGTCATATTTGTCTTCTTTCTAATGATGTGTCTGGCTATACCCTCAGACCTATACTTTAGTCGCTATCGACCTCAAAGTGCAGAGAGATCCTGAAATTCTCCCATTGACTCTAATGATAATTTTTGGCAGACGTCTGGGGAGAAAAACAGAGGAGACGTATTTTGAAATTGCCACTGTGGCTAAAAGCTTTTGTCCTTAAACATAAAATTCACACCATTTGCTCATTGAAGCATTGGGACTCGTAAAATGAAATAATTTTTGTGATAACTATCATGGTTTAGCTGGAACAAGCCCGTTTATACAGGGTGAAACTCTGCTTTTACAGAGGAGAGTGAGCCTGATTTTCCCGCCTTTCGTCTCCATGGCGACGGCGCAGCTGCAGATTTCACTGACAGGTCAAACTACTGATGCTCAGTGTAGACAGCAGTTCCATGCTTTTTACTGATTATTCAACTACACTATTGGATTGTGTAGTAATTAAGCACACACTTCCTCTAAATCCTTTCAAAATAAAAGCACCAAGCCAAATAATTAGCTTTAATAGCAATATTTCTGCTTTTAGATGGGTAATTATGACTATTTAAAGATAGATTAACAGTTAAGGAATTACCCACACATGCTTCCTCTAAATCCTTTCTAAATAAAAGCACCAAGCCAAATAATTAGCTTTAATAGCAGTATTTCTGCTTTTAGATGGGTAATTATGACTGTTTAAATATAGATTAACAGTTTAGTAATTACCCACACATGCTTCCTCTACATCCTTTCAAAATAAAAGCACCAATGCCAATTATTAGCTTTTCTGCACTATTTTTGCCTTTGAATGGGTAATTATGATTATTTAAAGACTAATTGACAGTTACGCTATTACCCCCACACATTTCCTCTAAATCCTTTCAAAATAAAAGCACCAATTACAATTTATTACCGTTAATGGCAAGATTGATTAGAAAGTTTGTGGTTCTGAATAATTACCAATTGTTAATGAGACTACTTTAGAGTTCAGTAAATAACCACTCACACTTATTAGGCTGCTTTTATTCTGAAAGGGCTTAATCTAAATCTTTTGCTTTAATAGGGCTATTCTTGCTATTGAATGATAAATTATGACTATCTAATGACTATTTTATAGTTTACTAATCGCCCACACACAACCTCTAAATCCTTACAAAGTAAAAGCACCAATGTATTTTATTACCTTAAATGGCAAGATTTTTGGTTCTGACTGGTAAATTTCTACTAGTTATTAAACTATTACACAGTTAGGTAATTATTTGCAAATACTTTCTTCAAATCAAAAAGATAGTCAGCTTATTTATGATTGTCAACTTTTTAATATTTGACATCTTTTTACCTTGGTCAACTTTTGAATCATTGTCATATTTTTAATCTTGTCTTAGTGTGACCATGGTCATCTTTAAATTCATCATCTTTTTGATCGCCATCTTTTGTCATCGTTTTAATCTTTGTCAACGTTTTCTCGTTTTCATCGTTTTCATCGTTTTGCCGTAGTCAACTTTTTGACGTCAGCAGCTTAATCAGCGTTTGTCATCGTTGCGGCAGCAGATCAGCTCTCCCACGTAATTTCTCGAGAAATTACTTTTTAGTGGGAGAGCTGAACAGCTCTCACACTATTGTTATCTTCGGTCTTTATTAGTGGGAGAGCTGAACAGCTCTCACACTATTGTTATCTTCGGTCTTTATCACAGTGAATGCTGCAAAGCATTCACTGTATTGTTTTTCTAAGCTTTATTATTATTAGTGGGAGAGCTGAACAGCTCTCACACTATTGAGATCTTCGCTCTTTATTATTAGTGGGAGAGCTGAACAGCTCTCACACTATTGATATCTTCGCTCTTTATTAGTGGGAGAGCTGAACAGCTCTCACACTATTGATATCTTCGCTCTTTATTTTTCTTCTTATTTCGCCCCGTTTTTCGGTCGCTTTCATCGTCTCAACGCTTCGTCGTAGAATCGCCGTTCAACTTTCTAAACGTGTGTCGTCTTTAGGGGATGGGGGCTATTACTTTTCACGTTTTCAGCTTTTCAACTTTTAACGTTATTCAACGTTTTTCGTCGTTTTTTTATAATGGTCGTCTATGGGAATGATCGTTCAACTTTTTGTCAATTTGCCTCTTTTCGTCAGCTTCTGTCATCGTCATACTTTGGCGTAGAAACGTCATTTCAACGTCAAAAGCGTCTATCATCTTTCAGCGTTCTCCGTGTAAATCAGCGTCCTCGTATCTTTTATAGTTTTTGACTTGTGAGCGTTTAAATATGGTGTGGTTTTTGTTAAATTTTCAGCTTTTCCATTAGTGTGTATTGGGTCAGTTAGAGTGCGTGATGTCACAGCTACAGTGAGAAGGTGCGCTTTTTTAAGACAGAACTTCTGTCTCTAACTCGTCACTACAGCCACAATTTTTACTCTATCAACATAATTACTTCACTAAATCGTAGTCATACTTGTCTTCTTTCTAATGATGTGTCTGGATATACCCTCAGACCTATACTTTAGTCGCTATCAACCTCAAAGCGCAGAGAGATCCCGAAATTCTCCCATAGACTCTAATGATAATTTTCGGCAGACGTCTGGGGAGAAAAACAGAGGAGACATATTTTGAAATTGCCACTGTGGCTACAAGCTTTTATCCTCAAACATAAAATTCACACCATTTGCTCATTGAAGCCTTGGGACTCGTAGAATGAAATAATTTTTGTCATAACTATCATGGTTTAGCTGAAACAAGCCTGTTTATACAGGGTGAAACTCTGCTTTCACAGAGCAGAGTGAGCCTGATTTTCCCGCCTTTCGTCTCCATGGCGACGGCGCAGCTGCAGATTTCACTGACAGGTCAAACTCCTGATGCTCAGTGTAGACAGCAGTTCCATGCTTATTACTGATTACTCAACTACACTATTGGATTGTGTAGTAATTAAGCACACACTTCCTCTAAATCCTTTCAAAATAAAAGCACCAAGCCAAATAATTAGCTTTAATAGCAATATTTCAACTTTTAGATGGGTAATTATGACTATTTAAAGATAGATTAACAGTTTAGTAATTACCCACACGTGCTTCCTCTACATCCTTTCAAAATAAAAGCACCAATGCCAATTATTAGCTTTAACTGCATTGTTTTTGCCTTTGAATGGGTAATTATGATTATTAATGGGTAATTAAAGACTAACTGACAGTTATGCTATTACCCCCACACATTTCCTCTAAATCCCTTCAAAATAAAAGCACCAATTACAATTTATTACCTTTAATGGCAAGATTGATTAAAAAATTTGTGGTTCTGAATACTTACCAATCGTTAATGGGACTACTTTAGAGTTCAGTAAATAGACACTCAAACTTATTAGGGTGCTTTTATTCTGAAAGGGCTAAATCTAAATCTTTTGCTTTAATAGGGCTATTCTTGCTATTGAATGATAAACTATGACTATCTAATGACTATTTTATAGTTTAGTAATCGCCCACACACAACCTCTAAATCCTTTCAAAATAAAAGCACCAATGTAATTCATTACCTTAAATGGCAAGATTTTTGTTTCTGACTGGTAAATTTCTACTAGTTATTAAACTATTACACAGGCAATTATTTACAAATACTTTCTTCAAATCAAAAAGATAGTCAGCTTATTTATGATTGTCAACAATGCACCTTGGTCAACTTTTTAATATTTTAAACGTGGTCAACTTTTGAATCATTGTCATCTCTTTAATATTGTCATAGTATGACCTTGGTCATCTTTTTAATCATCATCTTTTTAATCGCCATCTTTTGTCATCGTTTTAATCTTTGTCAACGTTTTCTCGTTTTCATCGTTTTCATCGTTTTCATCGTTTTCATCGTTTTGCCGTAGTCAACTTTTTGACGTCAGCAGCTTAATCAGCGTTTGTCATCGTTGCGGCAGCAGATCAGCTCTCCCACGTAATTTCTCGAGAAATTACTTTTTCTAGTTTTTCTTCTTATTTCGCCCCGTTTTTCGGTCGCTTTCATCGTCTCAACGCTTCGTCGTAGAATCGCCGTTCAACTTTCTAAACGTGTGTCGTCTTTAGGAGATGGGGGCTATTACTTTTCACATTTTCAGCTTTTCAACTTTTAACGTTATTCAACGTTTTTCGTCGTTTTTTTATAATGGTCGTCTATGGGAATCATCGTTCAACTTTTTGTCAACTTGCCTCTTTTCGTCAGCTTCTGTCATCGTCATACTTTGGCGTAGAAACGTCATTTCAACGTCAAAAGCGTCTATCATCTTTCAGCGTTCTCCGTGTAAATCAGCGTCCTCGTATCTTTTATAGTTTTCGACTTGTAAGCGTTTAAATATGGTGTGGTTTTTGTTAAATTTTCAGCTTTTCCATTAGTGTGTATTGGGTCAGTTAGAGTGCGTGATGTCACAGCTACAGTGAGAAGGTGCGCTTTTTTAAAACAGAACTTCTGTCTCTAACTCGTCACTACAGCCACAATTTTTACTCTATCAACATAATTACTTCACTAAATCGTAGTCATACTTGTCTTCTTTCTAATGATGTGTCTGGATATACCCTCAGACCTATACTTTAGTCGCTATCGACCTCAAAGTGCAGAGAGATCCTGAAATTCTCCCATTGACTCTAATGATAATTTTTGTCAGACGTCTGAGGAGAAAAACAGAGGAGACATATTTTGAAATTGCCACTGTGGCTACAAGCTTTTGTCCTCAAACATAAAATTCACACCATTTGCTCATTGAAGCCTTGGGACTCGTAAAATGAAATAATTGTTGTGATAACTATCATGGTTTAGCTGAAACAAGCCTGTTTATACAGGGTGAAACTCTGCTTTTACAGAGCAGAGTGAGCCTGATTTTCCCGCCTTTCGTCTTCATGGCGACGGCGCAGCTGCAGATTTCACTGACAGGTCAAACTCCTGATGCTCAGTGTAGACAGCAGTTCTATGCTTGTTACTGATTACTCAACTACACTATTGGATTGTGTAGTAATTAAGCACACACTTCCTCTAAATCCTTTCAAAATAAAAGCACCAAGCCAAATAATTAGCTTTAATAGCAATATTTCTACTTTTAGATGGGTAATTATGACTATTTAAAGATAGATTAACAGTTTAGTAATTACCCACACGTGCTTCCTCTACATCCTTTCAAAATAAAAGCACCAATGCCAATTATTAGCTTTAACTGCACTGTTTTTGCCTTTGAATGGGTAATTATGATTATTAATGGGTAATTAAAGACTAATTGACAGTTATGCTATTACCCCCACACATTTCCTCTAAATCCTTTCAAAATAAAAGCACCAATTACAATTTATTACCTTTAATGGCAAGATTGATTAAAAAATTTGTGGTTCTGAATACTTACCAATCGTTAATGGGACTACTTTAGAGTTCAGTAAATAGCCACTCAAACTTATTAGGGTGCTTTTATTCTGAAAGGGCTAAATCTAAATCTTTTGCTTTAATAGGGCTATTCTTGCTATTGAATGATAAACTATGACTATCTAATGACTATTTTATAGTTTAGTAATCGCCCACACACAACCTCTAAATCCTTTCAAAATAAAAGCACCAATGTAATTTATTACCTTAAATGGCAAGATTTTTGTTTCTGACTGGTAAATTTCTACTAGTTATTAAAATATTACACAGTTAGGTAATTATTTACAAATACTTTCTTCAAATCAAAAAGATAGTCAGCTTATTTATGATTGTCAACAATGCACATTGGTCAACCTTTTAATCTTTGACATCTTTTAACCTTGGTCAACTTTTGAATCATTGTCATCTCTTTAATATTGTCATAGTATGACCTTGGTCATCTTTTTAATCATCATCTTTTTAATCGCCATCTTTTGTCATCGTTTTAATCTTTGTCAACGTTTTCTCGTTTTCATCGTTTTCATCGTTTTGCCGTAGTCAACTTTTTGACGTCAGCAGCTTAATCAGCGTTTGTCATCGTTGCGGCAGCAGATCAGCTCTCCCACGTAATTTCTCGAGAAATTACTTTTTCTAGTTATTCTACTTATTCCGCCCTTTTTTTGATTGCTATCTACTTTTTAACGCTTCATCGTAGAATAGTCGTTCAACTTTCTAAACGTGTGTGATCTTTAGGAGATGTGGGCTATTACTTTTTATGTTTTCAGCTTTTCAACTTTTAATGTTATTCAACTTTTTTCATCGTTTTTTTATAATGGTCGTCTATGGGAATCATCGTTAAACTTTTTGTCAACTTCCCTCTTTTCATCAGCGTCTATCATCGTCATACTTTGGCAGAGAAACGTCATTTCAACTTCAAAAGCGTCCATCATCGCTCAACTTTCTCCTCGTAAATCAGCGTTGTCGTATCTTCTATACTTTTTGACTCGTGAGCGTTTAAATATGGTGTGGTTTTTGTTTAATTTTCAGCTTTTCCATTAGTGTGTATTGGGTCAGTTAGAGTGCGTGATGTCACAGCTACAGTGAGAATGTGCGCTTTTTTAAGACAGAACTTCTGTCTCTAACTTGTCACTACAGCCACAATTTTTACTCTATCAACGTAATTATTTCACTAAATCGTAGTCATACTTGTCTTCTTTCTAATGATGTGTCTGGCTTTACCCTCAGACTTATACTTTAGTCGCTATCGACCTCAAAGGCACAGAGAGATCCTGAAATTCTCCCATTAGACTCTAATGATAATTTTGGCAGACGTCTGGGAGAAAAAAAGGAGGAGACATATTTTGAAATTGCCGACTGTGGCTACAAGCTTTTGTCCTCAAACATAAAATTCACACCATTTGCTCATTGAAGCCTTGGGACTCGTAAAATGAAATAATTTTTGTGATAACTATCATGGTTTAGCTGGAACAAGCCTGTTTATACAGGGTGAAACTCTGCTTTTACAGAGCAGAGTGAGCCTGATTTTCCCGCCTTTCGTCTCCATGGCGACGGCGCAGCTGCAGATTTCACTGACAAGTCAAACTCCTGATGCTCAGTGTAGACAGCAGTTTCATGCTTATTACTGATTACTCAACTACACTATTGGATTGTGTAGTAATTAAGCACACACTTCCTCTAAATCCTTTCAAAATAAAAGCACCAAGCCAAATAATTAGCTTTAACAGCAATATTTCTGCTTTTAGATCTGTAATTATGACTATTTAAAGATAGATTAACAGTTTAGTAATTACCCACACGTGCTTCCTCTACATCCTTTCAAAATAAAAGCACCAATGCAATTTATTAGCTTTAACTGTTCTGTTTTTGCCTGTGAATGGTTCATTATGATTATTTAAAGACTAATTGACAGTTACGCTATTACCCCCACACATTTCCTCTAAATCCTTTCAAAATAAAAGCACCAATTACAGTTTATTACCTTTAATGGCAAGATTGATTAGAAAATGTCTGGTTCTGAAAACTTACCAATCGTTAATGAGACTACTTTAGAGTTCAGTACATAACCACTCACACCTATTAGGGTGCTTTTATTCTGAAAGGGCTTAATCTAAATCTTTTGCTTTAATAGGGCTATTCTTGCTATTGAATGATAAATTATGACTATCTAATGACTATTTTATAGTTTAGTAATAACTCACACACAACCTCTAAGTCCCTTCAAAATAAAAGCACCAATGTAATTTATTACCCTAAATGGCAAGATATTTGATTCTGACTGGTACATTTTTAATAGTTATTAAACTATTACATAGTTAGGTAATTATTTACAAATACTTTCTTCAAATCAAAAAGCTAGTCAGCTTATTTATGATTGTCAACAATGCACCTTGGTCAACTTTTTAATCTTTGACATCTTTTAACCGTGGTCAACTTTTGAATCATTGTCATCTCTTTAATATTGTCATAGTATGACCTTGGTCATCTTTTTAATCATCATCTTTTTAATCGCCATCTTTTGTCATCGTTTTAATCTTTGTCAACGTTTTCCCGTTTTCATCGTTTTCATCGTTTTGCCGTAGTCAACTTTTGGACGTAGTCAACTTTGTGACGTCAGCAGCTTAATCAGCGTTTGTCATCGTTGCGGCAGCAGATCAGCTCTCCCACGTAATTTCTCGAGAAATTACTTTTTCTAGTTTTAGTTATTATTCTTATTTCGCCCCGTTTTTCGGTCGCTATCTACTTCTCAACATCGCAGAATCATCGTTCAACAATCTAAATGTGCGTCATCGTTAGACGATGCAGGCTATTACTTTTCACGTTTTCAGCTTTTCAACTTTTAACGTTATTCAACGTTTTCCGTCAATTTTTTATAATGGTCGTCTATGGGAATCATCGTTCAACTTTTTGTCAACTTGCCTCTTTTCGTCAGCTTCTGTCATCGTCATACTTTGGCGTAGAAACGTCATTTCAACGTCAAAAGCGTCTATCATCTTTCAGCGTTCTCCGTGTAAATCAGCGTCCTCGTATCTTTTATAGTTTTCGACTTGTGAGCGTTTAAATATGGTGTGGTTTTTGTTAAATTTTCAGCTTTTCCATTAGTGTGTATTGGGTCAGTTAGAGTGCGTGATGTCACAGCTACAGTGAGAAGGTGCGCTTTTTTAAGATAGAACTTCTGTCTCTAACTCGTCACTACAGCCACAATTTTTACTCTATCAACATAATTACTTCACTAAATCGTAGTCATACTTGTCTTCTTTCTAATGATGTGTCTGGATATACCCTCAGACCTATACTTTAGTCGCTATCAACCTCAAAGCGCAGAGAGATCCCGAAATTCTCCCATAGACTCTAATGATAATTTTCGGCAGACGTCTGGGGAGAAAAACAGAGGAGACATATTTTGAAATTGCCACTGTGGCTACAAGCTTTTATCCTCAAACATAAAATTCACACCATTTGCTCATTGAAGCCTTGGGACTCGTAAAATGAAATAATTTTTGTGATAACTATCATGGTTTAGCTGGAACAAGCCTGTTTATACAGGGTGAAACTCTGCTTTTACAGAGCAGAGTGAGCCTGATTTTCCCGCCTTTCGTCTCCATGGCGACGGCGCAGCTGCAGATTTCACTGACAGGTCAAACTGCTGATGCTCAGTGTAGACAGCAGTTCCATGCTTATTACTGATTACTCAACTACACTATTGGATTGTGTAGTAATTAAGCACACACTTCCTCTAAATCCTTTCAAAATAAAAGCACCAAGCCAAATAATTAGCTTTAATAGCAATATTTCAACTTTTAGATGGGTAATTATGACTATTTAAAGATAGATTAACAGTTTAGTAATTACCCACACGTGCTTCCTCTAAATCCTTTCAAAATAAAAGCACCAATGCCAATTATTAGCTTTAACTGCACTGTTTTTGCCTTTGAATGGGTAATTAAAGACTAATTGACAGTTACGCTATTACCCCCACACATTTCCTCTAAATCCTTTCAAAATAAAAGCACCAATTACAATTTATTACCTTTAATGGCAAGATTGATTAAAAAATTTGTGGTTCTGAATACTTACCAATCGTTAATGGGACTACTTTAGAGTTCAGTAAATAGCCACTCAAACTTATTAGGGTGCTTTTATTCTGAAAGGGCTAAATCTAAATCTTTTGCTTTAATAGGGCTATTCTTGCTATTGAATGATAAATTATGACTATCTAATGACTATTTTATAGTTTAGTAATCGCCCACACACAACCTCTAAATCCTTTCAAAATAAAAGCACCAATGTCATTTATTACCTAAATGGCAAGATTTTTGTTTCTGACTGGTAAATTTCTACTAGTTATTAAAATATTACACAGTTAGGTAATTATTTACAAATACTTTCTTCAAATCAAAAAGATAGTCAGCTTATTTATGATTATCAACAATGCACATTGGTCAACCTTTTAATCTTTGACATCTTTTAACCTTGGTCAACTTTTGAATCATTGTCATCTCTTTAATATTGTCATAGTATGACCTTGGTCATCTTTTTAATCATCATCTTTTTAATCGTCATCTTTTGTCATCGTTTTAATCTTTGTCAACGTTTTCTCGTTTTCATCGTTTTCATCGTTTTGCCGTAGTCAACTTTTTGACGTCAGCAGCTTAATCAGCGTTTGTCATCGTTGCGGCAGCAGATCAGCTCTCCCACGTAATTTCTCGAGAAATTACTTTTTCTAGTTATTATTATTTCGCCCTGTTTTTCGGCCGCTATCTACTTCTCAACGCTTCATCGTAGAATCGCCGTTCAACTTTCTAAACGTGTGTCGTCTTTAGGAGATGGGGGCTATTACTTTTCACGTTTTCAGCTTTTCAACTTTTAACGTTATTCAACGTTTTTCGTCGTTTTTTTATAATGGTCGTCTATGGGAATCATCGTTCAACCTTTTGTCAACTTGCCTCTTTTTGTCAGCTTCTGTCATCGTCATACTTTGGTGTAGAAACGTCATTTCACCGTCAAAAGCGTCTATCATCTTTCAGCGTTCTCCGTGTAAATCTGCGTCCTCGTATCTTTTATAGTTTTCGACTCGTGAGCGTTTAAATATGGTGTGGTTTTTGTTAAATTTTCAGCTTTTCCATTAGTGTGTATTGCGTCTGCTAGAGTGCGTGATGTCACAGCTACAGTGAGAAGGTGCGCTTTTTTAAGACAGAACTTCTGTCTCTAACTCGTCACTACAGCCACAATTCTTACTCTATCAACGTAATTACTTCACTAAATCGTAGTCATACTTGTCTTCTTTCTAATTATGTGTCTGGCTTTTCCCTCAGACCTATACTTTAGTCGCTATCAACCTCAAAGTGTAGAGAGATCCTGAAATTCTCCCATAGACCCTAATGATAATTTTTGGCAGACGTCTGGGGTGAAAAACAGAGGAGACATATTTTGAAATTGCCACTGTGGCTACAAGCTTTTGTCCTCAAACATAAAATTCACACCATTTGCTCATTGAAGGCTTGGGACTCGTAAAATGAAATAATTTTTGTGATAACTATCATGGTTTAGCTGGAACAAGCCTGTTTATACAGGGTGAAACTCTGCTTTTTACAGAGCAGAGTGAGCCTGATTTTCCCGCCTTTTGTCTCCATGGCGACGGCGCAGCTGCAGATTTGACTGACAGGTCAAACTGCTGATGCTCAGTGTACAGAGCAGTTCCATGCTTGTTACTGATTAGTCAACCACACTATTGGATTGTGTAGTGATTAACACTAGAACTACTAAGGGACGTACACCTTTACATATACCCCTAACTACGGCTGGGTGTTCACTTGTCCGCCACGCTCCAGCTGGCACCCTGCCAAGAGCCGCTTTTGTTACGTAAAGAGGGCCATCACCGACGCTCTCTGTGGGGTGGGACGCAAGGGCTCGCTGACCCTGCTGCTGCCTGCAAGGCAGAGCAGGGTTCCTACTCATGTTCCTATGAGTCTATGAGTGACATCCACTGTTACAATGTTCCACCGCTATGTGCTTGGATTTACAACGTGAAAGGACGAGTGTCATTGTTGCGGTCTCACCGAAGGAAGCAATAAAAAACATTAACAAGACAATAAAACAGTTTTGCTGCTTTACTTATTTACAAAAAAACTAAATAAAGTTCACACATTATTTCACTGTAACATTACTAAAAATTGCAGAAAAGACGACAGTACACCGCTCACCCATCTACTTTTAACAAATGTGCAATTAAAATACATTATAAACCAAAAAAACGCTTGAAAGCGTTTCGGTTTTATATTCCATTTATTTCGTTATTTCCCCTTTCACCAGTACCACATAATAAGTCATTGCAGAGCTACAGCCATGTTTCACCAGCCGCTTTGGGCAGTGAGTCATAGACGGACGTTGTTCTGCCCGCTTTCATGTAGACACGGAACTCTTCACAGTTTTGTCAAACGTAATTTCGTTATTCATATACAACAACATGCAAATGCTAAAAATTACTGAAAAGATGACAGTACACCCATCTAGTTTGGGTGAACAGAAAACGCTTGAAAGCGTTTCCGTTTTATATTCCGTTTATTTGGTTATTACTCCTTTCACCTGTACCACATAAAGTCATTGCAGAGCTACAGCCGTGTTCCTACAAAGTTAACCAGCTGTTTATTTCGTTATTTCCTCTTTCATGTCCGTCTGGTGAATGAAAGTGGGCGTGGCCATTCACGTCCCAGAGCGGTGACACTGGGGGAAGGGGAACGCGCATCAACACGCAGGACAAAGATCTGCGTTTCTCTGCTGCTACAGCCTCGGCTGCGTTGGGTTGTTAGTGTCCCTTTCACCTGTACCATATGAAATGTGTTCCTACGAAGTTGATCAGCTGCTTTCAGAATCAGAATCGTTTTTATTCACGGGTTTATTTTTATTTACAAAATATAAACAGAAAACGCTTGAAACGTTTCCGTTTTATATTCCATTTATTTAATTATTTTTATTTACAAAAAAATCCCATACGCTTTGCACTGTAACGTCACTAAGAATTAGGAAAAAAGACAGTACACCCATCTAGTTTTAACAAATGTGCAATAAAAAATTTAAACAGAAAACGCTTGAAAGCGTTTCTGTTTTATATTTCCGTTTATTTCGTTATTTTCCCTTTCACCTGTACCACATAAAGTCATAGCTACAGCCATGTTCCCAAGAGGTTCACCAGCCGCTTTCAGCGTGACACACGCATGGACGTTGTTCTGCCCGCTTTCATGTAGACACAAAACTCAAAGTAAAAGAGCTCAGAGCAGCATTTGCAATTACATGTATATTAATAACGAAATAAACGGAATGTAAAGTATAATGCTTTATAGAGTTTGGTGTCTACATGAAAGCGGCTGGTCAACTTTGTCAACATGTGGCTCCAGTAAGTGGGGGAATAACGGCCCAAAGCAACAGGCTGAAAGAGGAGGCTGTGGCAGAGGAACACAGGTCTTTGTCCTGTATGTTGATGCGCCAAGCCCCCACAGTCAGCGCTTACCTTTGCTACGGGACTGATAGCCCCGCCCACTTTTATTTATCAGACAGATATGAAAGTGGGGATAACGAAATAAAACGCTTTCAAGAATTTTGTCTACATCAAAGCGGGCAAATCACATGTGAACGTTTTAATTTTTTTGTAAATAAAAATAATGTTTGCCCTGTTCAAACCTGGGGAATAAAAACGATTCTGATAGCAGCTCAAGATCAACTTAGCAGGAACACATTTCATGTGGTAGAGGTGAAAGGGACACTAACAACCCAACGCAGCCGAGGCTGTAGCAGCAGAGAAACGCAGATCTTTGTCCTGCGTGTTGATGAGCGTTTCCCCTTCCCCCAGTGTCCCTGCTCTGTTACGTGGATGGCCACGCCCACTTTCATTCAACAGACGGACATGAAAGAGGGAATAACGAAATAAACATCTGGTTAACTTTGTAGGAACATGGTTGTAGCTCTACAATGACTTTATGTGTTACAGGTGAAAGCAGTAATAACGAAATAAACGGAATATAAAAAACGTTTTCAAGCGTTTTCTGTTTATATTTTTTATTGCACATTTGTTAAAACTTGATGAGTGTACTGTCATCTTTTCTGTAATTTTTGATGACGTTACAGTGCAAACAATATTTGAACTATTTTTTTTTGTAAATAAACAAAGCTTCGCCACATTTGAGAAGGATCTAAAACTGTCTTATTGTATTATTGATGATGATATCTTATTGCTTCCTTCAGTGAGACCGCAACAATGACACTCTGCCTTTCACGTTGTAAATCCAAGCACATAGCGGTTGAACATTGTAACAGTGGATGTCACTCTTAGACTCATAGGAACTGTGCAGCCTTGCAGACAGGAGCAGGGTCAGCAAGCCCACGCAACCCACCACCTAGAGTGCGTCAGTGATGGCCCTCTTTACCTAACAAAGGCAGCTGTTCACAGATGATTCAGGGTCTCAGCTAGCCGAGCAGATCATTTGACCACCTTCTAGTGGGAATGGGTATATTTAGAAAACCCAGTAGTTCTAGTGTTAAGCACGCACTTCCTCTAAATCCTTTCAAAATAAAAGCACCAAGCCAAATAATTAGCTTTAATAGCAGTATTTCTGCTTTTAGATGGGTAATTATGACTTTTTAAAGATAGATTAACAGTTTAGTAATTACCCACACATGCTTCCTCTAAATCCTTTCAAAATAAAAGCACCAATGCCAATTATTAGCTTTAACTGCACTGTTTTTGCCTTTGAATGGGTAATTATAATTATTTAAAGACTTATTGACAGGTACGCTATTACCCCCACACATTTCCTCTAAATCATTTCAAAATAAAAGCACCAATTACAATTTATTACCTTTAATGGCAAGATTGAGTAGAAAATTTGTGGTTCTAAATACTTGCCAATCGTTATAGAGACTACTTTAGAGTTTAGTAAATAGCCACTAAAACTTATTAGGGTGCTTTCATTCTGAAAGGGCTAAATCTAAATCTTTTGCTTTAATAGGGCTATTGTTGCTATTGAATGATAAATTATGACTATCTAATGACTATTTTATAGTTTAGTAATCGCCCACACACAACCTCTAAATCCTTTCAAAATAAAAGCACCAATGTAATTTATTACCTTAAATGGCAAGATTTTTGTTTCTGACTGGTAAATTTTTACTAGGTATTAAACTATTACACAGGTAATTATTTACAAATACTTTCTTCAAATTAAAAAGCTAGTCAGCTTATTTATGATTGTCAACAATGCACTCTGGTCAACTTTTTAATCTTTGACATCTTTTTACCTTGGTCAACTTTTGAATCATTGTCATCTCTTTATATTATGATAATAATAATAATATTGTCATAGTATGACCTTGGTCATCTTTTAATCATCATCTTTTTAATCGCCATCTTTTGTCATCGTTTTAATCTTTGTCATCGTTTTCTCGTTTTCATCGTTTTTATCGTTTTCATCTTTTTGCCGTAGTCAACTTTTTGCCGTCAGCAGCTTAATCAGCGTTTGGCATCGTTGCGGCAGCAGATCAGCTCTCCCACGTAATTTCTCGAGGAATTACTTTTTCTAGTTTAAAATGTGGCCCAGCCTGAATATGAAACGATAAAAAAGAATACCCTTGTTCTTTAAACCCTGTAGTGTTCAATGGCAATTGCCTATTGTTTTTCTTAGTGATTTTACCACTTTGTTTAATTTAACATTAGCTATGTTAGCAGGCATATGTTGTAGACACACAAATAATATATATATGCTGGTTCCAGCCTATGTCCTCTTTCCTTTAGGCTGTAAAATGAGAGCCTAAAGTTAGGGGACATAGATAGAGAAAGTAAAAACCTGTTTGGGGGGATATAGAGAAATCAAAACTAAAACTGCTTTAAGAAGTAGACACCAGGTGGAACAGCACATTTCACATGCTCCAGTGACAGGGTTGAAGCTCAGGAACACTATGGGGGCAGCTTTGGCAGGTTTACAAACAGAAATTTCTGAGCTAACATCTGACAAATATAATTATCTTACTGCATGCCTGCCCATTCTCCCACCCTTCAATGCAGCCACTGTGTAGTCAGAGGAGTTGGTATCTGGTAAAAATGGCAGAGCAGATGTTCCAGGAGAATTCCCAGAATGCAACAATCCCAGTCCCAAAGGAAAGGGGCAAGCACCTCACCAGGCCCCTAAGGTAGGTGCTCCAAAACCAGGAGAGAACTGTGTGATGCTGGCCACCTTGCTAGATTCATTATACAGTTTGATTTCAGATGCAGATATCAACTTCCCACACTGCTAGAATCAAAATTGTTTCAATTAATTAATTAACATACAGAGGCAGCCGGTAAAAGTGTCTATCCCCATTGTGTTTGGGATTCAAATCTGCCGCGTCAGTGCCCGGTTTGCACTGCAGGAACAGTGTGTTACGTCCTTCTGGCCTGTAGGTGGCGATTGACTCCCACTTTTGGTCCTAAAACATCGTAGTTGCTTACGTCGTATAGCCTCTGATCCAATGAACCAATGATCAGGTCTTGGGTGGCCTAGCGGTTAACATGCACGGCTACAAAATTTTTTTTGTCCGGGGTTCGAGTCTGAGTGGAAGCAGTTTTTTAATTTTAATTATTGGAAAAACAGCGTCTCATCATCATCATGTGATCACGAGATGACAACGTTGTATTACTTAGTGCATGGATCGCCAAGACCATGAACCACCTGTCGCGTCATAGTATTTAGTATAGTTATGAACGTAAGTAAGTTATGGCAAATTATGGCAGTTTAAAACTGAAAATAAGAAGCTGAACGGTGCGCCCTCCCGCGTGCAGCATTCGATTTGTGGCAGACAAGCTACTGTAACCCTGATTTCTCGCTGTTGGTACGGGCAATTTTCTTTACGTGAAATGCTTCTTTAATGCACCACACGGCAAGACAGTACGGCACATGTACACTTTTTTCTTTACGCCGCTCTCATCCAACGCGCGTCACCTTTTTCCTGTCCCCCGTCAACAAGGACAGGTAGGAACTAATGTTAATGACAAATAAAATCACAGTAGCTGAAATGTCACGTTTTCCAAACATAAAAAAAATAATAAAAAGGAATACTAACTAAGGTTACACTACTACAATTTAAAAAAGTGAATAAGGATGATCTAGACCAGGGGTCGGCCACCGGCAACACCCACGTTTACAATGAAAAAAACAAACACTGGGAGCCGCAGAGGGCGGCAATATTATATTATTTGAGAACATTCAACATTTGTTTTTTAATCCAAAGAAGACATAAAAGTCAGGGCTCAGCGATTTAACAGATGATAAAACATTGTCAAGGCATCGACAAGGACAGCTAACTCGCTTTTCCCTGCTTTAAACAGCTGCTGTAACTGAAAGCAACCCGTGCGGCATCACCGGTCAATCTGGAAACGTATTCATTGGTTCGGACGTTGTTCTGCCCGCTTTCATGTAGACACAAAACTCGTCAAAGCAAAAGAGCTCAGTGCAGCATTTACAAATCACACGTGAACGTTTGAATTTTTTTTTGTAAATAAAAATAATGTTTGCCCTGTTCAAACCTGGGGAATAAAAACGATTCTGATTCTGAAAGCAGCTGATCAACTTCGCAGGAACACATTTCATATGGTAGAGGTGAAAGGGACACTAACAACCCAACGCAGCCGAGGCTGTAGCAGCAGAGAAACGCAGATCTTTGTCCTGCGTGTTGATGCGTGTTCCCCCTTCCCCCAGTGTCCCTGCTCTGGGACGTGGATGGCCACGCCCACTTTCAGTCACCAGACGGACATGGAAGAGGGAATGACGAAATAAAAAGCTGGTTAACTTCGTAGGAACACCTTGTAGTAGGAACTGGTATATTTAGAAAACGCAGTAGTCCTAGTGTTAAGGTGTGTGAACTGGGGAGGAGACGGCAGCAGCGACTGAAGAGCGACTGAATAGAGTTGATGTCTTCCCCGCTGACAGGCACATTCATTTGATAATGCACGTACCTTGCCTGACAATTCAGTTCAACACACTGAACACAAACACACTGAATCTTTATCAAACCATCCCTGAATAACATCTATGAACTGCAGTTTCGTCCTTGATTAGCCATGATTATTATGGAAGAAGCGCAAATCTTTGCCAGTCCAAATTGTAAACTGTACAATAAAGGTAATAAATAAT